>NC_090942.1:65727183-66031512 GCF_040807025.1 Struthio camelus | reverse complement strand
ACAGAGATGCGACTTGGGGAAGAGACTGCAGTGACATTATACTGAGGTGCCCAAACCCTGCCCTCACCACCAACATGGATCATGTCAGATGATAGCTTCAAAATGAAGGGTACAACAAAAGATGCCTCCCATTCAGGAAATCAAAGATTTGTGTTGAGATTCATTACTTAAAGGTAATAACCTCAAAGAGCCTGTAATCTGAACTTGCTAACTCATAATTTTGCACAATAGAAATGAGGGGAGGCATCAATTTTGCTCAGAATATGGATAGTTCTAGGAGTTAGATGAAAGACATTTTAGAAGTATGAGTGTTACTAACAGCAGTTAACATTAAAAACATTCTCTGTAAGATGCAGAGAGACTAAGTCAGCATCAGATTAGTTGAGTGTGGCTAGATGTACGGGAAAAATGGAAAGCGTCCACTGGATATTCCAAACAGTTGTCCGTTTACTACAGCTGGAAAGAACCAACGTGTCAAATTAGAGGTTCTTGAGTGCAATCAGCTTGCATTTCTGAGATCACAAACAGCTTCTTGGAGCAGGGTTTGATCAAGTGTTAATGATAAAGGCAGCCACAAACTGTATAGCCTGGTCCAAAATGCAGTGAACTTATATATTTTAGTTACTCAGTGGACTTTGGATGAGGCCTTTAGCTAAGATGTTTTCAGGGGGTTCTTCTAAAAGTAGAAAGCATACAATCTTGAGCCATCTATATACACACATCCAGTAAGATGGGGAAGACAGACAGAGTCAGAAGTACAAGTCTGAAGGCCTACAGACTTCAGGATCTCTTCAACGAGCATTTCCTCTTACGGAGGTACGTTAGGAGAGTTTTTAAAACCAGAAATTCTGAGCTACAATCTCGGGGATGGTAGAATACAAGCCTCCAATTCAGACTGGAGTTGCTCTATGCAAAACAATTAGTGGTGAAAGGATGACGACATTATTGCTTTATACAAATGTCAAAGAGAGATATAATTTTCATAAATGATCTCTTTTCAGCATAAGCAATTGATATGGTGGCAGCTGGTTTGAAGCTTTCAGGAGGAAGGGCTACAATTAGTCCAAAGCCACAGAAAATAATTGATTTAGGAATTAAGCAGGACTACCTTTCTAGGCTAATTTCCAAAGTAATGGAGAACATCCACAGTTAAGATACATTTCAGGGGGATGTAAATATTTAATTCCCAGACAATCTTTTCAAATCTTCATCCCAAAGTTACTATATAATTACGGTGAATGTTATGCTTGGGAGGTTATTACCAGTTCTTACAGAACTGGACTTCAAGAAACACAGTATTTGGGAGTCACTTCTGAACTTTCCTTTAATAAAGCATGCAAGGCATGAACACGGACATTCTGAAAGGATGCCAAAGGACAATCACCAAAGGGACTGCTAGCAACTCAGAAAAATAGATTTTTTTTAAATGTAGTATAAGGATTTATTCACAAATAAGATATCTTTAACAAAGAAAATGGAAATCCAGCCCAAGTGATACTAAAAGAAAAGAACAACTTTGGCAGGTGAGATGTAAAACAAAGGTTAAGAGAGTCAGAAGCAAGCCTGAAGAACATGGAGGCAAACACAGTGACAAGCAATAAGGCATTCCTCAAAGACTTAGGAAACAGGAACTCCAGAAGAGCTGGTGGGTCCTGTAAACTATCGTTACACAAAGAAGGCAATGAGAGAGGATAAAGAGATTGTGTGGAAGTTAAATGACCCCTCTGCTTCAGTCTTCACTTCAAAGCAGGGAAGAGAAACGCATATCCCAGGGTTATACAAGTAAAGAACTTGAGGCAAAACTGCCAGACAGAGTTAAGGAAAAAAGTGAAACAACTTGAGAAACTAGACTGCAGTAAACTGCATTCCAGCACTAGGAACCAGAGCTGAGAAAAAACAGTTAAAGGCAGGTGTAAAGCAGATAGTCCAAAATAGAAGCCGCACAAACCACATAAGTCTAGAAAAAGCACAGTTTTCACGCAGACAAATCATGCCTCTCTAACCTATGAGATTCCTCTAAAAAGAGTTAGTACATTGGCTGTACATTACTAGATGCCAGTTGTCTGGATTTTCAAAGACTTTGAGGAGAAAAAAGAAAAGTCTCCCAATAGAGGCTATCAGCAGAACTCTGTAACTATGGTTTAAGAGGTAAGGTCAAGGAACTATCCAAGGTAAGAACAATAATCAATTCTTTGTTTGGAAGCGAGCTGGTAGACAAATAGTGCCTGAAGAATCAGCCCAGGACAGTGCTGTTTAGTGCATTTATGAAGTTTATGGAAGAACAAACAAAAAACAAGGTAACAAAATGTCTTATTCACATGAAATGATGAGTTTGGTCATTAATATGGAAACCTTTGTCCTCTTAAATAACCAGGCACTTAGGCAACAGAAATATCAGGTAAAAGTCATCACAGATACATGGAAGCCTAACAGAAGGAAAATAATTATATGTATTTACATACCACCATATATCAGTGGTTACTGAATTAACTAACTTCTAGACACCAAAAAAGTCCCTGAGGCAAAAGATATCATATGCTCGTGCTTAGCAGAAGAGTCATCTCAGATTAGACAAAAATTAATAATAGAGCTTCTAAAATTTTAAACTGTAAGATGAAAAAAGTTTGACTCTGGGCATTGTAATGCAATTACAAAATGTTAACTTAAATTTTAGTTAAGTGTGCTCACTAAAACAAGAGCATGAATTGTCAACATGCCTAGAAGTAAACAAGTTTAAGTGTTTTGCTTATTTGAAACTTAGTGTGGGGCTGTAAAAACTCACTGAAAGTGAGAGACATGGGCAGAACGCTTTATGTTTATGAAAGGAGACCTAATAAGCTATTTAAATAGTAGAGAAGTTAAAGCAAACAAGAGTCATGGTAATGTAAATAAGGATATTTGAGACAAAGAAATTCAGAATTAAGATTAAGGAAACTTCAACTATTCATAGGTATGGAAATACATCTTCAACTCTAGAACAGTTTGTTTTTGTCCACAGGGAAAGTTTATCAGAGGAAAATCCATTTCAGACCTATGCACGTTTAAAGCTAAGGAAGATGAAAAATACTTGCAAAGGGTTTTAAGCACACCACATAACCCCTGGTTATGCAAAACTTGACCCGTGCTCTTCCATCCACTTTCATATCTTGTGTGGGTGGACTGCTGCTTGCAAGGTTTGATCCGTGTCTTAGAAAAATTCAGGTCTAATTCACAGCCTGATACAGCCTTTGCTTATGCTACAGAAGCAAGAGCAGCCTTTAATAGCTTTGCATTGCAAGACAGCAAAACTGGGATCAGATAGGAATCAGAGTATGAAAACTAGGGAAGTAGGTGAGAGGGTCAGTAGGTGAGACTGTGCAATGCAGGCAGCTTACCTGGGAAAAGCGGCTGGAGTGTGGAAGTTCAGCTACTGGAGAGAAAAAAAAAAAAAGTCTAGGCCTAGGTTATTTTTTTTAACTTGGGGGAGCAGGAGAGAGACGTATCAATGTGATAAAAACAAATTCCCGCTTCATTTCACATAAATCACCTACTGCATCAGACAGTGAACACTGGACAATAAGGTTCCTGTTAGCACCTCCATATATATCTTTTCTAGGCCAAGACTCCACCTAACCTTGAACAAAGGCTAAAATCTGTTTTTCAAGAGAATCAATGATTATATGGGGGGGGGGGGGGATCACAATATCCTATGGAACAGCTACAAATAATATATACATATCTTTAGGAAAAATATTGCATCATAATTCCATTTCTATTAAAATAGTCTAATTTTCAAAGGTATACTTTGCAAAAAAGTTATTTTATTTTACATAAAAACTCACAAAATTTTTCATTCCAACACTGAAACAGCATAATTTTTTTTTAAGTGATCAGAAAAGGATATATTTGAGAAAATATTTAGCTTTCTGTTTCTGTGCCTCACTACCCATTGCAGGGTACTATGCTATTACTTTTGCGAGACATCACAATCACCAAAATCCAATCTGATATCAGCTAGTTATCATGTGGCATCATGAAAAACTAATATTTCCTCAATACCCATTAAATACTGCAAGAGTTCAGATACAAACTGGAGTTCCACTGACCTGGAATAGAATTCAGTAACTCAAGATCTTAATTCCATTTTGATAGGCCTTACGTGAAATATTTAAACTTCATTTTTTCCTGACTTAAGCACATAAATTACACTTCTCAAACTTTCTGTGGTTTAGGTTTTGTTTGTTAGTTTCAGAATTTTCCATTTAAACAACACAATAAATTCCCACCTATAATTACTTGAGAAATCTCAGTTGGTAAAATCCCAACTAGAATTAGACCCTTATTGCACATGTTAAAAGTGTCAATACAGAAAGGATTTAACTTGTCATTTACAGTAGATGCTGTGCAAATGAGAATCCTAAGATTAGGAAAAACAGACATTTCCACTATACACCACTACAGTTTGCAAAGTTTCTCATATCTGTGTATAAAACACAATGTTGAGGTATAAGCATCTATACATCTATTTAAAAAATTAACAGTCTCCATAACTTCAAAGACTACTTCATTTTAATCCACTCAACCTACAGTTAACACAAGAAAGAAGGGTTATTAATCACAAGACTGCTTTCTTGGAGATG
The DNA here is from genome assembly GCF_040807025.1 of Struthio camelus. Lineage (NCBI taxonomy): Eukaryota > Metazoa > Chordata > Aves > Struthioniformes > Struthionidae > Struthio > Struthio camelus. Next base: position 66,026,893 of record NC_090942.1, on the reverse strand, counting down.
CAATCATAAATAATTCAAACTAAACTATAGTACATACAATTAAATGAACAAAGTGCATATCGTAATTTTTTTTTTTTAAACACCTTTCCTGGTACAGTACAATTCAAATTCCAGCTATTCGCAAGAGCTCTTCCTCTTAGTGCAAATTAACATTGATATGCTGTATCTGGGCATAGAGAAACAGTCAAAGAGAGGCAAGGACCACATTTCACACTATTCTACTGAATAAAAAGAAGAGCTTGTAGATATTAACTCAACTGCAAACGATTAAAAGGACCTATAAATGTTTTTGAAAGCAGCCTAAAAATAACTTCTCTAGATCAAAACAGTGTATAAAAGCAAGTAGTTTCACTAATTTTTCCTCCCATTTTTATCCCCTTTGGAACTTTTGATTTTTTCACCATGAAAATGTGATCAGTTGTGTTGTTAGTTGGGCATGGGGAGAGAAAGTGTCCCCACTTTCCCATCTTTCTGATTTCAGGCAGCTGTATAAAAGCACTTTAAGTGTTAAGCCCAAAAGTTGGCTCCTTTCAGCCAAAAACAAAGGCTGATCTCAGTGGAAAAATGGCAGTCTCCATTTATCATCTGGACAAAGTCAGAATCGTTACAAGACCAGAGGTTGCAGAGTGACAGATTTATCAATGGGTTGTGCCTGACCCACTCTGTGCCTTAGAAAGGTACAGTTATTAGCACTGATGGAAAAAAGAAGTTTATCTCAGAAAGAAAAGGAGAAAAGCAGTTGTCCAAAAGTTTCACTTTTAACATAACACACATGAGCAGCTCATGCTTAAATGAACATCCGGGAAGATAGTGAATGAGGCTATCAAAGGTCCCAAGTAAACATATTGCTCAAAGCTTATCACAAGGGATTTCATCCCCACATATGAAGGGTGCACATTACAAGGTGCACTGATTTTTCACTTCAACTAATTGTGGCAATCTTATAAATTAAGACACTGATCAAGCAAAGGTTTCATATGCCTTTTTACATTTACATCGTCCAAATAATCCCACTGTTCTCATTGGGTAACTCATGGCAGGTAACGCTAGTCTAATGCATAAAACTTGGCAAGATTGGGGTTTAAATTAGAAGTGACTGAGAGACTAGCCTAACATCTCTTAAAACACATATGCTTATCATCTGAACGGCCACTTAATATTAATGACTCCAAAACACAAACTAAACTCAGCAGCAAACAACAAACAGGCACAAAGAGGAAAAAACAAGCTCTGTTCCGTTTATCACCCATAAACACAGTTCCCCAGCCATCTTGCAAGCACAGGGAAGTTCCTAAAAATTACATTCAATATAGCTACCCCTATTGATGTAGTCCATAATCCCTGGAGCTCTTTATAAATCCTCAGTTGGTCTATTCATGATTGTTACAAGACGGAAAAATGAGAGCAGCCTGTAGGCTCTGTGGAACTCTGCAGGGCTCTAGTCAACATAAAACCGGCCAGAGGAGCTCAGCACTGTAACTGGCTTTCTGCTGGCTTTTTCCCCCTTCTGCTGCCTAAATAAACCTAGAAGAGAAGGGCTGCAGCATGGAGCAAGAATGCTGATCCCATATGATACTAACTCCTGTACCAATGGCAATTACACACATGCCTGCTCCTACACTTCTGCCAAATAATCATTTAAACAAATATCCACTACAGATATTAGCAAAAGCATCTGACAACATGCAAATCAGACAAGAAACATAGACTGAAGGAACCACTTAATAAAGTGCTAAAGATTTAATGAGGGAAATGAAATTAAGTTTCCCGAATCAAAACTGTCAGTGTTTTGGGAAGATTGCTGAAAATCCTATCTGTTGGCCTTAGAGAGAGCCAGTAGATTTTTTTCCACCCGTCGGTCTCTACTGCATATCAGCTGCACCCAGGCAGGCTTCTAATAAAAGCAAGTGACTCTCACACAAACAAAAACATCTTTGTGACCTCTGGGAACGCAGCAATCCAAACAAGCCAGGCAGTCAGGTGGCACAAGCAATTAGAGCATCTCAGGGACCTTTCTTCAGCACCAGAAGGAAAATTAAGTCACTAAGATAAAAAATAGGTTTTTCATGAGAAAACTGAGGGCAAACCATCCCAGGTAGGTAGACTGAGAAACTCAAACTATTTCTGTTTAATATGGGGGGTTGGGGAGCAGAAGGCTACTACTGAATGAGTAATTTTTGTTGTTCAAACTAAAGAAATGAAGTATTGTCCTACCAGAATTAAGGCAGAGCATCAGAACCATCTCTTGATCTATTTTTAAACTTACTAGCTTGTACTTCACTCCAAAGGCACCTTCAATGAAAGCAATGAGCTTCTGCTGCAAGAAGTACCCGAACAATCGCAACCATTTACTAGCATTATGACACATTTGAGCCTCATTTTGAGGCATTTATCACCAAAACAAAGGGACAGACATCCTTCCTAAATCTTAGACTGAATAATATAGTCCTTCCTTGGATGAAGCTCTTGCTAAAGCATCAACTTTACCTACATAACGTTTGGAGGATGTGGCCCTGTATTAGTAGTCTTCTCCATTTGACAGGCTGATTGTAATTCCTGGTGCGCTGAGGAAAAGATCTCAATACTAAAACAGAACAAAGAAATTCAGCTGTCCCAAAGCAGCCTGGGGGCTTGCAGTGCCATAATACTGCAGAAATCACACTGTATTAGAGGTGCCACCTTTCTCATAAGCTCTTTCTATGTCCATGCCCCTTCACGTATCATTTTCTAAAAGGTAACAACAGATGGCGTTACCTTTCCCACTAGAGCAGTTCATAACCCTCTACCAAAGTGAGTAGCAAAGCATCACCTAAGTCTTAAAATTTGCATTCTGAGCAAATATTATTCTTACCATTGTTGTTTGCAGAATGAAATTCCGGTTTTGCCTGTTTTTTTGTTTGTTTTTTTGATATGGGAACTACCTACATGCAGCATCAAGCACATTTTGATTACTTCTCTTACAGAGGCAAAGATGCTCCAGACTGTGAACCTTGTATTGCTGACCACAGAAGGGCACGTACATTTGTGTTGCACTGTTAGGGCTTTTTTGCGCTTTGAGACACATGACGTGAGAGAGGTGTAACTAAAACAAAACAAAACGTCCGTTTTACTAGTGGTCTTGTCAAGACAAGGAAGCTTTAAACGCAATAGTCAAAACATCTGTAATAGGCCATGAAACTAATGCCATTGTTCTCATGACACAGAGAAACAAAACCCAACAACAAAATAGGTTTTGCACCTGCTATCATATGGAACCGAATTGGAGAAGCCAATTCGGTCATTTGCATTGCTTGCCTCAGACACAGACACTGTAACTTCCATAGATATCTCTATATTTACTACTTGCATCAACATACAGGGAATTCCTCATGTCTCAAAATGTACCCATCAAGTGCAATTACCTGGTTTCTTTACCCTCCTAATCCCTAGGAACAGCCTGAGGCTGCAGGCTGACGCAGGCAGCAAAGTTAGATGGTAAAGGCAACAGCAGAGTGGTCTATCCTTCTCAGTGGATGAGAAGAGCAAGACCAACTTTGCACACTCGCCTGAGGAATGGGCTCCCTCAGCCCTGCTGCTGGCAGTCCTCCTGCTGCTCCTGCCTCCACTGCCAGCTGGACCAGCCTCATCGAGAGCAGCCTCTACATGCACAGGGAGGCATGCTGGAGCAAAGATGAGCTTCCCCTCCCCCCCCACCTTATCTTCCCACCTAGTCTGTCTGTTTTCCCCCTTACTGCTGGGAAGAAAACTTGCACAGATGGGCGAGGTGCTCCAAAAATATTATTTGGAGACAGTAAAATTCAATTTCATTTACACTGCTAGCTAGCTGTGGAGCAGTGCCAAAGCAGGCATTTGGATTGAGGCATTAGAAATTTCCTTGCCTTTCTCTTCCTTCCCCACAGGCACTCAGTGATGGTATCACCTAAAACTAAACAGAGAAAATTGGCAAGGTACAACCTACACTGGAATTCTGTGGAAACTGGTGAGGACGAATGTTTTTTTATAATGCTCTCACAAAACATTTAATGAACTGAAATAGTGCTGGCAGGCCTCAGAGGAGCAGGGTCCAGTTTAAAAGTGAACCTCACAGTTTGCTAAATGGTGATGAATGACTGAACTGTAGCCTCAAGCACTATTTATTCTCAGAAACTATTTTTATCTGAAAATCCCCAACTTCTGTAATGCTCTTCTACTCTGTACGTCTCTACCCCTCTGTTGCAGCTGCCATTGAATCAATAGACCTCTCCAAGCATTGTGCTCTTAGGGCTCAAATTAACATATTAATACATTTTTCTTAATATGAGGAAACTGGATTTTGCCTCAAACAGGGTCAGCTCTGCTCCTCACCTCCAGAGGCTATCCGCATTGAAACCAGAATCTGCTATTTTAGGAAGGCAAGAGGCCTTTTGGGAGGGAGAAGGGGAAACCACCTGACTGCATCAGTAATCTAACTCACTCCTTACTTCATTCCACATTCCCTTTTCTCATCTTCCATGAAACAGCTTGCAGCTGTGTTCCCTCAACCTTTGCTCTGAGAGACATTAAAAGCAGGCTGCAAGGTAACTACAGTTTTTAAAAAAAATCACTCCCACACATGTAAATAAGCATGGAAATTAAAAAGTTTAAAAAAAGAACAGACTTACTGTTCATATTTGTTATAAATGGACATCATTATAGCGCCACTGCAGAAGATGGTGCCGAATAGTTACGTAATTCTATTGCTTGGCATAAAGTAAGGCTTACTGGTCAAGCGTATCCAGCTTTGAACATGTAATCACAATATGGTTAAAAAAAACCAAAAACCCTTTTCTATCATAATAGAGTAAGCAACTGCTGAAGACTTAACACACTAACTGCTTTTATATTGCCATGTCAAATATCACATACAAAAAGGTATCTTCTGCCTTAAAGGTTTTAACTTTTTTACTGGTGAAAAGACTGCTGGATCCTGAAGAGGGTCTGAAAAGCATTAACAAACTTGGCATCACAGAATCAGCTCTTACGACAGCTCACAGCAAACAAAATTTTAAGCAGCAAATTCCACGCTGACTGCCAAATCTTATTTCCCGATTTGGATCAAGCTCGTGATAAAGACAGCGGTATTAAAGACTTTCCCCAGTTGATAGCAACTTGAGTTTGATACAAGATCAATGGTTTGCAAAGCATATTGAAACAAACAGTCTAGTTGGCCTCAGCATGTATTACTGCTAGCACTAGTAGCATGATCTGAAGTGTCATTCGCTGGGAAGTTAATGACAATGGAAGATACACCTTTTCTCAAATTGTTTGGTTGCTGCTATGTCAATTCGCAGAACCACAGCTCTACCATCTCTGACATAACTATAACGCTCCGCGAGCTATTGTAATACAAGGCAAATATCCATGTTATATAACACATTGTTCATTCCTTTAATTCTGTTTTTCCACAGTGCTTCCTGAAGAAAGTTGGTTGGAGACAACTGGCTCTTACATTTAGATTTCCCTGAACTCTCCTCAAAAGCACTTTGAATATTTTACAATGCCCACTTTTCTATTTCCCTCCATTGGAGGGGACATTCTACGCATTCAGAACTGCACAATGGAGAATGATTTCCAAAGCATTAACTTGGAGCCATTGAGACTTGGATGTTTTCAGAATGGAATCCTTTGTGCACAAAGGATTCTAGATTACCCCAGCTACTCCAGAAGTGAGTCTTTTTCCCTTTCTCAAAGCGTCCATTCCTTGAGCCATCCCTGGAGCGCATTGTTGGGGCCGATTCCTTAGCGCAACGAGTTCCATCAGTCAAAGCTTAACAGATACAAATAATATCAGGATATGCATATAAATTAGTGAGACAGATCCTAAATAGTTTTGACAGGTTTAGTAAGTATATATAGTGACACAGAATGCTATCCCTGCTGTCAGACATCAATATGTAGACAGAAGATTGGGGGCACCATGGAAACTCAGCAACATAAGAGTGGTATTGATTGGATAGAAAATGAGGCTGCAATTTAAGCTTAAGACTGCCAGAGATGCCAAGAATGGAGAATGACCTCCAGCAGTGAATTTGCAGCATAAGCTCCCTGTGAACAAGCCAGTCCAAGAAGGATAAATCAGGGACAAGCTCACCAGGGATATGGGTCGACCGAATGCAGGCTACCCTAAGCAGATGAGAATCTCTGTGTGTGTGCGTGTTACAGTGACCTAGTTCGTTCAAAGAAAGCATTTTGAATGGTTTATTATAAAGAGGCTTGAAACAAAGAGGTTTCCTCAATTAAAGTCCTGAAATGAATCCTCTAAATGAAAATGCTTTTGATACACTGATCAGCAAGAGGTTGTAAATATTGAAGCAAAGCTTACATTGTTACTCAAAGATAGTTCCCACAGAAAACTCCACTGTTGGGAGCGTACGCAACGAGGGGGCTTGAACAGAGCAACAAGTTTCATCGACAGAACCAATTCCATCCCAAATAACTTAGTGTAAATGCTTTAACAGTTTATAAATCATATCTTCCCTGCTGCAAAAATGCACTGAAATAAAACGAAGCATGCTTTAAATGAGTACATTTTCAGAGCTCCAGTAAAAGACTATTTTTAATTGTTATCCAAGGACTCAGGAAGAATTGTTTCCAGAATGACCAAAAGAAACATAAGACGTGTCTGTGAAGTACCTTGCAAGAGCCGTTGCTGGTAGAATCAGCTAAGTATTAATATTCAGTTTAGCAAGAGAAAGCTGAATCTACACAAAGCCTCCATTAGTAGAGCTGTGACAGGAATAAGATAAGCCTCAAGAGTGTCCTCAGTGTCAACACTGGCATAATGGCATAACTGAACCTTCTCTGGGACAGTTTGTTTCATATTACCAACAGTAGAATACTAGTATATGGTACTGGGCTAGCGCTATGCTTGGTAATGCTGTAGTAAAACCAACTTCCTGCTGGCAAGCATTTATCAGTCACAAATTGCATCTCAAATAACCGGTGATAGACATCTGGATAATGGCAAAAGTCTGTTTTTCTTAGATCGCTTGTTCACTATCAACAAAAACTTACTCATTTGTAAGAGACAGATCTGTTGCTGGCTTCAAATTTCCCTCTCTTTCCATCTAAGAGCTTGCTCTGCAGTCGATAAGCATCCATCCTTCAATTTCACAGAAAGCTCCCTAAGTGGTAAGTCACCAAAGAGTTTAGCTTCGATCAGAGTCAAGAGTACACTTAAACCTCTACTTTCTTGCTCTTTTTAGGAGGAATCAGTAATTTATGCAGTGGTTTTCTTATTTCTTTTTTTTCGGTTGACCACTCTAACAAAATACCTTCTCCATCCAATTCCATCCACTACAAAAACTAAAAACTTCTTTCACCACTAGGCAGGTTCCTTTTTCCCTTCGGACCATTTCTCTTGATGAAAATTTCAGATTGTCTTATATATATATATATATATATATATATATGTGTGTGTGTGTGTGTGTGTGTATAAAATTTTCATGCTCTTTTTGCAGGGAGGGAAGAGAGTCGCACAGAACAAACTAAAGTTTGCTCTGCAGATCAGCTCAAACCACTGTCCAGAAAACGTATGAGAAGCATTTCTTTATAAAAAAAAACTTTCCCATACCCTTCCCTTCTCTTTCTCCTCCTACCCTCCCTCCTCCTCCTCAATACAAGCAGTTATTACTATATATGCAATCCATTCCTTGCTCCGAAAGTTGAACTTTGCAAAAAGCTTGGAACAATCGAGGTCTGAAGGGGAAACAGGAACAGGACAGAAAGTTTGAGGCTTGACAAATTACAGGTAAAAAGTGTTCTTCTACTGTAACATAAGTTATTCAAAGCAAACAGGATCTAGTTAAAACACCGACCGATATGCATAGTTGCAGGGCTACCTCATAGAAGAGGTAATGCACATCGCAAACCAACCTACAATGCTCCTAAGAACCAGCTAACCTCAGAGTTACATCCCCGAATCCAGCTTCTGAGCATACCACTAAACTAAAGCACTGTAGCCATCCACCGCCGCGGCACGCCACTTGCGGGGTTGAAGGGAGAGGTGCACGACATCCAGCTGGAACAAGCAAGAGCAGCAGATGAGGCCCCCAAAGAAACAAGACTACCTTTTTCTTATAAAGAGCTCTGCTTTTCAGAAGAGAGGACAAGGGAGGGTAAGGAGTTAGAGAAATCCGTGCTGGAGACTGTGGCACATTTGCAGAACAATCAGTACTCTTAAGTAGGAGAAAACTGCATTTTCACCAGTGTTAACTCTACTTGCAAGAGAAGACGAGGGAGGGGTAAGGAGGTACGGGAAGCAGCGTGGGAGACCGTGGCTCGTTTGCAGAACAACCTGTACACCCAGCAGGGGAAAGCCGTGTTTCCACCAGCGTTAACTCCGGTTTGCTCCCATCCCATCCCCGCGGAGGGAACGGCAGGCGTAAACTAACGGCAGCAGTTTTAAAAACAGATAAACCGGCATTTGCTGGCTTCGCCCCCCCCCCCCCCAAACCTTCCCTCCCTCGCCGGGCCCCGTCCCCCCACTTCACTTTCTTAAATATCCGCGCGATCGACCGGCGGCGGCAGCGCCCGCTCCGCGGCCCCGCGGCAGGTGCCCGGCCGCCTCCCCCGCCACCGGGGCCGGGGCCGCGCCCGTGACTTACTTGGAGCGGCGGGAGGCTCTCGCCCGTCAGCCGGGAGCGGCGGGCACTTGCCGGCGCTGCGATCCCTCTCCTCTAGCCTGCTGCTGCCGCTCTGCCGGCGCGCCCTCTCGCTCTCCTGCTCGGGATTTGTTTTCCTCGCAGGATTATTATGGTTATTTTATATACATATACATATATATATATATATATATATATATGCCGAGGGAACCTGCTGCCCGCGCTGCCTCCGCAGAGCCCCGGCGCCGAGTGCGGGAGCGGGCGGCCCCGGCCGGGGCGGAGGGAGCGGAGCCGGCGGCGGGCGCGCGCGCGCGCGCGCGCTCCCGCGCGGCCCCTCCCGCGATCTGATTGGGGCGCGCGGCGGGCGCGGGTCACTCGCGGGGCAGCCTCGCCCCCGCCCGCGGTGGGGGGGGGGGAGAGGGAGGGGGCTCCCCCGTGCCTCGGCGGAGCCCGGCATTGGGGGGCTGGGGGGGGGGGGAGGTTAGGTTAGTGGCGCGGCCCCCCCCGCTGCGGCGTCCTAACGGACTTCCCGAACCGGCGTAACGTCCCGAACTCCCGCCCGCGGGGAAGCGGGGGCTGGGCTCGGCCCGCCGCGGGGGCGCCCAACGGCTGCCCGCCGGCCGTTGAGGGGGCTGCGGGGCGGCCGCCGCGGGGCTCGCCGAGGCACCGCTTTCACCCCGTGCGAGTCTTTGGCCCCTTCGGTGACTGTTTAGGGGAAAGGGAGCGTTAACTTTAACCTCGCTGGCTTCCAGCTCGCTGCTGAGACTGTGGCAGTGTTGGACTGGAAACGCTGTTAGGGGCAGGGGAATAAATAAAGCAGCTTTTAATTTCTGTTTGGGCTGCAAGTAGCACGAGAACAAGTTTTGTGGTGGCATTTCGGCACTTCTGGGTGTATTGGCTGCTGGAGTTGTGTCAAGGCTTTCATTTGGGAGCAGGCCTTTCCAGCTTTTAGGTTCATTACATCCACTGAATAAGAGCGTTCCCCAGTCTACAGCTTAATTTGAAACTAAGTGGACTTGTTCCAAAGCCCAGGCAATTTCTGTGCAATTGCCCATTGCCAGAACAAGTCTCTGGTCTCGATCGGAAAGACTCAGCCCATTGACGGTTAGGGTCTTTGCTGAGATCGTTAAGCTAGCAGCTCCTGCTCCAGGTCTGAGAAATCCAGTTCGGATTCTTCTCCTGTTTCCAGAGGAATGAGTTAAAAAAGTAATTTGTCTGGCACTGTTCGCATTGCATCATCTAACACCTACCATCTGTGACAATGGAAAGCTCTGTATGGCTAGGCCCAGCGTAGGCAATTGCACCCACCTGGCCTCCTTCTCCGTAAGCTACTCCCTTCCTTCCATCCACACCTTGGCATCTTCTTTACATCACACAGTTACATGTATAGTCCGGGCACGGCTGTTAAGGATTTACACCACTGGCCGATTTAATGACAGTGATGTAATTTTAAACAACTTTGACCCGACAGGCAAAGCAGTGGCTTCAGGAGGAGAGAACAGTGTTTTTAGCAGCTGGATGCGTGGAAATGAGCACTCAAATAGTACTTTGCAACTGAGCGATGCAAAGCTGATCAGAATAAAAATGGATCCTTGATAACTACTCTGCACCTTCCTTGGGGCTCCTCAGTGAACTCCTGGCATCACTGTGCTAAGCACTGTGAGAGGAAGACTTTCCATCATAAAACAGCTGATAACGGTTGACACAAGAGACAACGGTCTCTGTGCCACTGCAATAGTGCACTTCAGATGGGCAATGATGTCCGAGTAACAAAGTGAAAGTAGGCAAGAGGAGAAAGGCTGAAAGGCTCTTGATTAAGACCAAAACAGATGCCTTGAAGTGGGTCTGGAGATTTCTTCCTTCCCTCACAGAAAATTGAGTCCTACCTAAAACACTTAGCATTTTCAGTTTTTCAACAAACAATGGAAACTTTCTGCAGAAAGCAACCACTTTTCACAATGATGCGTGTGTCAGAAGCCCCATTTTTCCATTAAATGTTGAAAGCAATGTCAATAGACAGTTTTGAACCTAATCCACTCACACCTCTTCTAGATACCTTTCCATAGCTCAGAAATGAATTTCCTGTGACTGAGTTTACATGCACTAAAACTAGTTTTCTGTAATGGGGGCTTAGGTTTTGATTCAAAAAGTCTAAAATGAACTGCACTCGAGGTTAACACAGCTGCTCAGAGGACAAATTATGGTCTGAAGGAACTCTGATGAAAAAATAAAATATCTCAGTCTTGGACTGACAAAAAGTAAAAGTGTGTTTTTATGTTAATATTATTTCCATATTAATGGCACCTTGAACGGTAGCCTCATTTAAGTCTCTTGTGACATACAGAAAATATCCATACTGGAAAATAGCCTTTGACAATTACTTTTCTGGTCTGGACACACAAATATCCAAGAAAAGAAAATTTGCTCTCAGATTGCTGGTGAAACTTATCCTTAAAATCCTTGCTGGTTCCATACTGTTCAATAAAACAAAGATGAAGAATGGACTGCCAGCTGTAGAAGTCAAATTTCTGCTTTCATGTATCATCTTTGCTACCCAGAACAGTATCCCATTGAAAAGGAGATATAGGGCAGAATTTCATTTAAAAGGAAGAGTGAGGGTTAGGCAAATAATAAGTTACAAAACCACTTCTGATTGATGCCACATGCAAAAAAATGGTCTTGTGAACAATCGAAAAGTATTATGTCCCAAATATTTCTATCAGTAAGTATTTGAGGCAATTTTGGGGAAAGAAGCTCCCAGCATTAGATGTATCTTGTACCTAAATCTAGAAACCCTCCCACAACAAAGTTCCTCTCACTGAGTGTTTTCCTGAGTTGAACACCAACAGTTCCCTTTGAACCTGGGGTATTTCAGTACTTTGAGGCAGTTGTTTCATAAGTGCCCTGAAGGAGAGAGTCACTGGGATCTCATCAGCTTCTAACGAGAGTTTAGTACTTCTTTCCTAAGGTGCCCTTGAAAGATTCTGACTATAAAATCTCAGACCACAAAGTCAGAACGCAAGACTTTATATAATTTGCTCCCAGTAAGTGTTTCCCTGTTCTTGGTCCCACAGCTGAGTAGAATGGGGCTATACTTTTCAAGAAGCAAAAACCACTCGCACACCAGTTAAAAGGTCAGCTTGGGTTGAGCTTTCTTTGTTTCGGATACACTGTAAATATCAATTTCTTTCTCTCGCCCTCTCTAGCCCTCAGCAACAGCAGCCTCCAAGAAGATGTAACATGATTCCAGGAAAGCAAAAAAAGAGAACTCGAGAATAGCGTAAAGATTTTTTTCACCTTTTGCTCCACTGTTGTTCCCAGGCTATTGAGCTGCCAAACTCCAGCACTGAGTGCCCCTCATGCCTACTCTACCAAAATCAGATTTCCATTAGTGATACTGAATTATTTAGTGAATGCACTGAACACTGAAATCAGCTACTTCAGAGCTGTGTTCCTTCTCACTCCATCTCTCATTTCAGGCCTGCATAATAGCAGGAATATTGTCACAGAGACAATAGTCAGTCCTATAATTAGAGTGGAAAAATCCATGGAATTCAAAAATAATAATTCATGCCTCACTCTCTAGTATTAAAGTAATCCAGTATGTTAAAAAACAGTTTTTCTAGATGTATGCAAAAGAAGGCAAACACAAATTCTGAACCCAGCAGAGTTATTTTTACATGCACACGTGCTAAAAACTTAAGATATTTTCCAAAAAAGTCAGTATCCCAGAACTTGATCTTATGCTTCAGTGACCAAACCGTGAATACATATTGCAACGTTACACATTTGACTGATTCTATTTTCTACAATGGGATTAATGCTCTTGTGCTTGAAATTATTCATGTGCATATATCTGCATGTTGCAGTTTGAATCCACAAATATAATGCAGCACAGCAGGCCTTTCCAGATCCCCAGCTTTTAAAAGAGTGCCATTCTGAAACTGGCTTCTCTCACCATTTTCTTCTTTTGTGCTGGCAATCCTGAGAATGGAGATCCTACATATCCAGAATTTGAAATCTGTTATAAAAAGAAAAAAAATCCCAGCTATGGATAAAAATTGTGACTTTGAACAGACTATCACTTTTTCTTTTTTTAAAACAACACGTTCATTTCACTCTGGTTTTACAGTTTGGGGGAAAGGAAAAAACAAAGCAAAATGGCATTTTATTTTGATGTCCCAAGTCAAAGGTACCGTTTTTGTTCTATTTTGACTTATTGCCGCTATGTATTTCTGGGTGAAAATCAAAGCAAAAGACAGAAACAAAACATTTTTCAACTGAAACAGAAACAAAAAAAAAAAAAGACATTTTGATTTGGCTTAAAACTTCTGGCAGAAAATTACTGAATAAATAGAATGCACATTTCCTTTTCAGATTATCTCAGGAAGAACTTGATTTGCTAATTCCAGTTTTTGAAGTTAGTTATGTCTACACTCCTAACTGTTCTGTGAAAAATCTATCTTTAAAAGTAGAGAAGGTAGTATTTATAGCCCTACCTAATCAAGTCCTTGATGCTTCATTAAGACAGTCAAAATAGTATTTTATGTAGTATTGAATGGCTTTCAATTGGGCACTGACCTGATACAGTCAATTTTATTCTCAGTGACAAGCCAGTAATAACAAATTTGAGGCACTAAGTATATAGCCTGCAAGTGATATAAAAGTGAAAATCATGTTGTGTCTTTACTAATCATTTACCTCTAAGCTGAATAATATGCAACTGTTTTCTAGTTGAAAATAAAAATATGAAAACCAAATTTTAATATACATAATCATTATATTTCATTCCAATGACGTATATAGAGTTAAAAAGAAATATTTCCTGATGTATTTCCTTAACAATTGATTTCTGCTATAATGGAAAGCTACCACTGGGATACTCTCTGTATGACACTCCACAATATGATGCAAACAGCACAGCTCTAAGCTGAATGTATGGACAAAGAAAATCCACTTACCAAAATGTTCTCTTACAATTCAAAATACAATTTGTTTGTCAGTTTGTAAAAGATTCACCTGTGTAATCATGATGATGCTAAACTTCACCTTTAAAGACAAATATGAGTGATTTTGACGAGTTTTTCCTCATATGCAGTCAAACGATGAGGTGTTCTCCTTCAGTGCAAGTGCAAAACAGACAGTTAAGTCCTTGATTATGAATTTCAGTGAAATCACAGCAATAAAAGGAAGGCTGAGAATATAATATTGACAAGTAATTGTCAGGCATATTCAGAAATATCATTACTGAGACTGCTTCATACCTGGTTTGTTTATTCTGCTATAAGTATCCTCTAAGACTAGTGGCTCAGCCTCAGCCCACTGTTTAGCCTATCAGTTTACTATTTCAATGGATACAGTAAGAGCTTGCAAACACTTGCAGAGGTTTTTATCTTCATTTTAGCTGGTGGCATTCACTGTAGTAGGGTAAAGCTTGTACAGGACTGAGACTAATAGTCATTGAAGTAACAGTAGCTCATCTGTAAAATAAAACATAGTAAAATTCAGGCCCCAAAATGGCTGCTGCTGAGGATGATAAGGTAGCAAAGCTCTGTAAGTAATAGCTAGCTACCAGAGATTTTTACCAGAGGATGAAATAGCAATAAAAACAGGAGTTATATTAAAGTTAAGTAGTATTTTTTTTTATCTACTAACAAATATGGCAAAGTGGGAAATTTAGGAGATATATGCTCCTAAATAGCATATAGATATATAGATACGTACACACACACGCACACAAACCAACATACAGTTCTGCCGTCAGAAACATAGGAACTGAACGATGAACGGCTATATCCCATGCACATGCACTACTGCATTAGTACTGCAATGACCATGATTTTCCCCCCATAAGAACAAAATTAGGTGCATCTGTTCTTAACTTACAGGCAATTTCACGTTTGAGATTTGAGCCAGTTGCATGGCCTTCATAAAGCACAATACATCTTTGATGGAAACTCCTGTGGGATGCTATTAGGTTCAATGTCGGCTTGATCTAGGTTTTCATGCACGGGAGTTTAACAAAACGTGGCATCATCATTCAGAGACCTAGACCCAGACTGGTTGTTACCAAAAAATGAACGCATCAAAACCCTTTAACAGCCACATTAAAAGATTTTATACTGATGTCTAAGTATGAGGACTGCTCTGGACAATGCCAGGACTTCTTGCCAAATGATATGAGTGTTTCCCCAAAGGCCTAGTTCCCAACATTATGTGATCGCTTTAAATACTTTCATTATCAAAAAGTGAATAAGAAAACAACAGAGCAGGAGTTCTGATTCTTACTCCTGCTTTCAGGGACAAGTCTGAAATTATGTATGTTAAAAGGCTATAAAAAAATTCCAAAATTAATAAAAAGGCTCAGTATGTGTGTATGTATGTGTATGTGTGTATATGTGTGTGTGTATATATATGTTAAAATCTGTAACACATAGATATATAGCATAAGATATAGATATACATATTAAAACTTTGAGGCCTATTACATGAGGGTTTTTTTTCCACATTTTTAAGTCTTGGAACTGTCAATATAATGAGAAAGACTTAAGAAAATAGTTATACTTGCATTACCATGTTGTTTTCTTCTGTCTTCTTTTCCAGCACATTGTTCATTTCAGTAGCGTCTTCTGCTCATCAGGAACGAAAGGGGGGTAGAATGCAGATGAAGGTATCTTCCCACACAGAGTAAATTCTGACCTCACTCAAGCAATCCTGGTTTTAGGCTTTCTTTGCCAAAACCACAGTAGCTATTGCTGGTAATCATTTTGTTTATACCAGTCTTTTGTAGCGTGAGATCACGGGTATGATCAAACATACTTGGTTCTACTTTGAGAAACAGAAACAGTTGGGGGAAACAGTGTACGATCTATGATTATACTAGTCTTTGGGCTGATTATTTCTCCTGAGAAATGGATAAGAAGCAGGGACTCATACTCAGTCTTCTGGTATTCATCAGAAAATGCATGCCTTTGAAGGCCCTCCTATCTTTTAGTATTATCTGTGCAACGCTTAAGACAAAGGAATGCAATCTTGGCTGAGGACTCTCGTCCCTATTGTCCTATTTTTAGTATAATCATAATTAGTATAGTCCATTATTGGTGAAATGATATTAATGGGCTTGGAGTATCTGAGAGGGATAGATGTTCTACTCTAGTAGCAATATTCCTGTTTTTTTCAATTTGCTTTTCAACACTACAAGAGATTGCCTATACTTCTACTTAAAGCTGTTAAGAATTGTCTTTGCCTCCCCAGGCTGTTCATTTTCCAATTATTCCAGCTAAACACTAAGATATTGCAAAGTAGACCTTTCCAAACAGTTAGATTGAGATCCCTTCCCCCACTCTGCATCTGCATCCTCTTCAGTATCTTCCTCTCTTTAAATAACCTGAATCCCCCTCTTTGTCTGAAGGATGCTAATATAAATCTTATTAGTACAGTATAAATCATGCATATCTAGAAATTGCAGCATTCTCAGGTTGCTGAAAGCAGCAACAACACAAGATTTGTATTAGGAACCACTGCTAACTGCCTGAAGGTAGTATGATATTTAATGAAATAATGAAATATTTGCAATATTTAACAAAATGCTTGTACTATTGATATAATGTGCCTATTTACACTTCCTCCATGATTCTTTTTTAGGAAGTAGAAAACAGGAGGCTTTAACAAGGAGTCTGCATGGGTCAATGACCCTGCATTGCTATTGTTGTCTGAACTCTTTATTAAGATGCTTTAGATTTTGATTAACTTTTTTTTTTTCCCTCCTGACATCTGTTTTTTTTCAGCTGTCTGGAATAGGAAATGGGGAGTACTTTCATAGCTGTATTGCTTGTCTTTACTGTAGTGTCTACAGGTACCATTCATTTTTCAGCTGAAATATTGTTTTGGAATGTTGTAAAATGATACTCCCTTTAAGTTTCAAATTGTTCCTACAGTGTTGGTCAAATAGCTGAGAAACACCTAATTTTGAAGCATAGTCATAGAACCAGATCACACATGTAATTCAATGCTCTTTATATGATGTTTTTCCCCTGGTTATTCTGATGATGAAAGAAGTGCTGGGAATTTATGAACACTTGTTTAGCAGGTGTTCTTTAGTTTCATCATGAAATTGATAAGTGAAGATGGGAGAAGTCTCGGCGAATGGATATACTACCTGATCTAGCCAGGGAAAGGTCGTCCTTCATGGAGTCCTAGTTTATTAACGTCCTTCATGGAGTCCTAGTTTATTAACAGGAATAATATTTTTCTTCAATCCAATATGAACCCTCACAGCTGGAGCTTTTTCCACAGCCCATCTAATACTCAGATTCATTTTGTCAGGAATGCCCAGACCAGACTATAAGCAGAGTATGCAGACATACATACAAATTCTCCTCACCATGATGCCAATTCTCACCTCTGATTTTCCCCAATGACACAATAAGCCAGCTGCATAAGTGAGTCAGAAAAACTACCTAACTCTGCTATAAGAATTGATCTTGGGATGGGGTTTAAGGCAAATTTTGCTGGTTTTAATGCTAGTAAAGGAAAAAAATGGTAAATCCATTGGAATTTACAGTTTCTTAGGCTGAGATAACAATATGTTTGGGATACGTCAGGATTACAGGTACTTAGACTCATTGCACATCAAGCTATAGTCCAAGCTATCTCAAAATTGTTATTAATTCAAACTCTCCTCTGACTACGACTTCTCAAATTTCAAACTTCACCCACTAAGGTTATTGAATATAATTTGAGAAAGGCCAGCAATACTATTTTATAATGTTAGGTGCCTTGTTATTTGAGACAGTTCAGAACAGGAAGATCATTGTAGTTTGAATCTCTTCAGAACTGAGATCACCCTTAGGCTTAAGCTGTCTAAACAATGAAGACAGATTAAAGAAAATGGAAAGTGATTTCCTGTTCCTGTGTACAGAATTACTTGACCAATATTGTGAAAACTGTAACATTCATAACTGTAAAAGTCATTAACCAAATCTCCAGCTTGAAGAGGTTTCTTGTTTCATAGATCTCATTGATACTTACGGTGTGGGACAAAACAGATGGAAATGCTACTTTTTGGCCACCATTTCTATGCTAAATTTTAGATAAGAACCTCTGGAAAAGCATTTTTTAATTAACATATAAAGCAGAGTAAATTAATAACTTCTGTTCACGGTATGTTTTTTTTTTTTTTGGAATGTGGCAGGTTTTTTTACTAATACTTCAGAGCTACAGCTGAGAATAGACATCTTTTATTTCAAGAAAATGAGTTTGAAAGGTTGATGAAAATGAAAAAAGAAGGCTTAGGACAGTAGTTCAACCTTAAGTATAATTAGTGTTATCTAATTATTGTTAACAATTCCAGCACATTTCATCTGAGAACCTAAAACTTCATAAATATTATTGCTTGCTGTAAATACTGGTAGTAAAACTGATGGTTAAGAAAAGTTAAATCCAACATTTACTTTTTTTAAATTAATAAGTGAAATGAGCACTGAGTGCTTGGATACTAGCTTGTCTGTGTAGGACACTAACTGGACATTCCCTGCCACCAGACTATCATCTCATACACTTTGCCTGCTCCAATCCCACGACAAATAGCAGTTGGACAGCTCAATCTTTTGTCTTGTTGCCACACTAGACCTCATAAGACTCTCTTATTTGATGGTTATGCAAGTAAATGATGGTGACTGGAGGACTATGGTGGTTGAGAACTGAGTCAGGTTGCTGAACTGTAAGTGCAGTGTTAAATACAGTTTCTTGTATGCCGAACACAGGAAACTACACCTAATGCCCTTGTGGCAGGAAGGTGAAGGATTGCTTACCTACTTGCCTGGAAAATGGCTTCTTCCAGTCAAGCATGCTACTTCTCTATGGCTATGGTTAGGTAAGCATGAACACAGCTGAACCCTGGAACAGATCATTTTTTAACTGTTGTGCTCAGTTCACGCTGAGATAAAATCATTTTGTTGCTGTTGTTGGCCAGTACACTCATGTTTGAACTTGTGGGGTAAGCAAGTCTGTCTCATTCTGTGGACTAACAGAGGACACCAAGTGCCAGACCAGGCTCTGTAAAGCTTTTAAACACTATGTTCACTTTAAAATGGATAGAAGAAAAACAAAATGAAACAAAAATGAAAGCATTCTGAAATCTATTGTTTTAGGGACTCAGAATGAGACCTTTGCCTCATGAAGATGTGTATCAATGGAAAGAATGTGGTAGTGCTGCGGGCTGTGTCCTCCTTCTCCTCCCAGTTTCCATTTAAAGGCCCAACATGTTTGAGAAGAATAAGTCTGTTTCCTATTTTCTGCACAATAGGGATGCAACTTGTAGCTTCGGGGGCGGGGGGGAAAGACACAAAGCAAAGTGCATAAGTTCACGAAGCAACCCTCAGCACAAGACAGACTGCAGAAACTAGAAAATCCAATAGGAGACATATAGCACAATGAAATTTGCCAGATGTGAGGTTAAAGAAGTGGGAGCAAGGAGACTTGCAGGTCTGTTCCTTTTTTCTAGCAGTTATTTCCTGGGTGCCTTTGAGTAAATGAAAGAAAGCTCACTTCAGATGGCTCTGGTGTGTTCGGTCCCTACTTCTGCAAGTTAACATACATTTAATGTAATGTTGACTCACATCCCCAAAATGAGGGCAATAACAGCCAGTTTGTCTATTTTTGCTGTCAGTTCTTTACAGCAAGATTTTTGTTTGTTTGTTTTTAAACTCTGTATGTATACAACACCGGGGAAGTCCTTGATCTCATTCAGGGTCTTAAATGACACTGAGCAACCTGATCTAACTTTGAAGCTGATCCTGCTTTGAGTGCAGGGTTGGGCCCCATCTACCTAAGTTAGTCTGTGGTTCTATTCTACAGCAATAGAAATTCAGCAAGTGTCTTAATATGCAGATAGATAGGTTTGTGAAGGCCTACGTATGTTGTCCAACTGCAGCTTTGAGACCTAGACAGCTCTTTAGAGTTCCTAAAGCCCTTTTGTTGGAAATTACGCAGGGTGACTAAGTACATCCACCTTGGGTTCAGCAGGGTCACAGATCTGTGTACAGTTGGTGGACCCATCTCTCGGATTAAACAGACGGTGCAGTTAAGCCTATTCCTGATAGGAGATATCTAGAAACAATAAGAACATCTTATGAAGGCAATCAGTCACCTAGTGACAGCTGACACCCCCATCTACCCCCAAGTAACAGTGGATAGAGTAAGTAGGGATTCGCTAGTTAAAAAGGCTTTAACTAAGTTTCTGTGTTTGGATAAGAGATAGAGCCACCAGAAAATAAGAGCAGTAGCGAATGCAATCTGGGAAGGAGTAAGCAGACAGATTCCTAATCACCACTCCCCGTGGTGGCAGACCTGGAAACTGTGAGAAGACCACTATCCCCTGAAACTATGGGGCTCTGTTGTATTCAGCAGAAGAGGATGTTGCGTGCACTGCCTGTAAACAAACAGCCACCAAAGAACATACTGAATATATAGCATGTCTCCTCTCCCATTGAAGCAACCCAACAAGTGTTGACTAAAGACTGTGGATGCAGAAGCTAACTGAGCTTACCACTTTGAGGAGAAAAAGCATTTGATGTTGTTGTAGGTCCAAAGAAAGCCCATAGTCACCTGCTTTTGTTTGCTTGTGCTGTTTCTGTGATTTAATGAGGATGAGCGGCAAAGGGTTGCAGTAACAGAACGTGTCATACAGGTTAGGAAAGAGGTGAAGCAGCAACGGAAAGGTAGAACGTGTCTGGGTAAGTCAAAAGTGCAGATCTGAGACAAATATGACCAAGCATTTCAGTCTGGAAGGAGAAAGTTCATTTCTAATATTAAAAAAATTTAATCTCCAAAGAGGAGACAGGTAGTAAGAATCTAAAGTAGAAAAACTGCCTTTGGCCAGTCACAGTGATGGTTCTGAATTATCCACCTTTCTTCAGTGGATTTTTTTAATTAAGTTAAAAAAACATCCACTCTGGGTCCTTGGACCCAAGTCCTTGACTTCAGCTAGTAATTCTTACAGATATCATTTTTTTGGATGTCTGAGCTGAGACGCTGCAAAATGACTGAAATTTAGAAGGATCTGAGAATCAATAATCTGGAAAGATTAATGTCACTATTTTCTAATTAAAAAGAAAGGCAATCAAGGCACTGCTGCTGGCTTTTCAAAATCAAAACACAGAAAATTACAGAAGCCTTAAAAATACCTTAAATGTGAGAAGGTTGGAGGATATTGATGTTCCAAATCAAATAGTGCCTAGCAATCCTAATTAGCCCCCATTCTCTTTACCACACATACACACACAGATGTTTAACTTCCGGCTATGAATTTGACTCCCTCATTATTAAATGGAAAAAAAAAAGGGGGGTGGGGGAAAGAAATTCCAAATATGCTGCAGTACTCCGCAATGCTGAACTTGGTCTCCCAGGGGAAGGTCACTTTTTAGGGACTGTTACTGAAAGTACAATTCAGCTTGACTGGAAATCCAGTGCAAGAATTTCAGGGATGAGAATGACTTGAAGAGCCATGCATTCATGCAGCTATAGACACACTGCTGACATGGTTTTACATTAGTGGACCTTTTTTTCAATCTACAAGCTTAAGTAAAAGGCATCTAGTGATTTAACATAACATTAATTATCATCTCATCTGTGACTATATCCCTAATTTTAGTTCCTCACTGCAACATCAGATGGCACATAACTGAAAATTAAACTCTACAAGCTCAAGTGACTGAAAAGGCTATGGAGAACTTCTAATAGTTGCGTTGCATTGAGAAACCACTAGTTATTCAGTGACCCCTAACTCTGCTATCATGTCATTCAGCTGGACGCAACTGATTGATTGCATCTGCCCTTCTGTCTTATATTTGATATAGGGCAAAAGAGGAAAACAAGGAGAAAGAGTGAATAGGCAGAATAATGATGCCTCTAATTTATATGGTCCCTTGCATCCTAATATTACCTACTTCACAGATGATACTGAGACCCTTTAGCAAAATGCAAATATTCCTGAAGCTAAATCTGTATTTATTCATAGAGTGAGAAAGACCAGGACTTGTTGGAATATCATTAGTTTTGTCAGCAAAGAAATTGATGTGATACATATATGCATGAACAGAAATAGGCAGATAATCACACCCTATTTTTAACAAAAAAAATGCTCAACCTGCTGGCTAATTATGTCAGCAACAGAAACCCCAAAGTCCAGACACCAAATACTAGCCTGAATCACATAGCATAGCACTGTTTGACTCAGAGCTACCTTTTTAATCATACTGTTTTACTTCTTAAATCTTTCTCCTGTCACCCTTAAAAAAACACACACACACACACACACACACACACCCCAATTATTATGTATCCTCCACCTCTTACTGAGCTTTCTAGAAACATTCACCTGAACTGATCTACACCCACCCTTTGGTGGGAAAAGCCTTCTACTTTCTTGTAGCTTCTACAGAACACTGCATCGGAAAGCTAAATCCTCTCAAATGAGAGTGAATTACCCTGTTAAGTTTCTTGTCAAGCAATTAGATGCTTTGGTGATGAATGTACAACAGACAGCTGTAGTCAAGCTCTTCTGATACTCACTGCTACTGATTTTTGTTAGATAGCTGTCTAACAAATAGCTAGAAAACTCCCTGATTAGGTAGCAAATTGATGATAGATATTAACTAGGCAGTGTTTCACCTGGCTTCCTATCAAGCTACACATTGTCCATCTGAGTTTAAGTTCCAGTGAGTAGTTCCTGTTTGCTGAGTGTAACATCCATTGGATACATAATTTTTATTTTTCTGGTTCTTGGGCTTCACCTCTCACCTTCCTACCTGTGAGATTGCTTGTCTTTATGAATGAGAGCAGCAGCATCCTTTATCCTTGGTTTTTTAAAGTTTCTCTGTTAGGATCCATGCAGTTGGTACGCTCACAGGTTAGCGTGACAAAAACACACGTTCATCTAGTGCCACCTAAGAGTATGGATAGATGGGGTAGAAGAAGAAAGAAAGCTGTCTCGAAAGTTTCCTTTCCCTGTGGTATGCCTGCTGTGAACTAATATGGCTGCAAATATAATTCACACATATTAGTATCAACACTTCAACAAGAAAATATGAAACCCAACCCCTGAAATTATGGGACCGCTTCCAGTATTGACCTATTTTTAAATCTAACAACCTTGACAACATCTTACAAGCATCACTACCTAGTTTAAAAGATCCCTTGTGAGAGCAAACTGCAGTTTTACTGCAGGGAAATACTGAAGTCACTTGGCTGCGGAGAAACTGAAGTGTTTTTTTAGTTTGTTTATTTGTTGTTTTTTAAACAAAGCAAATCATTCCCGTCAGGAATCATTTTTTTTCTCCTGAGAATGGATTTTCTTTCACTGCAGTTTCATTCCTAGTGTGGAAGGCTTAGCTTTTTAAAGAAACAGTTTCAGGTTGTTACATTTCATGTGTAACGAAAGGTTGTATGAGAAAGTAGATTCTCCACTTGAGAAAGTACATTAGCCTATGAGAAAGATATACATACTGTATATACATATATATGTATATAAACACGAGCAAGAATTTTGCCAGTTTTATGAAAGACTTTTCTAGACAAGTTGGCTAGAAACCATCCCTGAAACAGCTAAAGTAGCTGAACTGATGAGGAATAAGGGCACTTTTACAGTAGATGAATGAAGTAACAGTTGGCTGCTCTTTATTACTACATACATGTGCAAGGCCACACACGTTCCAGAATTTGGGATGCAGAATTGATAAGATGTCAAACTATACTGTCATTTTTTAAACATGCCATAGAGCACCCCTGCCTGCAGGGGGTGGGACATCTCCAGATGTTGCTGTGAGAGCAGCTCTGAACACATCAAAACCCACCTCTTCTCCAAGGACATTCCCAGAGAGCAGCTGGCAGCCATTTCGTGCAGCTTGTTACTGCAAAGGACCCTGGAGGGGTTAGTGCTTTGTCCTACAGTGCTTGTAAAAGCTAAAGCCATGCTTGGTAATGCCTTCTTGCTCTGCAAAAGGACCCAGTGTACTGCACAGACTAATTCATCATCCAGCTCCAACCAATCTTGCACAGGCAGAACAGTTAGTCTTTTCTGTACTATTATTTTTAGTAATAATATTCTTAGGCTGTCTAAGACAGCAGGAAAAGGGGGTTTAAGATATCCTTTAAAAGAGAAAAGTACACAGCTGGCTGCTGGCAGCAGCGGTGAGCATCAAAGGGCTTGGAGTGGAGGAGGGAGCCAAGGCAATGTGCTAGGGAGGATTTTTTGTGACAGGCGCTGCCCCAGGGACACGAGCAAAGGAAACATCACAAAATTATTCAGAAATACATTTTCATGACGGGAAAACAGAGACAAAAGAACTGTTAGAAAATAGGTACTTGCACAAGAGAGAGAACTACACAATTCTTGGTGTCTTAAACAGCGCAGAAGCTCCTGAGCAGAGCAGGGAGGGCAGCTGCTGAAGACCAGAAAGCAAGCAATGGCCATGACAGACACTTCTTCAACCACGCACAGTTGGGCGGAAACAGAGCCATTATACACTCATGAGTTATGGTGCAAGGCCTACTATGAAACCAGAGCGTGAGGATATTCCTTATGGAAATTTCACATACCCCAAAATTGTACTCTGATTGTTTATTTTAATAGTCGCCAAATTCTGTTGTAATGTTAGTTCAAAACAGTGTGAACCTGAGAACCTAAACTAAATTGGTGGTGAATCAGAGAGTGCACTGGGAAATGCTCTTGAGAAGCATAGGCAAGACCCTGAGGTGACCCACATGCCTATGTGACAGCCCGAATGCCTTGCACTTAGTAGGAGACTGAGATTTCACCAGGAATGTTAACGAAATCATTAGCCTTTTATGTTACCATGAGTCTGAAGTTGGTTTATGCAAAGGTCTAACACACCCTTCCTCACACACAGACACTTGCACTTTGACCCTTGCATCCTTTTCCTCCGTTCTCCCCCCAGCTCTTCACAGCTTTTGAGTCACAACAGTTTTATAGCTCTGCCAGCAGCAGCAACCCAGCTCCACTGGCAAATAACACAAGGGAACTCAGCCCAGCCAAGGCATGCGCTTCTTCACTTTTATTCTGTACATTTCCACACAAGTCACAATACAGAAAAAGTGTCCAAAAGGAACAGTAACCAGCTCTTTCACTGTATACAGATTTCCGCCTTTTCCCCCAGTTTAAAATCTCCTTGTTTAGCAACACAGTGATCAAGATACTTTGTATAAATAGGAAATGCAAGAAAATCAGGGAAGAAAATACTTTCTCACTTTGTTACAAAAACCCCTCCCCCTTCCTGTACCCCTTTCCTCTCCACGGCTGATTACCTGGACCCTGATTCTCTGTTAAACATAGCTTCATTTCACGGGTGCTGCTGCATGCCTCCGCTTCCTTTTGCCAGCTGGCAGCCTCATGATGCACAGCTCCAGGCTGTTATGCGTGGGGTCAGACAGCATAAAAGAGCCCTTTGTGATGTTATTACAACTCCTGGAACAGATGTGGGTACAGATAATAGTATATGTACAAATACTGGAACTCTGGATGCCCATGAAATGTTGGCTGAACATATGTATTTATTATTTGGCTTTACCATTATATACAGGGGACTAAACACATTATTGAGTGATCCAGGTTCTGATCTCTCACACCTTGGTTCATCTGGAGTGGATTCAGTGTAGAGGAGATCAGAATCTGTCCTTTATCCTTTCCCCACCACCTCCAGGAAGCAGCCAGTGAACATCCACTATATTGCTTGGTGGAAACTCAGCTTTTCCATCATGAGCCTGTTCATCACCATTCCTCCTGACAAGACTTCTTTATAAACCACACAGCATTTCACACTGGCTTAGCCTGGTTCCTTTTTGCAGGAGACATTCCCAGTTCTCATACTTCCCTAACAGCAAAGAAGCCTCATTCTTCACCAGTTTCCATTGCTCATTTGCCAAGTGGCCAGAGCAGATGCTAGTAATGAGGCAGGACAGTCTGCTCCCACAGATGTTTTGCTTCCTTCCCCAGAAACCTTTTGCATCAACAGACTCCAGTGGTGATTCCTGGGCTGTTGGAAAAGACTCTGTGATACCTCAGTGGAAACAGAAGGAAGGACTTTCTGAGACAGGCCTTCCAAAATGAAACAGTTTGTGCTCAATGAACTCAATATGATGGAACAAAACTTCCCTAAAATTGAGCAAAGTATTATCTTCTGGAATGAGGGCAACCACCCAAATGCTTTATTCACTGAAAATGTCACTGAGTTAACATTTTTAATATGAGATAGTTCAAACACTGAAATCAAGCATGAAAAGTGCAGACCAACTCATTAGAAACTTGTCATTCCCCCAGCACTCTTTACTATCTCAAATAAAGTCAGCTAAACTAAAAAAAAAAAAAAAAAAAGCATGGGCTACACCTGTCTTCCTTCAAAAAGTGGTTCAAAAAGAACCATGATATTAAATGGGAACAGTACAAGACACAATGAAAAACTGATGAATGATTAATATATAGCGCTTTTCAGCCACACAGCGCAAAACAGCTTACCTAGGGGGCCGATATTATCCCCTTTTACAGATAAGGAAACTGAGGCACAGTGAAGTTAAATGACTTGCCCAATACAGTCACTCAGAAACAGAGATAGAAATAAAACTGCAGCGCTTTGACCTACTACCCTCTGTTCTATTCCTCTGACCACAGTACCTCCAGAAAGACATGCTGGTTAATTATTACATGCAGCAAGTGCTTTCCCTAATCTGTGACATAACCATGTAACAACACATGGTTAGACTTGCAAGCTATCATGAAGCATAAGCACATCATTAAACACAGTGATCAATTTTTTGCATGACCTCTGTGTTTTGTAATAACAAGTCAGTTCCTGCTCAGGAAAAATCCCCATTGAGCTAGCAGTGACAGTCTCATAAACCATCTTCAACCGTTATGTACCTTGCATTTTCATTAGCATAGACTTGCAGTTCAATGAGTCCATAAGAAAATCATGTTTGTCCACAATGCATCATGGCTATTTTGAGTGAAAGGCTGAAAAGTCATAGTTGCTCTGAAAGCTGTGCAGAAGCAAAGTAGGAATAATGGTGGCACGAAAGGAAAGCATGTAGTTTGTAGCAAAACGTTCTGCTCACTGACTCAGAGAGGACCTGAAACCTCCATGGACTGCCAGAAGGTTTGTGTGGGAGATGCAGAACACAAGTCCTCAGCTATAGCATTGGCTAGACTTTCCAAAATCTTTGAAAAGCATCCTGCTTCAAAAAAGCCAACTGCTTCCAAAATAACTGGCATAGGGTTACAGTACAGAAAAATACAGACAGATGAAAAATAACCTTCACTTTCCACCGTGAAAGCATGCTTCGCCTTGCAGAGCTTCCTACAGGAAAAAGGCTGGTAGTTATATTCCACATTCCCCTTCGTAAGACACTGCTCCCTCACAGGACAACAACCAGTGCTGGCAGCTTCTGAGTCCATTTGGAAAGGAATTTTAACATTTGACTATTTTATTTACCAACAGGGTTGCAGGACATGGAGCAGATGGGAAATAACAGCTACATGGCACCCGTTACAAAGGGCAGTCCCATGCTGGCCGCTGTGAGGGGAAACAGGTAGGAATCACCATCATCATTGGGGTGCCCTCACGCAGCACAAGAAAGAATAACAAATTGGATGCAAAGAGCTTGAGAGAACCCTTTCGAAAGGAACTTCTACAGGCTTACTAATGTCCCTGTGCATTTTACACTAGGCCTGGCACAGGCTGGGGTGTTTGGATTATGGAGCCTCCAAAGAGACATTGCTTTTGCCAGTAATGAGACATATGCATCTCTCTGAGCATACAAGGCACCCCCATTCCCTTTTCCTAGCTCTGTGAGGTGCAGCAATAAGCTAGAGAGAGACAAAGCTCCCAGGAGCTGCTTAGTGCTTTGAAGGCTCAGCCACTTATTTTCTTCTCCAAAAGCTATTGTGTGATCAAAGGAGGCAAATGGAAGAGAATCATTCATTCTGCAGTGACATGTAAATGGAACAACAACAAAAAACTGATACACCTCCGCCATCTCCCTGTGATTTTTGAGGGATACATGCAGTGCACAAAACAGTACGACAGCAAGGCCAGCCATTTCACACTAGAGAACAGCACAGTCATTCACCAACAGGAAGCAGCTGCCACATCTTGGAAGCACGTCACAGAGCAACAGAATCACATTTGCCTTGGAAAAAATTATTTAACAGGAAAACAGTGAAGGGAAGGAATGTAACAGTAGACAATAAAAAAAAAACAACCTTTTTTTTTCTATTGATATTAAAACTGAGTCTGCAATGGTCATAATTAACCCCTCAGGTGTGAATTATCCAAGTCCATCATGCTTCCAGTCTCCTTAATCCTCAGACATTGGAGCTACCCCCGAAGGTGCCTTTAGTGCCACATGTCCACAGCTGGTACAGCAGAATTTCATCATTCCCTACCCACAGCTGGACTCGGTCAGAGGAGATCCAATCACCTGTGACTCTGGTCAAGCAAAGGTGTCCCAGAGGGAAGCTCCCAAGCCAGCAGACCTTTCCAGTCACAATCAAGCTAGAATGTGCTAGGGAAGAAAAAAATAGGCAAAGAGAAAGGACCTGAATGAGATAGGACTGAAAAGGATATAGCAGAAAAGGGAAGAAAAAGCAAAGAGCAGCCGAAATGATTTTAAATCAAATTTAAATGAAATTACATTCCATTTACTCCCTGCCATTAGCTGCCAGAAAGCTCAATTTTTTCTTAGCTTTACTGTATGCTATGGAGATAGGGGCATTATTGCAGTAGGGCAAGAGCAAAAGAATCCTCTCCCACTAAAAGAAAAAAAACTGGCCACTGCACCCATCTATTAAAACAAACACATCAAGAACAGTTTTCCCATTTTGATCAATCAAAAAAAAAACCCCCAAAAAAAGCTATTCCTAGGAAAAGGGCCAAAGCAGGGGGACAGGAGACAAAAGACAGCTATTTGCTTTGTGGCCTACAGCAACCATTAATTTTGAGGTGGTGTTTCCATTTGTTTGGAAGGAAAACTTCTGACGTGGCTAAGGAGCAGAGAGAGATCTCATTGCACAGCTTTCGGCTCCTGCCCTGCTTTGCCGAGTTCTCAGGAGCTGCAAACAAGAATCCTGTTGTCCGTCAGCGTGCGTGGGGATCCCTGGGGGCAGCTCCCAGGAGCCCCGTGTGGAGCGATGACATAAAAAATAGGAGCAGTGACCTTGGAGGGTAAATGCACCAATCTCACTTTATTAAAAGTGGACACTTTTAATTGTGGTAGGAAGTTACTCATTACAGTGAAATTCAATGGCTAGCATTGCAAGACCCTGCCCAGAAAATAACAATACTTACAGAATCCACTCTGCAGGCCCCCCCATTCCTAGGGGCAAGCATAGCTTTACTTTTCTAATTTTGCCATCGCCTTCCATTTTTTGTGTGAATGTTGTACAGGGGAGAACAAAAAATCCTAGATAAATGGGACTGTCCATTAGAGCCTAATTAGTGAGGCAGAAATTGCTCATGTCTATTGCGTCCAGCTCAAGAGCTTCTTGTTCTTCTCTCAATCTAAAAATTTAACAGGTTCCTACAGTTCCTAGATGGGGGTCTGGATTTTTGCATATCTGTAGGAACAGGGATTGCTTTCTCCCTCTGCTTGGCCACGGACTGAGGAGAAAAGCAATAACTGAAGGTCATTAAGGCATTTGGAACCAGAAGGCCATTTTGCTCGTTAAAATAAAGTGTAAGGCTACGAAACGAATTGCTACCACAGTCTGTGCATTAATAGTTAAATAATTGCTGCAGCACCTGTCATAACAGAACACTGGATTGCCATGATGCGCGCTTCGCCTGCTCATCGAGCAGCCTCCTAGACAGGGACTAATTGAAGAGCC
The DNA here is from genome assembly GCF_040807025.1 of Struthio camelus. Classification (NCBI taxonomy): domain Eukaryota; kingdom Metazoa; phylum Chordata; class Aves; order Struthioniformes; family Struthionidae; genus Struthio; species Struthio camelus. The sequence goes on along the minus strand of NC_090942.1, from coordinate 65,997,376 downwards.
AGGTGTTACATTTTGTCAGCAGAAGGAGGCTGGCTGTAGATGAAGCAATTACATATGTAGCACTGTGTTGCTAAAAGAAATAGTGCTTATTTCTTTCATTTCAAAATGCTACTGCTTCTATGTACTTTGTGTTTGAAAGCTGGATCTGTTGAAATATTGGGGAACTCTGAAATAGCTTTCCCAAATCAAGATTCTGTCTCTAGTACTTTAGGGCAAAATGATAGAAACCAATTTCTGAGGGAAATGTGTCTTTTTAAGCTTCTGCTCTCTCAGATATTTACCTTTTCCCATGTGTGTCTCTTAAGAGAATCACTGCCTTCTCAGGTTCACAAAATCTCTTCCCTGGAGGGGACACAACAGCATAAGCTGACAGATTTTTAAAAGACTAAGTATGAAATTATTTCCTTAATTATAGGTGTGCTTTTGTTGCAAGGCATCCTCCTGTATAGACTCTAGAAAATGTCATGTGCTACATCAGAACGAGGACTTGTCAAATCCAGCTCCCTTTCTTCCCCACCCTGTTGGTAACTGGATACATGTGTACTGCATAGGAGTGATTGTCGTCATCGTCGTCGTCTTTTTTTTTTTTTTTTTTAATAAGCAGTCTGAGAAACAAGAACCTGCAGCCCAGGCTGGAATGTGGCACCTAATAAATAAGGCAGGAGACAAGATGCGTTCTGATGGCTGCATACAGTGGGTTATTCAGGACTAAGCCTGCCTAATCACTGAAGTCAAAGGTAGTGAATTTACTGGCATCATGAAGGCCTGAGGGAGAGAATTTTCCCCTTTCGCAGTAGCGGCACCATGCAGGGGCCAGGAAATCCCTTGGCCAAAGGCAGGGGGAGGTGAGCCTACATCCAGTGCACGTGTGCAGGGGACAGGAGAGCACTGCTCTCTGTGGACACCCTCACGAGCAGTGGTGATGGTAACATGCTGGAGAGAGAAAGTGAGTCCCCCAAGCTCTGGTACCTACAGAGGATCTCCAGTGAGGCAGTCTGGAGAAGCATGATGCCATAGCACAGCTTAAGAGTACGCGTAACCGCGGTCACCGACTTGACTACTGGATAGTTCATGCCTCTCAAGCCAGCTTCAAACAGAATTAAACATGAGAAACTACCCAGGTGCTTAGTTTACTTCTGGGCAGCTTTTGCAGCCTAAGCTGAGCACTGAGCTGCTGGCATTCAGCTGCTGCCAGTACCTGAAATAAGCATGCATGTCTGCACTAGTGTCTCCTCAGTAAAGGCTGGGACATCCTGACCCCTCTGTTTGCCCCAACAGCTGGGCACAGGGCTGGATTATAGCTCCTCTTGAGGCCTTTCCACAGTCCAGCCATGCACTGAATCCCGCACTCCCAAGGGGAGTTAAAGCACTGAAGCTCAAGTCACTTACTCCCACGAAAAATTCTGTTCTTCACCAAAATGCTGACAAGTCAGTTTTGGCACTTTACTGAGTCTCTGTTGCAATCTGCAGAGTGTGGCAGGCAGCTTCTGGGGTTTTAAAACTGTAACTATAGACTACTAGGAAAAAGAGTTGCCTACTTTGTTGCTAAGAAATCAAAATGAGAAGATATGTATCACAGTGAACCCGGTAATACTGGCTGTCTTTTAGGTTCAGAGGCATCCAGAAAAAGACATGGGTTTATGATAAACTGTTGGCAGGACTGCTGAACTAACTGCAGATACTCACATTTGATGCTTTAGACTAACTAGGAAGCAAATAACCAATGTCATTTTGGCTCAGGTTCAGAGAGGAAAATAGAAAGAGAGAAGTATAATGCCTGATGAATGGAAAATAATAGATATAATGGAGATAGAAATGTTATTTTCTGGGTGGTAGAAGAGTTCTTACACAAAACTTTTAACACCATTCTTATAAAGTACTCATCCATGTATGTTATTCTGACATAAGAGAGGCAAAAAATGGGGGAAAGAAAATGACAGACCTCAAATGGTTCAGCACGAGGAACTGTTTCCTTACTGGAGTGCATGAAGTGCAATGACAGAATTATCCTTGGAGTGTTCTTAAAGGCATCCAAATTTCCAGTATGTCCATACATTTCTTGAGTACCATTAAACCCCCAGTGACCTTAAGACTACCAAGATACCTTGCGCATTTCACAGCTTTTGCCAGGAGCCAGATCTTCTCAGCAGGCTTTTGATACACTGAAAGCATCAACACGTAAGCACACCCCACAGGAGGTATCTGGGATGGCTGGAAGGAAAATAGTAGCTGCCTTCTAGGTGAGATTATGCATTAGTGTCTTTCATTACCATGCACATCACTATCACAGCAAAGACAAAGACAAAAATGAGCAAAAGAGGCCTTCACATATTACTCAAACAAACGGTCCCACTGCCGCACCTCCAGGAAACTCATGCGCCCGTCCACAACAGCACCGGCTCTGCACATACAACTGGGAAGATCAATGGCAACAAAACATCAGTTTTGTTCTATTTTCTTTATGCCTGTGGTGCTTCCATGAGACAGGCCTCACGTATCAGAGGATATCTCATGTAGTCAGAATCCAGGCTACAGTACCAAGAGTTGATACTGAGCAACTCCACTGCTGCTGGGGAAAAGTGAGGGCGACAAGCGTCAGTAAAAACATCTACACAGAGACATCTTAATGCACACCACCACAGACAAGCCATCACATGAAATGGTGAAAGAGCTACTAGAGTCCAAGGCCCATTTCATAAGCCAGCGCAAAATTGCCTTGAACTCCTGCCTTTCATGAGTCACTCAGCCTCACACCTCACAACACTGCCTCAGAGATGCTAGAGTTATTGAGAAACGTATGACCTCGTCATGTCTTGGATAACACATAAAGATATCTCTAACATTGAAATATGAAATAATACATGTAACTGATGCTATTAAATAACAAAAGTAAGTTTATTTTATCAGCATTATAAATATTTTCTTTCCCTCCATTTAACTTTAAAATGAGCTAGTCAAGGCAGTACAATGGAACAATTCAGGAGCTCCTCCATTCTGCTGAAAAGGATCCCCTTTAATAGCGAATTAAGATGGAACACGATACTTTGTCAGTCCAGCAACCTCAATAGCTGGGCATCCCTAGGTACTTTGTCCTTCAAATGCAACAGTTCTAAAAGCGGATGTGCATACGTGTGTGTGAGTATAGATATATGTAGACTCGTTTCGAATTTATAAATACACGTTTGTATATTTATAAATATACATATATATATAGCAAAACACACACATAAATAGACACAACCACAGCACGAGTACTTCTAGTAAATCAAAATGTTTTACATGTAATTTAAGTGGATTTCCTGCTGCACACTGGCATTTGGGTGCAGCGCAATGCAGACACAATGATACTGTACTAACCTAGAGCCCAAGTGCTCAGAGATTCAATACGTACGTGTCACCTGTAACTGGTGCCGAGTCTGCCTGCTTCTGGCGGCTGTCCAGAGTCGAGAATCCCCTGGCACATTGAGAGGAGTAAGAAATAATCCTGTGATGGCCCAAACTCCTTCCCTCAATGAACCAAGTTCTGATATCCCAGGCTGTATGTGAGCCATTGCAGAAAACAATATATATTCTCTATTACCTACAAAAATACGCTGCCAGTATCTAAACACATCACTTGTGAAGTGCTTTGGAACACCTGGAATATTAAAAGGCACTTCATGTGGTGGGGTCCCTGTCCTATCTCCAGTACAAGATTTTCTTTCCATCATACAGTAATGCCATCATACAGTAGTGCCACTGAGTACACAGAGCAGGAAACTTTCCAGAAGCACAAGTCTCCCTTTAATCATAGCATCATATTCCAGCTGCGGGGGAAAAAGGCAGGCCAGATTCTCATGCATGACATAGCTCTGCTGAGGGGCCCCGGTGGCTCCAGGAGCTCGGCTCTGCCCATTCCTGCCAAGCTGTTCCCCAGCACAGGGGCACCCTACGCTGACCAAGAGCCGTCAGAGCCAGCCCCGCACCAGCTACCCCACAGGCAGCAGGAACGGATCACCGAGGAGGGGAGTACTGGGACAGAACAGGACCAGACCCAACTCCATTGTAATTATTCATCTGTGGTGCTCTGGGAGTTACCTGTGATTAGAGAAAACCTTTGATCGTTCCACCTACTTTGGGGGACTTGAGGATCAGGCAGCTACAAAGGGCTCACTGGCTGATCTCAACTCAGGCACCAGTTTGGCCTCAGCACAGGACAGAATCCAGCCCATGGTATCATTGAAGCTTCCTCCATTACTCACATCAGTAACACAAACCAAAAGGTACAATTGATGCTAATGTAATTCTTATTTATAGTTAAATATATAGAAATATTTCAGTGTATCTTTCCTCACAGCTGGGAAATGATGCAAGGCCTACTGTGAAACCACAGCATGAGGATTTTCCTTATGGAAATTTCACGTACCCCAAAATTGTACTCTGATTGTTTATTTTAATAGTCGCCAAATTCTGTTGTGATGTATACACAAACTGCTTTTTGCCACAAGACCCTGGATGATTATCAAGGGAAAGAATTTGGCTTTCATATTTTATTTTTTAAAACAAGAAAGGTAAAATAAAGATAGAAAATAAGACAAAATACATTTCATGTTGCCATTGATCTATAGATTACAAATATAAATAGTTTCCTTCCAGAGGAAGAAATGCTAAAGAAAGATTTTGCTCATTATCAAATGAACTTTTGAAAACAGAAATAATCAAAAAAATATATTTTTTTCAGCTCTTCCCTCTCTGCGATAAGAACCACTCTGTTTAAAAAAAAAAAATCAAAGGAAAGGAAAGGAATCCCACTCAATTCATTTCCACAACTGCTACTGAGGAAGAAAAACTTATCTGAATAATAACCTGAGTTATTTTCAAGGGTTCCAAACTGCATGTAATCCTGATGATCACCATCTACCAGAGACCTACACCTAGCAATAAACATGAAAACAAAACACCAATGGATCTTTCAAAACAAACAACAAACCAAATTCAAAAATCTATTGCAAGAATTATGCCAGGAGTGGCCCTTCGGAGTTTTCATGAGGATTGGTCAGACTAAGTGGAAGCTCTACTATTTCTGGTTGCTGAATTGTCTTTAGTGATGGAAAACCTGAAGGTGAATATTTTGCGTATGTCTGTACGTGTGTGTTTGTTTTTTCTTCTTCTGTGGTTATAATGTGTGAGGTAAGACAGAGAATAGACAAATACAGAAGACACGGCTGGCCTTTTCAGCAGGTAAGCAATTTAAGTTTCCAAGGCTATGGTGAGCAATGAGACAAGGAGTTGCCACTTGTCCTTTTTCAGTGAGACAGTCACTCTTTAAAACTTTGTTCCAATTCCCTTGTGGAATTGGACAGCTAGCATGTCCTGCCAGAGGAGTTTTTCTGTCCACAATATGACAAGGGCAGTGCTCATTCTATTGTTCATGGCAGCAAGCCTATGCTGTCAGCTGAGGTTCTAGATTTGCTGCCTATGTCTGGCAGGAACTCAAAGGGGACTGGGTTAATAAGTCAGTCAGTTGCAACTCCCTCCGTCTTGCACTGATCTCTGCTCAGCTTAAAACCCATCTTCCTGGAAGTAAAAAATAGCTATAAACTTTTAGACAGACCTGACACCTGAGTGGAACTAGTCTGTCGTTATCAGGGCAACAGTGATGTGGGAAACCTTACTGGTAACTTTCTGCTCTGTCATACAACATGGATTATCCCATATAACTCCTTTTCATTCAAACGACTGCCTCCTGAGGAAACCATAATGATATACCCAGCAACAATGAGGAGGCTAGCTTTTGTTACTGCTGTAAATCTGTGCTCCACACCCCAGAAAACAAGGCAATAGAGAAAATACTTTCCAAAAGTGAGAAAACTCCCTGGTGACTGAACACTGAGGAAACAGCTTCCAAGGGAATGGTAAGGGAGGGAACTCAGCAGGTACAAATGTTGTTTTTTTCCTAAGGGCATCCAGAGCTCCTCAAATTTCTTGCTACTGCCTGACCATTTGTGAAGACTTAACATAGAGATAACAGGTATATTTAACTGATGACAAGTGAGGGGAATGGGAGAGTGAAAGGAATGCAGGATACTGTAGGGATGGAGGAGGGCCTGGTTGGGTGCTTTAATGTCCCAGTCAGTTTGATTTCCCCCACACCCCCTTCTCTCTTTCCTTTTTTTAATAAATTGTACAGATGAACATGGGAGAAGTTCATGCTACTTGCTGGAAGCAATAAAGGTAAATTTCCGTGGCCCATGGATTCCACAGACCTTTGAGCATCCCACCTCATCCATCATGGGCTAACATAAGGAACCTAACCCTTCCGTGGCAAGACTCAGTAGCCCTTAGAAACTGGTGGCATGTCCTCAGATATTTTTCCATGAGAGCGAGAGACACGTTGATTCCATCAGCTTCTTCCTCACATGACGCCTGAGTGCCTCACGTGCAGCCTTGTTATTTCCAAGGGTGCTCTTCCTCATTTTCAGACTGCCGTCTCCAGGTCCTCATGGGAAACCATCTGGTAGTTCTGTCGGCTCTCCAGGTAGGAGGCCAGATCTGGGTCGCCAGCTTGCTGAGCCCTGTCACGAGGGGTCTTACCCTATAACAAAGGAACACAGATAGAAAACCTTGTGCTAACACTTTTAGAAGAACAGAGGAAAGGGTGACCCACAGAAATTACTGCACGTAGGGTAGAAGCAAATTTGCAGAATCAAGCAAATAAAGTTGCTGTCAAGTGACGGTTTTCTGTGAGAGTCATTCCAATCTGCAACAGCTGTGAGATTCTTAAGATTCTCAAAATCCTTGTGCAGTTTAGGACAAATCATTCAACTCTGTAAGGACATGTCATTTGATATATCAGACAGAAAGGCTCTCATACTCAAAGAAGTAGAGTTTTCATTTTTGGGCTACAGTTCCTACATGAATACAATGCACAATATCATAGCTAACACTTGAAAAGAGCACTTGACAGAATATTCCTATGTTTTAATTTTGCCCAGACCTCTTCCTCATGCCCAGACTCTGTTAGCCATGTCCCATCTCAAGCTTACACCAAGAGAGGTTAGTGGTTAATGTTGCATCAATGAGTGAAAGGGCAAGCAAAGGCAAAAGAAAACGGTTAGCCATCCTCACAAAGCAAGTCAGCCACAGCAATCAAACCTCATGGACACTACGCAATCAAAACCCAAGGTTTCCCTAGGTGGTCCCTGCCCGCAGGCCTCTCTTTTGACCACACAGGAGGATGCTGCTGCTGTGCCATGGAGATGCCTCCTTCACACCCAACATGCTGAACAGTTTCAGGCCAGGCTCTCACTATGGTGAAGATGACCCATGTTGGGGACTGAATTGACGTCTCTTGTACTTTTCTAAATCAATACAATTTTCTAAATACAAATGGCTTGATTAAAAAGAAATGCTCTTGGCACACACAAGGAAGCCTCTGTCACGCACACAGCAGGAACGGATGCTGATTGGTCTCACTTGGCTGAAGTATTTTATAACTGATTTACTGGGCTGGGTTACCTTGGAGTCCGTCTTTCTCAGAGATGCTCCCGCATCCACCAAGAGCTGGCAGATGGCGCGATGGCGCTGGCAGGCCGCCTTATGTAATGCTGTCTCACCCCTAGACCAAAGTACAGAAACCAGCAGTGAGACACATCACACCAATGTACATTTACGAACTATGAGGTGCAGAGGACAGAGAAGGATGCTGTATTTCTGCGAGGCTCCCTCTTGCTGGTAGAGGTAGACTTGTGCACTCTCTCCCTTAGCATCTACATCCTCTGACTCAGTAGGAAAGCCTGCAATGCACAAATAGCAGACGGAGAACTTCTGAGGGGTGGGAAAGAAAAAGGAGCCACTGTTTTATGCATTCAAAGGACAGAAAGTCACATTCCCATCCAACCACCGATTCTGCTAACTGCTGCTAGGGCAAACTAGCCACCTTTTTATTTCACAGAAGGCTAACCAGCAATGATTTTTCTTCTGCCTGCGTTTTCTTTCCTGAACCTCACTCTTGGAGAGATGCTAGAAAAATCCTGCCCATCAAAGTCATGACTGGTGCACTTGCTGCCCTGGCTCTGATACCTTACTCTCTTGGATGTATGAGAGGAGATCTGTGTTTTTGTTATCCACTGCTGGACTACTGGGGAAGTCTGAACACAGGATTTTCCAAAGGGAAGGCTGTGTAGCAGCCGCAGATTTATTGCAAAGCACTTCACTCAGATTGGGGCTATATATAACAGGACTCTAAGACTGACTATACTACTGAAGTTACAGAAATCATATCAGACTTTGACTAGGAAAAGCAAGAAAACATGCTTTGAGTGGGTTGAAGAGGTGTCCTTAATGATAGTGTCAAACAAGTAGGACCATTACATATTCTCCAAAATGACAAATGACAAGCATTACCTGTAGTAGGACAGATCTTGCACATACCTACCTAGCAAGGGAGAGTGCATAGAGGAATTTCAATCTAAATCCATGACAGGGCAAGTTGAAATACTAACAGGCAACCTTGTAATGCATTTCTCTCTGCTGCACTAGAGCTAGATTCAGAACTGGACACTACCTGATTTCCACCTGAGGACCAAAAAACAAATTTGTGCTGGCAGTCATGGCTTGAACCTTCACTTTTCAAGAGTGAGTGGAACAGTGGAAAAGTCCTTTGTAAATGGAACCCCCCATAGCTACATTCACTTGCATTTCATTTCAGTGGCTTTGCTATGCCTCTGCATGGGGAGAAACTGGTGGGCCATCCAGACTCCACCACCCACGGATAGCCCATGCACCTCATGCAGAACCTTCCTGGCTAGCTCCACTATCAGAGGAGGGCACCGTAGGATGGGAATCTTAGAGGAGCACATTCTTTAACCCCTATGAGAAAGGCTATTTTTGCTTCCCATGTATCCCATATGCTTCCCAGGATTATCCATGGTTCCCATATATCCTCTTTGTGACATCTTTACTATGCAACAAGTGATAGAGAAGCTGGGAATTGAAAAGTAAAATTGTTTCTTTATTCTGCAGTAAAGAAGAGGTGGCTAAGGTTCTAATAGCTTGAGAGAAATCTTTGGTTGCACAAGTTGTGACCACTTTGGACAGGGCACTCTGGACGACTCAAGAACAGACTGAATAAAGATGTTGAGCAAGGAAAGTGTTTCCTGGACTTTTGGCATTTGGTCTTCAGGTTGGTCCCTCACCTCAATAACTTTCTAGTATTCCTCTAGAAAGATTAAGTGGGGGTTGGGGTGGGAAGCAATATGGACAAAGTTCGGAGTTCGAGAAACATTGGTTGAGGCCAGAAAGCCAGGTTTGAGGTTGCTGTTCAGTGGGGGGGAGGGGGGGGAAGGGGTAAGAGATGTGCCATTTTCAGACCCCTTTTTATTTGAAAGTTTGCACTTGAAAATCAGGAGAACTCTGCTAGTGTAATGCAGGTGATGTAAACAGCAGGGTAGATTGTACTTACGTTTCACTGTCTGTCATGTCCAGTAATTCAGATGGACCTGCAAAAGAGAATCAGGTATGTCATATAGCATTTGTCCTCATGACTAGAGGATCATGACTCCCAGAAGCAAGTTTCTGGTGCAAATATGTAAAAGAAGCCAACTGAAAGCTCAACTTGCACAAATATGCTGAACTTCAAGGTAGCATTCGCTTGCCCAAGCCCTTGCACTAGCAAAATTCTAAATGCACCATCACTGCTGGAGTGTTAGTACCAGGGAGTAGCAGCCTCTAAATTATACTGGGGATGAATATTCATGGCATTTATTTTCTCACTCTTCACCTTGCTCAATTAAGTGTTTTACATAAGTACAAGGCATTGAAAATGCTGATATACTGGAAACCCTGATATACTGTATGTTAAATCTATTGTTAGTACTAGAGAGAAAATGTCATTAGGAAGTTGAAATTAGCCAAATTCTGTCCTGAATGACATCCCTGTGCTACTCCACTTAATAGCGTTATACAGAATGTAGATCAGGGTGGAATATTCCCAGCAGTCTTTATATTGATATGCAAATCCTGTACCCTACTAGTTAGCAATGATCAGGAAAGCAAGATTAAGGAAAACAAAAAAGATTTTTGTTAAGTGGGACAAAATAATGCATTTATGCTAATGTTCTTTTGTCCTTGATATTCACTACAGGCAGATGTTTATAGCAGTGAAATCCACCATTTAATTATAGTGAGATGGAAAGGCTAGGATTGGAACAGCATTCAAAATGAGAAAAACTTTTCCCTTTGCGGTCTGGCTTATTATTCTCTTCTTTAACACTCTGGAGCATAGTGCCAGATGGTATGGGACAGTTAGCAAGGGGAACGTGAAACTTTACAGGAATTTTACTTCTTCTGCGTGAATGTTTTTCTTCATCACACTGACTTTAAGATTCAAGAGTCCTCAAGAGCTTACAGCAAATCTCACCTGAAACTGAGGAATTTCACGCTATTTATTTACAAAGGCCTATACACAACCTCTCTTCATTACTTCTTTCAGCCTGTGGGTGTTTTGAATGGATCAGAGCAGCCTGTCTCTCCCTCACTCTTTCTACAACCTATACATTCAATATCACTGGGGCAGCTGGCTGCCCCTGCTGCTGGAACACAGGTAGTTCATTCCCTTCATCTTGTATCAGAATGAAAATGGGGTAGTTAAAAAAGTCGTATCCTTAATCCCCAGGGCAGGGGGCATTTCATACCAAGGATGGAGTTCTCCAAACTCATTAGCTACTCTTCATTTTCAAAACATCGTGCACTCTAATGCCACACATTCCCATTTCCTCGCTTGGCAGATATGTCAATTCTCCTCATCTAAAAGGAGAATCACATGCAACCTGAAAGGTCCTTTAAGCATAGAAGAAGCATATAGCGGGCTAAGCAGGGCCCCCTTGATGAGAGAAAAGAAAAAAACAATTGCCTGAGAAATCAAAAGTAAAAACAAATGAACAAAAAGACCTCCTGAAACCTCTCAGGAGAAAAGAAAATCATGTTCTCCCAAAATAGAAGTGTTTCCCTATGATTTGCTGCAATCGCACCTCCCAGTGATAGATAACAAGGAATGGCCTTCAGTGCATCAGAAAAGGCACTGTAAAATAGAGTCTTATTTTTGTTCACTGATGGCACAATGACCTGTGACGCAAAGCGGAACAGGGTGACTGCACTGGGTGCGTGGGGTGCAGAGGTGCTTACCTTGATAGGCAGAGGAGAAGGGAAAAAAGGGTTAAAACAGCTGGAGTAAGGAGGTAGAGGAGGTAGAAGAATATGATCTGAGAGGGCAGAGGAGCTGGGGTCCAGTGAGTGTGGAGATGGGAAATCAAGGATGAAAGAAAAGTGATCTGGAGCAGGAAGAAACAGCACATGAGGACGGAAGAGTGGAGAGCTGCAGACTGGCAGGCAGGCTACGAATGCAGACCTGAGGAGGTGCCAGGTACATCTTGCCTGTGCACAGAGGGGCTCTCCAGAAGACTGTTCCAAATAAAGCCTCTCCTAGGAGCACTGTAGACTCCATCTCTGTGACACTTGAGGGTCAGATATTGGGGATAACCAATTTGCAGCATAAGGTGGTACCAGGATTCACTCTTTTCCTTCTTTCTGCCCTATCTCTAAAATTAGACAGTCCCAACTCTTGCACAACTCTGAGCCATGCTCTTTATTTCTTTACTTCATTTTCAGCTGTGCTTCTCTTAAACCATCTCACGCCCTCCTCCTAATTCCCCTTCCCCTCTCTTTTGGACCTCATTTTTACATCAGTTTCCCTGGCGTTGCCAACCGACCATTCCAAATCCCCCCCTGCCCTCGGACAAAAGCTGCACAGATGTGGGAAGGGCTGGCACTGGGAAAGCTAACGGCACTGTCATCCTGACCCAGCGGGGAGGCGGCTGTTTTACTCCAGGACAAGAGGCAAAGAAAGAAAAGGGGACCAAGGCGTAGAGAGAGAGAGGACAAAATAACCCAGTAGAAATCCGGAAGGGAAATGCATGAGTGAGATTTCTATCAAGGAAAACAGCAGGGGGGGAAATAAAAACAAAAGATAGAAATGTGTGGAGGGGGAAAAAGAGAGAAAAAGAGAGAGAGAGAGAGACTCAGGGACTAAAGAATGGCAGGATGGGGACAGTGGGGGGAGAAGTTTGCATGAAAGGAGCTGAAAAGCATGACGCACGGAGGGGAAGCCCAGCTGAGACCACTCTCTATCCTTAACGTCTCCGATAGACTGCCTGTGTAGAATTATTAACTTTTTTCCTTCTCTCCTCCTGCCTCCTTTCACTCCACCAAAGCCCTTCTCCAATTTCTCAGGAGGCAAAGCAACTTGAACTGGGGAGAGGGGGTGGGAAGGGAAGGAGGGAGATGCTCAAAAGCAGCTGCCCTTTAGCCAAGCTCATTCCAACATAAAAGAGAGACTAAATGACCATATTTCAGAAACATTTCCAAAATATACAGCACCATGCAGTCCCAAAGGCCTGAAGGCCTGCCCCCTCCAATGGAGGTGGTTAGTTACCCACAGGAGACCCACAGCTATTAACCCCTGCCAGTCCCTTGTCCTGTTCTGCTTCACAGAACTGAGGAAGAAGTGCTTTTTTTTTAAGCAGTAATGTTTGACATTATTGACATTTCTGGTTGTTCACCTGGCAAAACCCTCTTTGCCTAATAATTTGATTAAGGTTTATATCTGTAGAACAAAATTGGATATGGTTCCTCACCTTACAGGAGGGAATATTTTTAAAATAACAGTAATCTGCAAAGTCAGAACTATTTCTAGTCTTCTCTCAGCTCCACACTCCTCATTTTTACCTGATGTGAACGTTCACAGTGTCTGTTTTTTACTGCTAGTGTCTTTTGGCTCAGAATTTCCACCATCACATAAAGAGTACAGCCATGTTATAAACAGAGCTCTTGCATGCCTTCCATCCTTACTGTCTCTCTGTCATGTTGACCTCAAATTTGCTAAACTTGCAAATTAAAATAGAGGATTTTATACCTGGTGGCTTTTAGGAAAAATGAGCTGTTTTCTGCATAGGTCCCTCACAAATGTCCCGCTACCATGAAACATTCTGCAAGTCTAGACATATCAATGAAAGCCCAGCAAACTCACTCTCCGTCAGTGTTGCTTTCCAAAGGCTGTTTAAGGCTTTTTCATCCCTGACACTCATGTCTCAGGGCAGAATCTGCTTTCCAGAAGTCCTCCTTGGAACTGCTGAATCTGGTGAGGGTACAAATCCAAACCCTTCCGCAGCTCTTCCCTGTTGACTCTGCAAGGCTACTAGTATCAAAAGTATCTTCTTTCTTACTAGAGGAAGCTAGTCTGACTATTTACAGGAATCAGACTGGATCAGGAAGATGCCTGGGTCATTTTTCAAAGCAAAACCCAGGTTTCATACACTCAACAGAGCAAGGACATTGAGATCTGAAGTCACAAAAATGTTCAGGATGGGATGCACTGCTCACTGACTACTCCACCAGAAGTTTACAACATTTACAACACAAAACCCTGAGCACATAAGTGTTCTCCTGCTCTTCTGTTTAAAAATAAATAAAATTCCCTGGACAAACTACTGGATTCTTGCTTTTCTTTTGAGCTTCTGGGGAAGAAGAGAAGAGAAGGCGGCAGCAAACCTTGCATTGGTGGTCTTCAATAACAGTTACAAATTATAAATACTTCAGAACTGCCAGATGAGCACTCCAAGTCAGGTTTGATTCCAAACATGGAAGATGATTTAGGAGGAGGTCTTTTTTCTAACTGAGCTTCTTAAGCCTTCCCTGCTTCTGTTCAGGTTAAGCAAATGTACAGTTAACTTTTCTCTGAAGTACGCAAGAGCATTGCTGACTGCAACAATAAGCAAATGTAGTTCTGATATCGAGTTTGGGCTAAGTGTTTCTCAGCATAGCCACAGCCAGTGCTTAAGGGTGACCCTCCTACCATGAGCAAAGGAGCCTTTATTCAGGAAGCCACTCTGCAGCAACGTGCAGGCTATGTACTTGCACTTCCTGCAGAGGGGACAAACAGAAACTGCTTTGCAGGAGCAGCACTGGCAGCCAGCACAACACTGCTGTTCCCGCAGCAGTAAGCAGCTGTCATTCTAACACCTACTACACTGGTGCTTCAGCTGCTATTCCAGACTTGTCCACTAATAAGTATCTGGCAATACTGCACAGCACTTTCCTAGTGTGACTCATCTGTGCTTTTTCTAATTTGAGAAGGGTTATTTTCTTCCCGTTAACATCTGAAATCATTCTAATCAAGATCACAGAATAACCTCTCATATTGATGTTCCCTCTGTGTTTGCAAAAGCCATCACCACAAAAGACAGTCTCAACACCACTACACATTTTTCCTTCCTCCCAATCACAATGCTATAGGAGGTGGGATTCCCCACTCCTATAGTACATCCACTTCACTCCACTAGTTCCACATTAGGCAGCTAAAACTCCTGATAGGTTTTGTTTGTTTGTTTTAATATTCAGAACATTGTGCCTGTAAGATTAATAATATGTTTTCCATGCTGTGTGCTGGAGGGTATTTTACAGCAGAACTCCTATTAATGTTAACTGTCTCTAGCCACATATGGGACAAATTATGGGGAGAGTATGGCTGGGCAGAAGAAACTGCCAGCTCAGAAGTAAGATCCATTTTTTATCAAGGGTGCACATCCACAGAAATTAGAGGGTAGATACAGCGAAAGCCTAGGATATTAGTAGCGTTGGATTGGGTCCTATACACTAATTAATGCTGAGAAGATGCCAGATGCCAGAAAACGCAATAGAAAAAAAAAGGACATTATGGTGATGATGATTCAGCAAGAGAGCTCAATTGTGACTGGGAAGTGCCCAGAGTAGAAATGAGTTTCATTATTTGCTTGGTGGGAGAAGAGAGGACGCCCTTATTAGAGCATTGTCCAATGCACTCTGATCCCCCGAGAACATCAAACAAACTGTGCATTTGGAGAAACTCAGAAGACAATGTCTGGAAAGCTGCAAAAGCTTCCTGCTATCACTGGGGAGAGAAACTGGGCTGACATTTGCTGAACATCCTTGCTTGTCCATAATCCCTCACGTTTCTCTATTCAATTCAAAAACTCCCATGGATTTCCTGCTTACATCTTTACCAGCTTAAACCATCTCATTTTAAACCTTCACCAAAGGTACGGTAACTGGGTCAGACTGCGAGCAAGCATATATGCCTAAGAGGAATACTGGAGAGGGAGTGATAAAGGGAAAGAGGCACAGGTCATGTGCAGTGTGAGATGAGATCAGAGACAGTAAGAAAAAATAAGTGAAATTATGTCTGTCTACTAAATTCAGATGTATTTGTATGAACTGTGACTATTGAGATAATCCAGAGAAGTTAAAGAAGAGGTAGAGTTAGCACCAGTAAGACTTGCTGCAACTTGGGGGAAAACTAGCCAATGCCTGGATAGCCAATGCCAGCCACTTAGCTAAAAAATCAGAAGGCTGGAAGGGAGGCTAGGCAAATCCAGTCTGGAAATAAATGCGCAGATTCCTAACCAGAATGTTATTAGATGCTGAAAAAGTATCAATGGTAGGATGGGCTCTCCGTGGCTACAAACGTTTTCATTGAGATTGGATGCTTTCTACAACACATGCTCTAACTGGAAAACAAATTAGTTCAGAGAAGTCCTATGCCAGAGATCAAACTAGAGCATCACACTGGGTCTTCACAGCCTCACAACTGATGCAACTGTGAAAATACCCGTTTTCCTCAAAGGCATCCTTATTTTAGTTTTCATGCTTTCCCTTTATGTGAAGCCCTTGCTGCCGCTGCTGCCACATTCCTAGCCTCTTCCCCGCACGTGCTGCTGAGAGCAACCACAACAAGTGAGAGCACTCACAGAAGTGCCATGCGGTTCTACCTGACGGACACCTGGCTGAGGTACAGCTCTCTGTGGGTCTGCCCACTGCGACTCACCATGCTCCAGGATGTATTTCACAATCTCGCCATGCCCGGTCTTGGCAGCATGGTGCAATAAGGAGCAGTGATCAGGTCCTTGGATTAACAAATTGGCTCCCTTTTTACAGCATTCTATGAACTGGAATAAAAATGCACAGAAAAAAGATAAGACAGGAGGAGCAGAAAAACAAATATGTAGGTAAATTATTTATTTATTTTGCTAGAAGGCCAGTATAAAAATAGAATAAAATAAGATAGAGCACCACTTTAAAGCAAGCACTTACAACCCAATAGAAAAATATCTAAAACTAGAAGTATCCACAATAATATGGGTTAACAAAAGCAGATATTAGTTACTGAGCAATGAGACATTGCTGCTACACTGGTGGTGAATCTTGCAATCAATACCTGGGAAACCACATCCAGTGAAGCTGTTGGGATATTTAAAACTATATGTATTTGATGGAAAAGGCTGGCTCTCCACTGAAAATTCCAATTTCTTCTCAGGAAAGGAGAAAAACCCAAACCAAACACTTTCTGACTAAACTAAAAAATGCTGATTCAAAAATCCACAGGCTCCCCTAGGGAACTGGGGTTCAGCTGCCTCAGACCTCTGTTCACACTCCCTTCCCTAGCCAGAGCCCTCTGAAGGGGAAGAACTATTCTAGGATGAGTAAGAAGGGATGGGAAGCAGCAACTGATTAGTTCTCAAAATTGTTGCAAACTCCGTGAGGGTTTGTAGCGCACATTATTACAGAAAAGAGGGACAGGATTGTGACAGTGGGGCATTATTTATGCTGTATTATATCTAGCGAAGAACAAGAAGTTTCCCTCTCAAAGAAAACTCATGTGAAAAGCTTTCAAGAAGCAGAAACTGCTGTGAAATCCAAAACAGGGCAACATTTTTACAACTGGTAGTTTGAGGGAGTATCCCTAAGATGCTTCAGCCACAAGTGCAGGGGTGGAGGTATGGAAGGTACATATGCAGGCAAAAAGTTGGCCTAACAGTACTGTCATTTCTGCAAATGGCTCCAAGCTGGCTTTTTGCAGATAACATTGCAATCATTAATCACAGTCCTCATCCAAATTCAGGGGCATGTTTGCAAATCCTGACTTGGCTACTGAAACACACGTCCTGAATAACTGCCAGACATGGAGCTTCAGACTCTGGGAAGCAAACATTTTTGCATCTATGCCCTTTCCTCCCAACACGAGGTACCAATAACTGACAATGCCAAGACACTATGGCTTTCAAGCCATCCATTAGACCATAAGACACTGAGCTGAAGTCCACTCTACCTGCTCTTGTGGTTGCCTAGAGAGAAGTTAGGAACCCTCTGGCAATGCCAGTGGCTTGGCCAAAGACCTCACTGCAGGAAAATAGCCTTTACTGTGTGAGGCTGTGTCAAAACTACTCTGCTGTTCAGTGCTGTATTTGCTGGTACAGTAATTTCCCTGTTAGTAACTGACACATTGCTCTGTACAGAGCACTATGAATCCTGGACTGAATGGTACTGTCTAACACCAGATCCTATTCACTTGAATTTCACACCTCACCTGACTATGTGTTCCCCTAATATTCAAGGTTTCCTGGAAAGGCTGTAAAATAGCATTTGCCAGCAGTCATTAAAGCAGTCTATTTATCTTTTCAGCAGAGGTGTGATATAATTTACAGTATATCAGAGCTGCAAATAACTGTGAAAAGTAGACACTCAGTGTTCTGTACTTACTTTCAGCACATCACCAGCTATGACTGCCTGTAGAAGTGCTGCAAAAGACAAACAGAAAATGAATGTTATACAGAAAGCATTACGCATATAGCCTCACAACTGAGAACATAGCTTACAGTATGTGCAAGTTAAGATGAGTGCCTCAACACACTTACATTCTCATCTATTATCAAAAATAATGAGAACTCTGCTCTGACACATATTAGAAAGGCAGAAGAAAGACTGACAGGAAAGCTGCATGGGCATCAAGCCAGTGTTTTCCAAAACTGCCCTGGAACTGCACGCCTCTATCTGAATTCTTGCTTTCGGACACTTTGGGGAATTTTCAACAGTGTCTGCGGAGTGGGTCTAAGTTTCTGGCACCTGAGACATCGGAGAGAATATCACTGTCAACAACCCAGGGAACGTGAAAGTCCATCAGACCCTTCGGACTGATGGTGGAATGGTCAGTCAGTTTCAAATACAGTGGGAGTCCCAAGTTGCAGAAGATTGAGGAGCAAAATAGAGGGTTGTTAATATTTATTTATATTAAAAAAAAACACATTGACATGCAAGTTGACAGCGAGCCCCCCCCAAGTTTGGTAGGCAGGGTCAAACACGGAGTAGGAGCCAGTTCCCATTGGTAGGCAGGGTCAAACACGGAGCAGGAGCCAGTTCCCATCTTTTTACCTTTTGTAATCTAAACAGACACAGAAGGAAAACCAATGACAAAGAGAGGGGAAGTGACCAAAGGCTCACAGCAAAGCAACGCAGAGCTGTGAACAGAGCCCAGGTCTACCCACTACCTGCTACTGTCCAGCCTACACCCATTAAGAGAAGAGTGAAGGTAAGACTCCAGGTGTCTGCACTACCCTATGTATAGGTTGCATTCATCTAAAGACAGTCCCTGAATAGCGAGTAACTACAATCAAAAGAAGGTGACACAAATCTACTACCACACTATTTCTCCCCTTTTTTCCTCCCTGTCACTACCACAATAGATATCATAAAAATCATTTATGAATAAGCTTTCTGGGAAAGCACTTGGTTTATGTCTTAGAGTGTTTAAACATCTGCCTCAGTTCACACTTTTTCAAGAGTGGCTATGACCATTTCTATCTCCAAGCCCAGGCAACGCAATCAAGTTAGGCATTTGCTGAAGTGCCATCCTTGATAAAGATGCCAAAAGCTCACACAGGGAGGAATAAGGGGGAAAGACAACAATAGATTAGACATGTTTCTGAAAAATAACACAGGGGAAACGGCACAGTGTATACTCCACATGGAGCTTCTTGCTGCTTCAGGAATGACAACACATCCAACTAAACACTACAGAAGTGGAAGGGAGGGAAAGATGACTCAAGGAATGTCCCTTTCTTTGAAAACACCTGGAGTTGTGTGTGGCTTTCAGTGACCTCAGCAATGTCTTATGCCCTGGCCATGTTCTCACTCAGTACAGTAGCTACAATCACAGGTAATTCTTGTACCATAGGATTTAGGGCAGTTTTACAGTGACCACATATTAAACTACGTCCTGTAAATCTCCTGGCATTTGTGTGGGCTAGGGCTCACTGTTTTGGGGAACGAGAAAAAGACAAGTACCCGAAGGTAAAGGCTAGAACTGGAAAAATATACACATCTTTTCTTCAGATTTCATTTTCAGTGACTTATGTTCTTCTCCTTTTTTTCCCAATAGTTCTAATACTAGTTCACTTCAAAGTGATAGCAGGACAAAATTATTCATTTTATCTTTTCCTGCTCCTTGCAGATCTGGTCTCAAAAAAGCCAATAGATCTAGAAAACTACAAAGTCAAAAGAAAAGCCTAGCAATCCATGACAAATCTGCTACATTGAGTATCAGTAATCAGAGGTTGGCCTGGTGATAAGGCTGTTAAGATAAATCAGCTCTAAAACATTCAACAAAATTAGCCTAATCTTTTCCCTTCGTTTCTAAGCCTCCAATCCAGCACAGCATTTAGGCAGATGCTTAACTTTCAGCTCAGCTAATCACATTCTTTTCACCAAACCTACCTGCACACTTTAATTTTAAGTTCTTTTCTGGGGTAGAACCTGCTACATAAACGAATATATTACAAATCAAGAACAAAACCAGCTAGCATAATGAGTGGATTAGGCTACAGTAAAATAATTCACTGCTGCTAACCAGGATGCTGGAAGACTTAGAAGCCACTGGACCAGAAATGGAAAAATGTTCTTTAGAATAGGGCACACAGTTACATACACATCTGAATAATGCTTAGTACAGTAACCCCACAAACCCAAATGGGACTGCTGGGCATACTGAAGAGAAGAATCAAGATCACAAAATCCCTGGTTGTAAAAGAGGTGGTTAAAACAGGCAAGCAGATGGTATTGACAAGCGAGAGCTGAATGAGAAATTGAATAAAAACAGTGTTAACATGCAATGCCAGGCTAGCTGAAAATTAAAAACATTGAAGTGAGAACAGTTTTATGTCTTCTGAGCAACACTGCATCACTGGTGTAATATATAACATGAATTATGTAATTGTTTTATCATAACATAAAATACCTTTGGGTCTTAAAGATGCCTCAAAAATTACTTGATTTAATAAATATTTAAATCAAGTTATTATTTTCTCAATTTTTCCTAAGACAAGCATCTGTCATGAGTAATAGAAATGTTTTATTACCTGTTTTATCTATTTAGCAAGCAGATTTATTGCTGATGAAAGGTGAAAGCTTGACAGCTCTGGAGACTGAAGTGCTCTGTCCATTTAACTAGGAAGTGCTCAGTCTGCCTAGGCTCCCTTGGCTGCCTTCTCAGTGAAGCTCAACACTCTACATCGGTACACTCTTATGGACAGCTCATGTTTCACCCCTGTACAGTCACCAGCCTCTTTGCTGAAATTGCCAGCAAACATGTCAATTACTGCCCATGGTGATGGATCTTGACAGAGACACTCACCTACTCTGAGATGGGCAGCCAGAAATTCTTTTCATACATGTAAAGGCTGCTGGAGAGCATTAACTTTTGGTCCCCACTGGGCAGATTTTAAAACAAGCCTCTAAACACCTCTGTGGGCTAACTTACTAAAGAAACCTCATAAAAGAAAAAAAAAAAAGGAAAAAAATCACAAACCTGTCTTTTAAATTAGATATTGAACAACTACCAGTGGATAATGCACTAAGATTAAAAAAAAAAATTAAAAAAGCAGTTAACTGAATTCTGGTAATTCTTGTGCAAACTACTGCAGCTTGAGACACAGGAAAAACACTTACCAGCACTTCCACACATACACAGAACACAGTACCTTTCCTGTGGCATGTCTCTCTCTCTTGTGTTATTTCTATGCTAGTGCCCACTAGTTTCTATTGGAAACAGCTATTTTCATTTCGTATCCTAAAAAAATATGCTTGTGTCACAGAATTGCAATAAACATTTTTGTTTCCCAGCCATAAAATTCACCTATCGAATCACCACTGCTCTCCAGTTCTGAACGTGAAGATGGTAGCCTTACAGTGTAGTGCTGCATAGTCAGTCATTAAACTCTGGGCAAACAGCATTAATTTTGCAAGTAATTTTGCTTTTTGAGTAAAAGTTACTCAGGGTCATAAGTACTTTCCAGATTCTACTAGCCAGATTTCACACCTGACCTGACCCTACCCATGTGTTATTTGCACCCACTACTACTATACAAACTAGCTCACGGTGAGCGCTGATAAAAATGTGACTTTTTAAAGCTTTTACTCTCTCCATGGAATTCTTTAGTGCGAGTCAAAGAACTGCCACTGGACGAAGCAGAATTACTCAAACTATGTTTTAAAGTATGAGTGACTCAAAGGCATTGTCACCTCCATGGTTAAAAAGCAGGCAACTTGAGATCTATGAATGAAATGCACTGTTTGAGAGCAAAGTACTATTTATGATAATACATCTTACCATGGGATAAAAATGCCAGGATAACTATGCATATGAACAGTAAAAATACCAGGATGACTATGCATATGAACATTGTATGACAGCAAATAAGGAATCACACTTCCAAGCATAGGGCAAATTCTGGCAGAATTTAACTACCATAACCCCAGCCTGTAACAAAATTAAGTCTGATAAAATCCTGAGCTCTTTCAAAAGACAGCTGATGATCTCAAGCGATCAGGAGCTTGCACAAACCTTATCTAACAGACAGTGCCTGCAACAACCCAGCCCTTTCTAAGACATGGCTGAAGCACTGATTCAGCAATTGGGCACAAATTCCGGGAATCAATATGCCATTCATATTTCAGTCCTGGATGTTTCCTTATAGTTAGAGGCAGTCAATAAAATATACTAGACTTGAGAATTTTGGTGAAAGTCCCTCCTGAATTTGAGTTTTAGCATCCACTACCATTTCCTGCTAGATTTGTTTGGGGGAACTTTTAAGGAACACCTCCTCATATACTGCCTCCCTCAAATGTTGCTGAGTCAATAAGAAGAAATGGCAGAAGAAGGTGGCATCATCAAATTTCTTGACAGATATTAAACTTAACTTGGTCTATCATTAGCTTCCAGAACATTTGCAGCTCTTTATTGCTGTTGTAGACTGTGTGAAATTCATAGAACCAGAAATTTAAAGTAATTACACTTTCGTATGTTGAGAAGCTAAAAGCTGACCCTAACTAGAAAGACGTTCTTTTTACATAGCTGGAGTCTACTGAGTTGTTCAAGATCAACATTATAAAAATGATACGAAAACAAGCCCTCATTCTTCATTTCCCAGGAGTTTTGAAGAAATCAATGATAACTTCTATTTCAATCACTCAAAAAGCTAAGCTCTCAAGTGAATAAGAAGTCCATATAGATTATCATTCAAAAATATATTACTCTCTCTGTAACTAACCATGTGCTTGCAATAGCTTTGTACAATCCTGTAAAGAACAAATCTAATATGAAAAATTGACAGTAACATAACTTCTGCAGAAATTTACAGAACTGACCTTTTTTTCCACTCTAGCCCTAATCTTCAACTCTGGCCTGCAGTCTTGAGGGGGAGATGGGAAGGGGAGGTGATCCCAGGGAAGTGGTCCATGAACTAGTTCACTTCCAAGATGATCATAAAATATAAGCACCTAAGCTATACAATAGTGCATAAACCTGACGTTTCCAACAGATCTGCTAATCCCATAGAAAATTTTTAGGGAGTCACAGTGGAAATAGGCTGAAAATCTCTGCATTTGAAATTTTTAAAAGGCATTTACCTCATCCTCATATTTAATTCGCTTTTAAACTCACACACACACACACAAAACCATAGAATATCTACGTCAAATCGTCTACATAACTGTGAAATTAAATTACAGAATTAATAATGCTTTGTTGGAATAGCTGCCAGCAGGCAGGTCTTTGATCTAGAGACAATCTCAAGTCTCTCCAAAGCTGATGATGCTTAAACATTTCTCTTTGAAGCTAAGCTAAGTGGAAGAAGCAATTAAATGTTTCTTCAAGTATTTTATGCATCTGCAAGTACTAGAAGTAACTGCTGAGGACAATGAACAAAAGTAAGCAAAAGTTAAATCTTGATGTGGTTTGAGGGGTTTCCTAGATGCAGATGAAACCCAGAAATAAATGGTTAAAGCTATGCGTGGGTATGAGAGAGGCAGAAGGCTAGCAACAAAATAAAACCACAAAAATTTCCGCTAGAAAGACTTGCTTGGACTTGTACACAAGAAAATCACTTCCCCTCTGTTCACTGAAACAACACTTTGTTCACACCATTGTAGATAAATAAGCATTATATCAAAGAACTATGTGACTCTCACAATCAGATTTGTCTCCCAACAGAAACAATGTAGCAAAAAGCCCTGAATATTGGCTAACTGGTTGCACAAAGCTCCAGCAAGAGATGCCCCACTTTGGGACATGTTATTATAACACTGCACAGCTTATGCCAAGACAAGGACACAAATATTTGACGTTACCATCACCCTCAGGACTGAATGTTCCCTTAAAACTGAGCATAGGAAGTGTTCAGGCAGAAAATGCTCATTTTCAAGAGAACGCCCTGTAAAAATAGCCTACCAACCACTGAGGCATGTGCCTTAACATAATGCTTTTGGATATATCCATGCCTGGTGGCATTCTCCATCTTGTTCTCTTTCTAAGCCAATTTTTACCTCCACACTGAATTAAAGCTCACATACAGTAACAGAAGTATACTTATACTAAAGAGAAGAATAATTTTGCAGTATTTTTGACTTCTGATAATAAGCAATAAAGATGGAACATCTCCAGCAAAAAGGTGGCTAACGGCCTGGGAGAACTGGGAGAACCAGTTTCTCATTTCAGTGCCTGATAAAGAAGTTATATTATAACTAAACAAGGAATATTTTGGTGGGGAATGTGATTACCTGCAAGCCTGATGACACATCAACCCAAAAATGCATTCAGAATTACAAAAAAAAAAAAAAAAGAATTAAAAAAAAGTCTCTCACAAGCCCTTTTATAGCAGCAATATCCCTTTCTACTCTCCCATCAGCCAAGAGGAAGAAGATACATTGCAGGAAAAAAGGATGACAGTCTACAGCCTCAAGGAGCAGTCTTGCATGGGAACAGGGAAAGGTTCCTGGATTTCCCAGAGAGGCTCTGCCTTAGCCTAAAGGCTGTTTAAGAGTCATGATGGAAATAAGATAGCAAAAATACATACAGTATAGAGTATGCAGGTTTACTGCCTGCAACATAGCACTTCTTGTGCTGGCTAAGGCAACAACTGCTTGATTTTGAGACTTTTTCAAAAAAAATCTATCTGCTTACTGACACTATCTAGTATGCTAAAGAAATACATGGTAAACAAGATTTCCCACAGGATTTCAGCTTTAGGAAAGGCTAAAGCTTTTTAGAGAATCAGCACCAGTCTAGGTGGCTTATGACAGCCATGCTGTGAAGCACTACTTCCAAGAAAGAAAACCAGATAAAGAGCCTGACAGTACAAAACATTCCCAAGAGGACTAGAAAAGAGACAGTGCGGCAACTTGCTGCAGCGAAAAGCTCAGAAACACATCAGCTGAACGCAAGCCAGATGCATAAGTCTGAAGACAATTCAGCAAGGTAAATTTTATGAAGGTCTTCACACAACATCTCCAGCTAATCCATCTGTACAGCAAAATGTGTGCATAAGCATATTCTCCTATGGTTTGACAGATACCTTTGAAGCACACTGGCACTCTGAGTAA
The DNA here is from genome assembly GCF_040807025.1 of Struthio camelus. Taxonomy (NCBI): domain Eukaryota; kingdom Metazoa; phylum Chordata; class Aves; order Struthioniformes; family Struthionidae; genus Struthio; species Struthio camelus. The sequence goes on along the minus strand of NC_090942.1, from coordinate 65,972,599 downwards.
GTCCTACATCAATAATATCTATTTCTAGGACCCTAAAAAGAGATAGAAAGTTCTTCTGAACATTTGTTGTCTTTTAACTACTAAAGCACCACATCCTGTGTGGATTAAAGGAGAGAACTGACAGTTTTGACTGCATCTATTTGCCTGTCTTGGGAATATGACAAAACTTTTAACATGCAAAGATCATCCATTACTCAGGTATACACATTTCAAACCCTTTCCTTTTAAACAGTTTAGATTCAAACAAAGGACAGCATCAAACCACAGTTTAGAGAGAAAAAAAATAATAAAAATAACCACACAGGCTTGCTGGAGAAAAAGACTGATCAAATTATCACTTACAGGGAAGTCCCTTCATACCACTTTGGAAGGATAAAGAAGCTTTCAAGCAGATGTAAATCACACTCAAGCCATCTTTAAGGCCCCATTTGCACTGTCAGACTAGTTTAAAGGCACTTTGATGCCAATTAGAGTCCACCCTGAACTGTTTATGTGGCGCTGGTGCTGAGCTGAGAGTGCAGTTGGTAGTTCAGGACTGGAAATCTTCAGGCCCTGATGGTGAAGGGGTGTTCTCACTTCCTGTAAGACCATTTCAGTCAGCTTGCAAAGGAAAGGATGACCATAAGGAAAAAGGACTTCCTTTGTAAATGGTCCAAAAAAACCAAAGAACAGTTGTAGATAGACTAAGTACCATCTGGCCGACATTATCCTTTTTTTTCCTTTCCCCTTCCCTTCCACCATTTTTACTTTTAAGCCAAGACAGGAACAATTAATGTCATTTTCAGTGATGTAGGGGAGGAAAATGTCATTGATCAAGTGAGAACACAAGATGGGGAGGACTTTAGCTGACTAATCCGGGCACTTTATCACAGTGGCACTACTTTGGCAAGAAGAGATTTCTAGCTAGAATAATTAAGTGATGGCATTTTTTTTTAATTCAAAAATTAAAAACAGCAGAAAGCCAAGAACATCCTGGCCATATTGATCCTCCCCCTTCCTGACTTGGTGAACAATTACTATCACAGGCACTCCTACTGCACTCCCCTCAAGTTTTTGCCACTGCAAGACTGGCTGCAGTGGGTTTGCCTGGCAATTTTCATTTAAGTAACTCTTCCTCAACAGTGTTTTCCTCAACCTCAACAGGGTTCACAGTAAGAATAAATAGTTTGAAAGTTAGTTCAAGCTGGCCAGATTCCTGGGCGCATGGAAGGAACAGTTTTCTTTTTTTTATTTATTTATTTTATATAAATTGCCACTGTAATCTGACCACAAGTAGCAGCACAAAGACCAGGAGTGAGGCATGCTGCAAGGTTACCCAGGGCTTCTGCTTGAAAATAGGTGCCCTGACTCAGGCAACACATTCCCTTTTCCCACTTCCTTCTGAGATGAAAGAGATAAAGGCAGCGGCCATCTGGAAAGAAACATTTCCCAGTTTTCCTCTGCTACTCATTCACATGCCTACAGCTGCCAGACCTCTCCCTCCCAGCTGCGTCCATTACCCTCAGCCTGCTTAGCTAGGATGGGAGGTGGGGTGTAGGCACCTTTGAAAGGTTTCAGGCAGATTGGATGTCCCTCAGACCTAAAGAAGCACTTTGGCAGAACACTTTCTCTTGCTGCAACTGCCATGGCTCTGCATGGCTCCCAGCCTCTGCTGAGCTGAGAAGTGAATGAATAAATTTAGAGCAGATCCCCAAGCAACTGTTGATTCAGCTGACCACAGACATACTTTGAAAACACTACGTAGGAGGGCTTTCTTCCCAAAGTGGCTAATTAATCAAAATAAATACCTGCAGTCAGGAGCCCTCCTGCTGCACTGTCTTTGATTTGTTCTGAGAAAGCATTCCACGACATCTTAATTTGTTGCTAGGTGAACAGCTGCAACATCACCCTGAAGAATACAGCTTCTCTGTTGGAGCTACATGAAACTATCGATTTCTTTTCTGAAAGAATCTGGCGTACAAAACAGAGGTGCCTTTTTTTTTCTTCTTCTTTGACAGTTCTACTAGCACTGAGAGGTTTGAGTTCATTTGTACTTCCATATTCTTCCTTCAATTCAGGATAGCAGGACAGCAAAAGGCAGAGACCAAGTGCTGAGGAGAATGTCCCTTCATAGACTAAGAATGGAAAGTCTAGTGGCTAGTGACTCCAAAAAGAAGAAAAGAGGTTGACAGAGTGAAATCCATGTTCCCACAGGCTGCTGGAGACAACAGGAAATCCTCACTTATCGGAGGTCTCGGGAGTTCTCAGCTCTTGAGCTCTTTTCTGGGGCTCCTACAGCCATCGCCATCCTTTCATGGGTTCAGACCTCCTCTCTTTAACAGGACAGACAGCGCTGGAAGAACACACCATAGTGGACGGCAAATCTTGGCTCCAAGGGAGGGACAGACTCTGCATAATAAAGCATTTTGCTGTCTAGGGTAGAGCCGCCACTGCCTTCCATGCATGCACTTTATCATTCCCTTCCTTGTAATTTATACCGCAGCTCTCTCCAACCAGGGGGACATTTAGAAACAGAAGCATTATGCATTATTACTTCAATCAATCACACCTGAAAACCTCCTAGCAGACACAGGCTCTACTTCGGCTCAGAAGGAGAGGAGACCTGGAGAGTCTGGCAATGGAGAGCCTTTTTCTTGGGAACAAAGTGCAAAGAGAGTACACCTGCCCCACGAGGATGAATCACTGTCGTGAAAGGAGTGGCTGTTCTGATATAAGAAAATGTAAATTCTGTCCTTCCCTCCCAATAATACAGAAAGGCAACAACTCAATCCAAATACCCCAGAAAAACAAGCTCTGGACTCACAGGACCAAATCTGCACATCAGTCAGGCACTCCTTTATCTTCTGTTTTCACAGTAAATCTTTTACCCTTTCCATTACTCTGAGCACCGGTCTCCAGACTCCTCTCCAAGTCAGCAAAGCTTTTCACCCTTCAGCTCCTCTCCCAATTTTTACTGCAAGCCAGTCAGTTTTTTATCCTAGTTAACCTGCAGATACCACTTAAGCAGCTTCTTCCTAGACCTCAAAGTGAAAGTGCAGAATGTGCTTTTCAATACCTCAACTCCTCTCACTAGAGCCCAGCACAAACCCCTCCTAACAGTAGGATTTCCAGACTGGATGATACTTAAAACCATCCCCTGTCAGAATCTGAAAGATCTTTGAGTGCCCTCACTTGCCTTTCCAAGTATGACTTCTACCTTCATCCTTTGTATCCTAGTATGACATCGTACTAACCAACTATCTCCAAAATTTATCCTTTCATTATAACTTATCTCTTGTCTTAATTTTAAGTTTATTCCCTACTCCCTCATGAATTTGGAATCTACGGCAGAAAAAAGAGATTGAGCAAAATCAAAATAGAATTTGCTAGAAATTATGTCTATGCAGCAAAGACCATGTTTGCCAGAAGAAAATGCGAAAAGCTCAGTTTTAGCGGTTTATAAAGAAACAAGAGCAGCAAGACAATAAAAACAAAGATTTGGAAGTTCCAGTCTCCAAGTCAGAATACAACTCAGATGGGTAGAGACTAAGCACTAGGGTTGACCGCTGCTTGAGGTGGTCTAATATAGCCACCTAAACCCTTGTCCCACCAAAGACAAGGTTCATCTGTTTAAAGTTAGGCAAACATGTACTGAGCTGCATCAGCTCCAAGTTGCCATTAAGTAAATAAAAGGGCAATGTCCTCACACTTTTAATATCACCACACAATAGTTTGCCGGCATTTTTTTCAGAAGAATGGAACAGAAATGGAACTTGTCGCACTGTTTTTTAAAAGCGTTTCCTTCAGTCTCTCAGGCAATGAAGAAGAACAGCCAGCTCTCAGTTATACAGGCTAACTGAAGAAAAGGCAAGATAACCTAGATAAGGCAATACCATTGTTTACGTAAAATACAAGAACATTATTTAATGCATTAGCCTTTCAGAATTTGTAGGCAGATTTCTGTAGGGCCACTGTGAACAACAGTGGGCAGGGCCGGATCTGCCACGCGTAGAATGTACAGTGCAGTACTGAGAGATGCTCTGTGAAGGAAGGGTTTAGTAAAGCCCAACCGTTCACCCAAGGACAGTCAGAGAATGACTGTGCAACTGGTCAGGCAATACATTCAAAGTATGCATCCCCATCACTGATACCATACCTGATCTGGGAGCAATGATTTTGGCTTTTTTCAATAACCTTTCATATTTGAAGCACTTCTGAAGAAGTGCTTATCTTCTGAAGATAAGACGTGGATTTTTATAGAGTGAAAATACAGCAGGTGGCACCATTTACTATTCAGGGAGCTGCCAATCTCCTCACTCATGACATCCACCATATCTTTTGTGGCTCTGCTACTTGCCAATTGTTGACACACAGCTCCTTCCGGAGCCCAGGCGCTGTTGCTCTTCAAGGGTGCAGGGCATGTAATAGCACCAGGAACCACTTGGCTGAACAGAGGGCTCCTCCATTTCACTTTTCATACCAGTCACTCCAAGTCCCTGTCTAAACTATCATGCTTTGGTTTTCATTTGTCTTGTTCCACTCTGTCAGTCAATTAGGGAATTTGGGGGTTACAGGTTTTTGTCTGTTTTTGGTTTTATTTGTTTTTTTCTTTAGAAAGAAGGTGGATTTCACTCTTTAAATATACATCTGCTAACTACCTGTACAGAAAAAAAAGACACAAACCCTCTAAAAAACTTTAAGAGATTTGTTTTTTTTCTTTTTTGGTTTGGTGTTATTTTGGCAGCCACTGTTTCCCTTTCTATGGCAATTAAAATAGTCCTGCGCTGTAACTGATAAAGGTGCCCTTAATACATATCCTCAACAAGGAGCATTGTGTGCTGTGACAGTTGTTCATTAGATGTCCAGACAGATGGTGCTTTACCCCCACCCTCTCTCAAGACAGCATAATGTATTGTCCTGTCAGGGATTAATGGAAGTGCCATTTGCATTAGATGCTAGATCCTGGTAGCAATGCTGTTACTGCGCCACAGATGCTGTAGCTGCCGCTTGCAAGTAATGGTAGAAGGTTGTGTTGCACATGGAGACTCTTGCTTTTTTGTAACCAAAAGGTCACGGTCAAGGGGAAAGAGACATTTGAAAAGGGAGGTGAGGATGATGGGAAAGAAGAGGAGCAAAGAGAAAAAGTAGGAGGAAGAAAAAAGGACTAAAAATTAAAGATGAAGGAAAAAAAAAAGGGATCAGGGACCAAGTGGGAAGTTAAAGTAAAATATATTACACAATAGAGAGAGTGTCTGATCTCCATAATGGCCAAAACATCACAGCGTCAGAAAATCAGCACTATAACGGTGCTGCATAATAGGAAAGAGCAGCTGAAACAGTGGCAGTGATGCCTGTGAGGGTAGGTTATTCTACCCTCAGAGGGTCTTGTCCCATCATACACCCCACAGCGAGGTCTACATAAACATTATAAAAACTAGGCAATTCAGCTCTCTCATTATGTGTTTATAGAAGAAACTTCAGATCTAAGACTAATTCAAGATGCTTCCAAACTTATGCATAAAGTGGGCTGAGAAGAATCTAAGTTCAAAACAAATCTTGTGTTACAACATTTTTGTCATGTTTTCCTTTCAGTAGTGTGCTCATTTACCACAGTCTGCAAGTGCCATAAGGGGAGAGAGGAAATCCAAAGTATTGGGCCTCTCTTTCTAAAAAGTCACTGGGACATGGGAAGCTTTTTGTGTGTGAGAGAAGCTCCCAAACATTTACACTTATTCTATAGATGACAAATCTAGCTGGATATTGCACGGTCCTGAAACACAAACCTTGTAACAACTAGCATTGCTGAGTCGCTAACTTGTCAAGGGGGCATGGGCCTTTAACCCTACACTTCAGAGGGGGTTTCTCATGCAAGAAAGGGAAGAGAGGAAAGGGTGAAGCTATTCAGAGATGTTCATCAAACGTGAAAAGTCAGATCCTGGCGACAGATGGCAGACGGCAAACAGGAAGATTTGGTAAAAGAATAAAACAGTATAAAAATAGTGGAAAGAAGGAATGTGTTATGAGAGCAGGAAATACGAAAGTTTAAAAGATCCACAAAGAAATACACTTTACACTGTCTGTTGCTCCATTAATAGATAAAAGTGGAGCAATAGAATAAATGCAGCGCGAACAAAAAAGCAAAAGCAGTCTATCACTAATGAGCTTATGCACTAAGAAGCAGCTTGAGTTCAGATCTTAAAACAGTATACTAAATCATAATATTTTCACGTTTATACTGAGGGTTTGGGAAATTGGGAATAGTGTTAACATCTCACAAGTCTCTGTACTTTATATTAACCAACTGCAGTCATAGTAAAAAGCAGAACTATTAAACTATTAAACACCACCTCTGGTTCACAAAGTCCATGAGCTGCAAATCACTGGAAGCAGATAGGGTACACCAGGAAAGTCAAACTGAAGGCATTCTCTGGCTCTTATTTGTCAGGGGTTCCACTTACTACTGGACAGTATGAATGGACCAAACAGGCTAGAGAGATTTTTGGTCTAACCAGTGTGTCCATTTGTATAACTAATTTTACTAAGAAATGACATGTCAAGGAGATGGAAGAGAATGTATTAATGACAGTATGTTTGACAGACACTTTTCTGGGCTAAAAAAAATTTAGCTAGAGTCAAGGATAATGTAGATTGACACCTAACTAGTCACCCTGCAGGCCAATCAAAGCAGCATACTTCAGTCACACCCTGCAACATCTCTTGTTGCTGCAATTTTGCGCCTCATGGAGCCTCAGTTAGTGTTTTTCATTGCTCACTTGTGTAGTCCCGCATATGCTTCCAAGCACAGATGCCCCTTACATCTTCATTTGCAATATTTCTCACTGTTCTAAATTTGGACCTTTCTTGAATATTTATTTCATTGTCTGGAAATTTTGTTGATTGTGTAATTGCATGCAGACTGGATGGTAGAGGAAAATAAATATTTCTTTCTTTTATTGTCCAAAATAATATTCAAGTTTCAGAGCTACATCATGAACTGTCCTATCAAAGCTTTAGTCTCTCTTTTTTTCCATTCCTTATGCAACTCTGCCAGTATAATTCTCTCCTGATTTACAGTACGTGTCTGGATTTTTCTGACAGGTGATCTGATCAATGTGTACAAGTATCTGAAGGGAGGGTGTCAAGAGGATGGGGCCAGACTCTTCTCAGTGGTGCCCAGCAACAGGACAAGAGGCAACGGGCACAAATTGGAATACAAGAAGTTCCATCTGAACACGAGGAAAAACTTCTTTCCTGTGAGCACTGGAACAGGTTGCCCAGAGAGGTGGTGGAGTCTCCTTCTCTGGAGATATTCAGAAGCCATCTGGACACACTCCTGGGCAATGTGCATCCTTCAGTCTGCTCCAGAGCAAGCATATTACCTTAACCTGCAACTCTCCAGCTACTCAAGCCATGAGAATCTTACATGTACAAGCTAGTAGCTGTGCTAAATTCCATACCATACAACCTGATATTTCTAGTAGCCTAAGGTAACTTGTGTTCAAGTCTTCAAAGTATAATTCACGCTCCTCTACTACAAAGACGCTGTCTCATAAGTGTCATAAGAGATTAGCTCACCTTCACTAAAATCATATACTGTCCTTTAAGCCCGCACATGTCCTTTGATAGGTGAGGTGCTATGCAGTTGCCTTAATAAATTGCAAACACTTGCAATGGTACAGCTTGCTTGAGTAAGATTCATTTTACAAGCAACACAGCATAAACTTAACTTCTGCCAACTCCAACAAAATGAACAAACACTTGATGTCTGGGGGCAAACAATATTTGAGCAGCAGCAAAGTTTCATTTTTTTTAAAGTCAATTTTCTCCACCACAGGTGAATTCAAACTCAGCTTCCTAGCTAGTCTTTTCTCTTGTTTTTAATCTGCCAATAATATCTATAAAACAGAACTTACCTTGATCTTCTGAAGAGGCCGGTGACCTGGAATAAAACAAAGTCTAGTCAATCTTTTGTATGACAAGGCCACAAATAACCTTCAGTGTCACTGTGGTGAACGGGATATGGAAGTACTGAGAGGCTTTGGTCTTGGGCTTACTTAAAAAGGAGGACTGGAAGGCAGCTAACAAGAACAAAGGAGAAAAGGGTGCAGCTGGTTCTGCAGACCCTATGCTTGCAGCTGGTTCTGCAGACCAGAGCGGCTGTATGGAATCATATCCAAAAAGCAACTGGCTGAAGTCACACTATTAAGCACTCATGCCAAAAATTTCTCTAGGTACTTGGAAAGACCTTATCTACTACTGTTACTGCTGGAAATAGCTAAGGGGTAATGGTAACTGGTGAGAAAGTGCCGATCCTCCAGACATCATTGCAGGGACGGAAGTGTGTGCTAGGAGGAAACCTCACCACTAGAGTTTATAAAGGAAATAAAAGCTTCAGAGGAGCTCACAGTCATTAGGCAGAACACTTTTCTTACCATGAGCCAGTGTGGTGGACAGCATAAAACACTAGCCTTAATTAATTAAAGTTGGTGCCATTTTCACAAAATCAACATAAACAGACAAAAACAAACAAATGGTCCAGATAGACAAAATTACAGTAGAAAATAACTCAACAGCAGCAGCGCAAGAATGACAGGGTACACTATCACAGTGTGATACACACATATAGCAGCTTCAACCTCTGATAATACTCCAAGAGAGCAAGGAGTTATAAACACGAGGGACCTGTCACTGCCCCTGCTGATGAACAGAAAGGGAAGGGAGCCACTGAATTCAATGGATTTGTCTCACTGCTCCCGTAACCATGGATTATACTCATCATTTCACTCAGCACTCACAACAAAGGAACTTAAAGAAATGTAAAGTATTGGCCCATCATTTTTCTTTTTGCTGCACTAGCTTGGCTCAGCATAACTGGGGCTAACTGTACACCCAAATTTGGGATGTGCTTAGTTATTCAAACTCAGACTGACAGCATGCAGTGGATAGGATCATTGCCTCAGCACTTCCCCCACGATGACTTTCAAATTCCCCCTAAAGTAACAAGGAGTTTGCTCCTGCAATGAATGGTACAACTCCTGTTTTCCTTCCAAGGTATATTTAATTTTATGCTAATGTACAAAAGTAACAGATTAGCAAAGATTTAAAAATGTTAATGTTGCCAGCAAAGTGATCAAAGCTGGCATCAGAAAAACAGCCAGAGAACGGGGAAGGGAATAGAATAGAAAGTACATGAGGAGCAGAGGAGAGTATATGCTCATTTGATGAATTCAGCAGGGAAGATAGGAGTGGCAAAGGGTTAAAAACCCTGGATTTAGAGGAATAAAGGAGCTGAGGAAGCAGTCATGATCTCATTCCATAACAGGGGTCTGAAGATGAACGTTTAGGGATTATAGGACATCAGAAGCAGATATGCAAATATATAGATGCAAACAGGAAAGATGGAAAGAAAGGAAGGAAATTTCCCTAATGAGGTATGCAAATTCTTATTTTTAAAAGAGAGATCTGCAAAGAAAGAGAGGAAAGAGTTACAGCATAGCTGGAGTAATGGTCACTGTGAAAGGAAAAATGTGATTGCCTAATTAAGATTCTGACTGTGCTAGAAGCCAACGTATGTGTATGGGTCAGAATTAATTAATCCTCTTCTCCCATTAAATCCTCTGATTGCTGCCGAACATCCTAGGCTTTTACTCTGCTCGGCTGCCAGATAGGCCAGCTATGTCCTTCCACTTCAGCCATGTCCATCAAAATAGGACAGGAACACAGGTAACCCAGAGGATTAGCAAGCCTCACTAGGGCTTGGTCCCACTGCTTTGGCCAGTTACAGGCCTTCCTTCCTCCCACATTCCCCAGCAGAAGCCCTTCTAAAGGTCAACACTCAACACACAATGCTTCCTGCAAAGTCAAACAGTGCATGATGGGACATAACGAGAGGTGCAATTTTTCAAGTTCTTAAAAAATTTTTTACACCTGAAGTCATGCTGGGTTCCTCAGCTCACATATCCTGACCGTCTACTTATTGCTAATGCAGTATTCCACACCATCAGTAACATTTACACTCTTGCTTTGTTTCTTAACCACACAGTTTCCTCACCTTTCAGGTCTTTATTTGGAACAATAATATAAAACAGCATGAATTATCCTATAATTCGGCTCTTCATTATGTCCAGTAAAACAAAGGTTATTAGCCTCTTAAAGCATCAACAGCAAGAAATACTATTACAAGACCACCACCTTCTCAATTAGAACATTAAAGTGAGGGGTGAAAAATATATTTGTGCACATTTTAATGTGCACATATTTCAAAATCACATTTTCCACTATACGTAGCTTTGTTACCTGCTTTGAAATTAATGGATGAACAGTAACAAATCTAATAGGTATTACAGTTCCTCCTAGCAGTGGTTTCATTTGAAAGGTTTCATCAAGCATCTTTTGGAAATCTGTAGCTTGGTTTCCTGAGGAAATAAGGTTTATGTAATCACAGCACCTTGGCGTGTACGTATGTGTCTGTCTGCCTCACCTTAATAAAGTCTGAGCCTGTTGGCTGATTTCACCCACCATTAGCAAAGGAGGGAGAGATCCAATTACTGCTTTCACAAGGAAAAACAATAGCATAAGCTCAAACTTTCCTGCACAGCTGAAAAGCCATAGAGAGAGGCTTTTAATATCTCGGGCACAGGAAAGCTTCAATGAGAGCTTCCATCATTTGAGATACCAAAGGATCAACTACAATAAACTCGGCTTCCTTTATTCCACTATACAAAAGAGTATTTTGGCAAAGAGTGGAAAAGACTTTCTGCCCTCTCCTCTGATTTCAGGCCATACATTTTAGCAGGGGGAGGGATTTTCCAAACCATTCAACATTGGCCTAACTACACCAGTCGAAGTCTTACTAGTAACTATAAAACAAGGAAGTGAAGCTGCTAAGCTCTTTTAAAGTCCACAGTGATAGTGTTGGGCATTTTATGCATTCTTTGGTTTACCCCATGCTTATGACAGGTTCTAGGGGAGGAGAGAAAAAGTCTAATGATCTGCTTCAAACTACATACGCTCTTTCCACAGCCACAGGGGGCTTTCCTAACAGCAAAAAGAAAATCAGGTGGATGCTCGTATTTCTGGTCGCACATCTCTCTCTCTGTTCTGTGAGGAGTGTGAAGGAAATACTATGGCAGCACTAGTTACCGAAGGAGCGTCCCAAGCAGGCTGGGTTTTCAGCTGCTAACATCCACTGAGTAAACATCTAGCTAGCTCCTGTCAACTACACTTCGTGCATGACACTGGCTCTGTGTTTCACTGTCATAAAGAAGCAAGTGATCATCATTCACAACCTCTACGTATTTTTTAAAAAGTAGAAAGAGCTGGTGAGAGATACTTCAGAAGAACTAATATGCTTCCAAGATCTGTGGCAAAATGATCTCATGAAGAGGTTTTCATTTGTTTAAAAAAACATAAAGGTTCAGGCACCACAATATCCTTTCCTGGCCATTTCAGAATGGAATCGGTTATTTCTCCTGTCAGCTATTACTTGCTGTATTCTCATCCTGGTAGAAAATTAACTTGTGGAAAGGAAGGCTCATCTTCCCCATACCTTCTCCCACCCCTTCCAGAAGAAAAAAACAAACACAAAACAGGCCAGACAAAGTCCACGACTGCCTACATTTTCAGAATCATAAGCTTAAATTAGCTCTTCTACCTTTTCCCAGGCATAAGTGTGAAAAGGAAGCCCTGCTCCAGCTCAGCCTTTGGTGAACTCCTGCTCCGCTGTAGGGAGGTGCCACTAAGAGCAGTAGTACAGGCTAGACAGAAGACAGGATAGCCAGCCCCTGTAGACAGAAATAAGACCGATCTGGGCCAAGAGGCTTCAGCCTTTCTGCTATTTCCCAACTCTTCTCTGCAGCATCAGCACTGTGAAAGTTGGCCCTATGCTTCTGCTACCGGCTACCCAAAACCAGACAAAAATAAACTGGGTGACTGAGCACTGGCACAGGTTGCCCAGAGAGGTGGCGGAGTCTCCTTCTCTGGAGATATTCAGAAGCCATCTGGACACACTCCTGGGCAATGTGCTCTAGGTGACCCTGCCTGAGCAGGGGAGTTGGACTAGATGATCTCCAGAGGTCCCTTCCAACCTCAACCATTCTCTGAAATTCCGTGAAAAGCTAGTGAATATTAGGAGAATCTGAGTCACTACCCAGCCACATAAGGAACTTTGCTGATGCCCATAAGTTAAGTGAAACTGCTCAAATACAACACAGTGCATGTTACTGGCATTCAAACCAGCCTTCACATACCAAAAGCTTTAAGAGGATAAATAAGGTACAAGGAAGTTGCACCTTTACAGGGCAGAAGTACCTAGAGGTTCACACTGTACCAAAAGGGCCACTGTCTTGTGAAAGATGCCATGCTAAAAGGTGTTACTCTGACATTTCCCCTGCTCCGATTTGACATACGCTTTACGAAGAGCTATTGCTGTAGCAACTAGTTAAGGAGAAGACAAATACTACTATCAGGATAGGGAAGAGGATCAAAAGGAAGAAAGGAAAGCATGTTACCACCTCTGTTTTCTTTCCACACTGCTTGCACCGCTCTTTTTCCTAGGGGTCCTGCAGGACCATTCTCCTTTTATTGCAGTGGTAAGTTCTTCTCAAAAGGAATAACAGCACTTGCAAGCCTCAGTCTACAAGGGGAAGTTGCACATTGCCTGCTCAACAATTTCTTCTGCAAGCAAAGCAGTACTTTTTGTGCATACACAGAATGCACAAAGATCTCCCAGCAAATGAGGTACAAATACTTAGCTATGCATAAAAAGGCCTGAAGAAAAATGCAAAAATCCCCTAATCATCTGCTCACTAGATTCTTCCAGGCGATTGGAAGACTTATGAAACAGAAGGCGTGAGACGTGCTCACCTAGAACAGTACTGTGCCTCAGAGTAAAGGGTATGATCCAAAGGTAACTGGAATTTTTCCATTCACTCTTACAGACTTCGGATCAATCCTCGGAAAAAATCTAATCCCCAGCATAGCCAAGACACCCTTCAGTATAATACAAGCCTTCCCCAAACAGCCCAATGCTCGCAGCTATTTCCAAGTACACTCTCCAGTGTGCAAGCGCTAGGTTTATTCCGCACTAGAGGGGTGGAAGACAGAATATTCCTTTCTAAGGAGGGAAAGGACTGTCACAATTTAGAGCCTAGTCGACTGGGGCTTAAGAAGCTAGAGAAACACAGCCAGCCTCCAGTAGCTGAATTCTAACAAAATTTCTGCAAATGGGTACATTATTCATGAAGACAAAAGCCTCTGGAGAAACAAACACAGAGCTGATGTAAAGCAACTATTTTAATCAATAAACCTGTAGCTGAAACCATCTGCACCAGGCCTATTTAAAACCAGTCATTTACAATTTAAAGGCCGGATAACAATCTGTATGCAGCAATTCTGCTGGTTTTTATGACCATTTCCTCTTTTCCCTGCTTCAGCAATGTAATTCTTCAGACTTTCTAATTCACTCTGACAATAGCTACCTGTGACCAGGGGAGGGGAAGAGTTTTTAGATTAAATCCTTCCCTTCTCATTTTATGCCTACATCTCCTCATTTCTGTGGGTGGCATCTCCGTTGGGATTTATTCATATATTCTCTGGTTGTAATCAAATAAAAGTTTTAGCACATTAAGTATCTTTAAAACACAACTGAGGACACTCCCTTATCCAGCACTCTTTACCAACCCCTCTGGGCTTGGTGAGTCCACTGCAGTCCCAGCTGCAGACAGTGCCTCCTACCTTACTGGCAGAAAGACAGAACGGCTTGCTTTCCTGCTCCACACTTACACTCTGAACTTACACATGTCCAATTCAGAGTGACCTCGACAGGCTGCAGAAATGGGCTAGCAGGAACCTTATGAAGTTCAACAAAGGCAACTGCAAAGTCTTGCACCTGGGGAGGAACAACCCCATGCAGCAAGACAGGCTGGAGACCTACCGAATGAAAAACAACTTAGCAGTAAAAGATGTGGGATGTTAGCAGACTGCAAGTTAAATGTCAGCCAGCAGCGTGCCCTTGTGGCAGTGAAGGCCAACTGCATACCGGGCAGTATTAGCAAGAGCATAGCTATAAGATAGATGGAAGCGGTTTTTCCTCTCTATTCAGTACTTGTGAGACTGCTTCTGAAGGTGTGTGTCCAGTTTTGGCCTTCCCAGGAAAAGATAGACATTGACAAACTGGAGCAAGTTCTGCGAAGGGCCACAGAGATGGTTAGGGCCCATGGCATATGAGGAGAGGTTTAGGGAACGGTATTTACTCTGTAAGAAGAGAAGGCTCAAGGGAGATCTTACTGGTATACCCTGCCTAATGGGAGGGTATAAAGAAGACAGAGGCAGAGCCTTCTTGAAGAAAAGAGGAAGAGGAGAAAGGATAGGACGAGAAGCAAGAGTCACAAGTTGGAACATGGTAAATTCAGATTGGTTATTAGGAGAAACTTTTTCACAATGTGGATGATCAAACACTGGAACTGATCGTGTAGATAGATCCTTGGAGATATTCAAAACTCAGCTGGACAAGGCTATGAAAAATATCATCTAATTGGATCTGTTTCGAGCAGGGGGTTCATTAGATGATCTTAGAGGTCCCTCCCAACCCAGGGATTCTACAAGTCCCAACCCTTGTGATTCTACAAGTCTCTCTACAAGGCTTTATGCTGTTCCTATCTCAGCTTTCCTGTAATTCTTTCTTCTCCCGTATTTCTCAAAGATGATGGTAGCATTGTCTGGAGAGTAATACAGATGGGAAAATGCTGACCAGCAATGCTCCCTGAATCTAAAAAGATCCATTCAAGCTATCTCTTATTTTGCAGGAATCTGTTCAGAGATATCCTACTCATCTGTACCAACAATTTGGAGAGCCTAATTCTGCTGTATGTAAAAGGCAAAGATGGGAACTTTTTCTGGCATCTCTCCGGGCCCTCCCTGTTCCCTAGTCTCTATCCGCACATGACCCCTTGCTACAACCACTTGTAAACAGTGCAGCATGTAAGAATCTAGCCTGTTCTTTTTACGAAAACAAGAGCAGCTGCAATGCACTCCTTGCTGTGTCTCAGGCATATCTATGCCCCTTATATTGTTCCATATCTTTTCCCACTGCTAACTTTTAAGCCCTTACCATCTGTATTATTTCTTTGCCCACTGTAAAAGACTGAATGAAGGCTTGGGACACCATAACGCAGTTATACTTGAAGTTGTAGTGACACCCAGAGGAATTTCCTGGGAACTGCTGCTTAACAGGGGAATAAAAGATTTTCAGGGCAACACCAGCTGTAAAACTAAACATTTTTAAAATGTATTTAAAAAAATAAAAATAAAAGAGAAATGTTATAACATGTTCATCTTGGGAAAAATAAAGGACAAAGAAAGCTGTCTTGTTGTTCCTTTGGAAAAGAAGACATTTACAAATGAGCAGCAGGGTCCCTGTAGAGTACTTCTAGCTTTTTTTTTTTTAAATACTTGATCCCTCTTTCTCTTATCACTGCATCACACCAAAGTACCTGAGAAGAATATAAGACATTAGGTTTGAAGAGGGCCTGATCCGAGTCCCTTTGAAAAGACATTCTTCCCTTTCAAGATTTGAATTAAATCTTTGCAGTCCTCACTGACTGACTTTTCAAGTATGTGACAAATTTGGGAGGCAAAGGTAAGGGAGAGGCAGCAGCTCAAGTGGCTGTAACCCTAAAAGAATATGAAGTGAGATATAGGCACACCATGCAATATTCAGGTGAAATGACAGACATTCAAAGGCCTGGATGCTGTTTCAAACAGCTCTTTATTAAAAAATACATAAAAAGACACGGAACAAAAACTAAAGGGGCTGGTTATATGCACTGCCTTAACCTCCTATATGAAAAACGAAAAAAATGTTAAGTACGTGGTAGCAAATTCATCTGACTCCTTTTCTTGACTAATGACCTGTGTACATGCTCCTCTTCCAGGAAAAGGCTAACCCAGGGAGCATTTTGCTATGACTGTAACTTCCTATTTTATTCCTTTAGAGGAAGAAATTATTCTGGTAACTGCAAAGTCATGACAGCCACACTGCTGGCCCATCAGCCATGCTCTGATTCAGAAGTCATATAATCACCAGCTTCGCCCTCAGGCTAGATGCAGCTGAAGTGCATCATCTCCTTGATATCCTAAGGCAGCTTCCAAATAAACCCAGGCCAGTTTGGGTTTCCAAACAATCTGGAAGCTACCCTAAATGCTGTGCTTGTTATCACAAAGCAAGCCAGCAACTCCTGTTAAATTGCCCTTTGTGGTTCTGGGGGAAGAGTAGCTAAAACGCAGGAATCCCTCAGGAACAGAGTCTTTCAATTAAGTTCATACAAGTGGCCTGATTTTCACAAGCACCAAACACCAAGAAACCCTCAGTTGCTTAAATTACTCGTTGTTCCAAAAAAAAAAAAAAAACCCACAGACTTTAGTTAGTTTCCAGAACACACTCAAATAGACAAAGAAACACAGATCCTTCTATAATCCTAGGCAAAGCAGAATTGCTGAGTCCTGCACACTCCTGCTATGGTGTAATTAGGGGAGAATAAAACTTGTAATGGGAGTTTCAGATATGGTTTTGTGCTGCACTTTCAGAGGCCAGGCACAGAAACAAGAACGCAGGAGTCAGGGTTAAACTGGCTCGAAGCCACCTCTAGCTCTCTGATTTCAGCTCTTGGCATAACTTTGCTAGGTCCATCTGTCCCTGCCTGCCCCTGGGCATCAGCGCTGCCAGGAATCTCAAAAAAGCTATATGCTATGTCCCACTCCTAATGTATTTCCCTCCCATACACCCACCTCTGTGCCAGAACTGCTAAATGCTCACTCGGTCTCAGCTACTGAGGCAAACTTGTGGGTTTTAGTGCTCCTTTCCCAGCACAGAGGAGCAGTAGGCAAGGAGATAAGAGACAACTTTTCTCCCTCCACCTTTGAGTGTTCTTAAGATTTCAGATTTTCCCCTACAGTCAAGGGGACTAGGACATACATGCGGAACACCTAGGGGCAGCTCCCAAATAGGCACCCATCTCCCCCATTGCAGGCGAATGCCCTGATTGCCTACTGCTTGGCAGTGCCGGAGGCAGCTTTCTTCCCCCTGAGGAATTGCCGGATGTACCAGAGAACCTCTGCCCGACATGAGCATGCTAAATTCAGACCACTCGCAAGTAGTTTCTGTTTCAACAAAGCAACATTTTCCAGTGGAAAACCTCCCTTCTAGTTCAAGGGGTCAAGTGAGCACTCATGTCAAAATATTGCTCCCAGCCTCATCCAAACACCCTGAACTTCACAGGTCTAAAACACTAAGCTGCAAAGCTCAGAAGATAACCTAATTTTATATGACTATACTGTGCCTTTATCTTTTGTTGAACGGTATTTTGACACTTGCCTTTCCAGCTCCCAGTCAGAGCTGAAATCAGAACATGCAGATACCTAAACAATAGAAGAGAACTGCGGAAAGTTAGCACAGGTTTGACTTTTTGGAGTGTACCACAGTAAACTCAAGCAAAGCAGTGTAACTTCTATGCGACAGTTTAGAGCAGTTATTTTACCAAGCATTTCTATTTTCTTTGCAAGAGAACAGAATCTCTCTGTTCAACCAGAAGGTAAAAATACGAATAGGATATAAATAAATACAGCCTGAATGCATATTATGAAATGTCTTAGTGTGAAAGCTTGGACATACTATGTATTTTAATATGTGTATTACATATGTAATGGAGTGAGATGCTACGTTCATACACATGTCCTTAAACTCCAAAAGCTTATTAGTATGGCTTTGATAAGGCAGCTTAGTACTAAAGGAGAGCACATTAAGAACTGGTTTCTCCTCCAAGCAGATGGCAGCGCCTTATGGCAGGGATAGAACACATGGACACAGGCTTGCCTACTCCTGTCCAGTGCCTGGAAAACTAGGAATTCGATTTTTTTTGTCTTGAATATAGATAACATATAGATATGTTGCATATAGATAACCTCTTACATACAGATAACAAATGCACACAAACATATATATACTTATTACCTAAAACTGCAAAGTTCATTTCCTTTCCAGCCCAGTGAACTAGAAGACTAGAGTGCTGGAGGACATTCACCCTGTAATTACAATGGCGCTTAAAGCAATACGCAAGCCCAGAAGAATATATGCTCTCTTTCCATCAGTCATCCTATATCACTGTAGCAAACCCAGGCAGTCCCTCTTCCAGTGCCTTTAACATCACTGAGAGCCCTAGGTCTGCTGTTTCCACGCTATAAAGCCAAAGAGCGGGATGCTCACATCCCACAGTGGCATTGCCAGCCCCACTGTTTCCACTGTCCTTCTCTTGCCTGGTGCAGTTGCCACATGCCTGAGGCTTGCAGGGAAGCAGTGGCCCCTAAAGATCAAATTATCAAATGTCATTTTCTTTTATCCAGACAAACAAAGCAATTGTACAAGAACTGACTTTCTCAATACGTTTCCCAACCTTCTCAGCTATAGAGCTGCTTTATTTCTCAGCACAGATTCTACTCCTCACTCCAGAGGCTGAGGTAAGCAAGCAGGGATGGAAGGAAAGAAGAAAAGAAGAAAAAAAGAATGAGTTGTAACAAGAAAGGAGTAAAAAGAAAGAACTCCTTTACTTTGGCCATGGTAATCAGTCAGATAGAAGGAGGAATATTTATACCTGTTATGGTAAACAACTTAAAGAAAACAGATGCACCCAACTATCTGTACTCTGTTAACACCAACTTCATCCTTTAAGCACATTCCAGCAAAAAACTTATACTCCATTTTGAAAACTCATTTTCTTCCCCTTATATACTGGAAAAACTCGAAAGGCATTTTCAAGCTAGACAGCGGTAGACTTTCTGCACCACAGTACATAGGTCTGCTTTCTGAAGTACATATACTCTGTTACTTGAAATTACCCCAAGGAGAAGCGAAGAGCTGAACTGCTTGCATTTCCCTTTTGGAGAGTGGGATGCCAGTCAACAAGCAAGATCCCTCTACAGAAGCCAATTTGTAGTCTCAAGCTGTGTAGGAGTGTTTTGCATGTCACTGTCTGCCAAAGCAATTTGTCAGCAGGGTGAATTTCCTCAGCTGTGCATCAGGTGTTGAGATGCTTCAAAAATCATTAAGAGTTTTCATTCTGAGGGTTGGGAGAGGGGGGCTGGAAAAGAGGAAGCTACAATCCCATTCAATCCACTCTAGGGATCTACATTCTCAATAATAAAATTATTTGGTAATGAGTACTGATGAGAAGAAAACATCCTACAGGATGCAGTACAGGATGTACTCTATTTCCATCACATCCTGAAGGGGTGAAGGGGAAGAAACACAGACCCACCTCATCAGATGGGCCTATTGTTAAAACCCCTTAGCAATTGAGCATCTCAGCAGCAAAGAGCTGAAGACTTAATTCTGGAAGAAAACAAACACTATGTGCATTGCACTCACAAATGCAAATTAGGCCATACATATGCAAATCAAAACCTAATTCTAATTTCTTCCTTTTCTAACTAGATTTAACAAGAGCAGAAGCACAGGACTTTGTCTTAAAGATCAGTATTGCCAGAAACAGGTTGCCAGAATGATGGGTCTAGGTTCTGCACGAACCAAGTTCTAATGACTGCTCCAGAAATTTTAATAAGTCAAAAACCTGAATTTCCTATACATCAGTTTTCTGTAGACATGGTCAGATTTCAGCAGCGGCGACATCAAAACCTTATTAATTAACAGAAGAAGTGGTTAAGTAAGGTTTTCCATGGATCCAATCACTTCAAAGAGACAGCAGAAGTTGCTAGAAGTTCATATTAAATAATTTGCAGAATCACCTTGTTCTCAGTGTTTGCAGATGTCTCTCAGGTCTGGCAGATGTAATCACTACATAGTCATGAAACATCCCTGACATAAAAGGGAATTTACATGGTTACATTTCCCTAGTCCTGTTTCTGTATTCCTCTGCCATCAGAGCAAAACATCAGGATTTTCCTGTGCCCAGAACCGTCTCCAAGACAATAAAAAAATGGCTGAAGTAATGCAGACCTCCTCTGGATTCTGAGTTCAGACCAGCTCTTCTCATGTTTATCCTCACAGATGCAGTGGCTGGGTTTGTGTGTATGGCATACACTCAAGATATACCAAAAGTGCATCTCATATATGCTCATATAGTTCATAGTCATTTTGCTCCATTTCACGCTAGCTAACAGAATCAAATTCCCAGGTTAGAAATCTGAAGGGACTTAATGAGAAAGAAAAAAATAAAATGCATGATGGTCCGCTTAGGGTGAGTCTTGAAAAGATATTTTGGTGCCAACATTCCTCCCCAACCCCTGAGATTTTAACATTGTTTTCCTCTCTAAACGGTATTCCTTTTTCAGCAGTTCACACAAGGAGTACTTATTATTCAAAGATGTCCTCAATTCCTTCTCCTGGCCAAGACAGCAGTGAACACCACTAGAATTAGAAATTCTACTAGAATTGGGAGAAAGCAGATAGGGATTAAATGACAGTTTGGGAGAGGCTCAAGACTAACTTGTGAATGAGTATTTCTCCAAAAGTAAGTCTTTTTTCTAGTTTCATGACAAATCATTTGAATAGACCCATATACATCCCATATATACAAGTGGACTTGAGGCTGCTATACAAGCAGCACCAGAAGCAAAAGAAAAATATCTTTAGAAAACATGACAAAAGCTGGACACTAAAATTAGACAGTAGCAGTTATTAGCAGTAGCAGCTGTCCTTAAAGAAACTTTTGAAAGTGCTCAGGCTGCAAAACAGCACAGGGCACAAAGTGAGATTTTTCTTTGCTGTTAATCTGGAAAAAGAATGAATTACACTGGAAAGTATTTCTTTTCACAGTGCTACAGTCTCCAGATTGTTCTTATATTCGATGATTGTACCACAAAAGACCTACCTTTCCTTGAGTATCTCTTTACTAAAATCAGCATACAAAGAAAATGAGATTTAAGTTATTTCTGGCAGGGTTTGATTTTGAAAACATAGGCATCACAGAGAAAAACACCACGTTCCTTTTTGTCCGCCAAAATTCCACCTTTTTTTTTTTTTTTTTTTTTTTTTTTTAGAAGCCTTGCAGTTGTTTGCCAGGCTGTAAAAAGTTTTCTGGATGGCAAGAAATGAAGCTTCAAAACAAATTATTCAAGAAATGTCAAAATTCTGTTAGATTTTTGTTGTTACATTTTGAGAGTTTTTAAAGGAATGAGAAAGGGCAGACTTTTTTCAGAACAGCAGGCATATGTCTTTAGGTGGACTCCCAAAGAAAACCAGTAATTACTTATTTTTTCTACTGAAAATCTCCAAAAGCAATGAAAAACGTGAAGCTAAAGTCTTGAAGTATATGGAGAGAATTAATATTCACACCAGGAGCACAAAAGACATGAAAGACACTATTTACCATGTCTGGGCACAGGAGTCTTGAGCAATTAACCAGTGCCTTCTCTGTCAAGAAAGTCTCCAGAGATGGGGATGGGGAAGATTTACAGCAATAACTGAAGAAAAGCTTTCCTAGTGGCGGACAAATTGTAGCTTCCACCTGGAATTTATACACAATTTAAAATATTGTGACTGCATCTCACTGACAATAGTGAGAGCTTTTAAAATGCAGGGCCAGATTCCATACTGAGATGCATCAATTTTTTCCCACTCTATCTCACCCTGGGAACTTGCTTTCCCTCAGAACAATTGCTCATCCATTCGCTATACTCATTTAAAAATATTTGCTTACTTCAAAGTACTTTCCTTATTTAACCTATGTTTACCTTTCTCTCAATCATTCCCTGCTCTCTTTCACATCGTTTTTATTCCTCATCTTTGAGACCTCATCTTTCCTTTCACTAACACTCCATCCCTTTTTAATTCTCCCAAGGTGGAGAGGTGCTATAAGCAAGTCGTAAGGTAGAAAGTAAGTAGCAGAAGTACCATAGTAAGGCAGAAAGAGAGGTGCTTTGAAAGCTATTTGTAAAAGCATCTAAGACAACGGAAGAGAAAGAAAAGGGACAATGAAGCATAAATAGATACTGCATTTTTATTATACCCATATCTCTAATTATATTATAAGGACTACACAGGACTGTACAGGGAAGGTGAGATGGTGAGTTATGCCGCTGCTCAAACAAGATTTGTTTGAAAGCAATCACTAGTTGCAACTTATCTGGAGTTTTAAACAATGGAAAAGCCACTTGTACAGGTGTACAACTAGGTGGTTAAAATATATGCACTTTACTCTTAACAGCTTACATTTGTAAACACAGCTTGAACTAAATCAAACAGCAAACTAATTCAGATTGTACTATCAAAGCATACCAGCACAGAGTACTCTATGGGTACTTAGGAGCTGATGCTGAGTTTTCCAAAGCAAGGGTTTTGCTGCAATGCCTGAATTTTTGAAATCTTCACCGACACCAAACTCTGAACCTTCAAACGTGCACCTATCGCTAGCCAGCTGCGGCCTAGAATTTTCAAACGCAAGTGACCTCTTTACATTTTCTTAACTCTGCCCCGAGATGAGCACTCCTTTTCCTTTCTACATGCAGGCTTGCTTCCCTGATGCTCTTCTCTCCTTGTACCACATAGAGAAAGTGCTGTCAGAAAGCGCACCTTTTTCTTAGTGAAAAAGAAAAGAAATAAACTTGTAAGGTCTGTACTGTCATACCGATTTCCTCGGCAATGATCTGATTCTTGTGGTTGAGATAAAACGCTTGACATTCAGCCTTTTCTTCTTCCCTCTCAGGAACTAGGTTATTATTGCCTCTTAAAGCAGTGGCTGGATGGTATCACTAGCTACTTAACGTCTATTTAGTACAACGGGCTGAGGCCACCTTCAGCCTCTACAGGCATTTTTTCTTTTTTTCACTAACAAGGCCAGATGGCATTCTGGCCAACCTTCACCCACCCACCCTTCATGAGCCATGTGCTCAACTCAGAGAATGCATCTAGCAGCTCTGGAAACACATTACCTTAACAGCTGGGCAGATGTGAGATAAGTGGTTATTCCTGCCCCAAGCAACTGGAGAACGAATAACTGATTAAAAAAAGTACAGTAAGCCTCTGCTGAAGAATGGTCACCCTTTCATTTTGGTATGCTGCTTCTTTTGTTCTTTCTCATCAGACAACAGATTGACAAACGCACAACTAGGAAGAGAAATGCATGACCAAGAGTGAATGCTTACAGCAGGCTATGGTCACCCCCCACCTCACTGCACCATCTGATCACAGGATAAGCCAGGATGACGAACCCCGCTCCACGTGCAAAGCTAAGAGTCTAATTACATGTTTCAGTTGAGTCAGGCCAGAATACTTAGCTATTCTCAAGATCATGCATGAGTAGGCTGAGTAATTGCTTCCCTGATGGTCCTTTGGATGCACCTTTCACACTGATTTGATGTTGCTATTAAGGTATGATCTGGCCCAGCTCCTGGTTACTGCATCAAGATTTTAGGTCTCATGTCCTTCCCGCTCCACACGTTAGTCACACATTAAAGAACAGGCAGAAGTGCAGGGGGAAGGAGGAAAACATGAAATATCATTAATCAGATGCCACCTCCAAATTAGTTAACATGAAACTCCTCATTAAAAACAGAAGGTTAATGAATTTTCTCTCGGAAAGACCCCTGCCTCAAAACCATTAAAATCAAAATTCTCTTTACCTCAACAGCTTGTGATCAGAAGCAATACCAAGCTTCCTAATTATTTTTAGAATACGTACCCTCTTCTCCGCTTTCACTGACTAAAGTCACTTAAGGCATCTACTTGCATGCTTTGTCTTTCCAAATACCCTCCTCTCTTCTTAGAAAGCACTAACCACTTCATCTTAGAAAGGTCGTATTCATATTTGTGATGCCAGAGATACTACAAGCAGCCCATAGCCATACCATGATCAGCTGCAAACTAATCTGCTCTTAACATTTAAGGAGGGTCATCGCCAACTCTTGTTTGAAAGAGAAATAACCACCAAAAAACAGCACCGGGGGTAATCCGACAACACTTTCTCTCACAGCAAGTCACATATTGTTTGCCCTAGTGACTGGATATAGAATATTGTACCTTGAGCTGGAAGTGCTGTACAGTATTTCAGATCAGACATAAAACACTTTAAACCGATGACTCTCAAAAGATCAATAAGAACTCCATGCAAGAGAGAAGATGTCGCTTCTGTGCTCTGCCACATTTCCTTCTGAGGAATTGTACTCTAACTTGCTAAAATCCTTTCTGCAAGTTTAATTTGAAAAATGATTTCTGAAGTAACAAAACCTCTGCAGAGAGCCTGTAAGCTGCTTTCAACTCCCAACACATAAGAGGTGCTTTGTAAGTTTGTTCTTTAAAACAACGGTTTAGAAAGCCATTTAAGTTGCGAAGTCAAGCATCCAGAAACTTAGAAAGGTTCATGTTATCTGAGCATCAGGCTCCAGCCTTATTGCACACATACATTATGAAATCTTTAATTACGTTTCCAGCTGCTACTTTCTTCCACTTGACCCTTGCCTCAATGAGTAAACAGAGACTCGCGTGACATCCTTTTGTATTCTGTACATACAGTCCACCGCCCCAGGGTTTATCTGTCCCACACTACCAAAACTCTGCATGGAGTGTAAAATGATTTTCTCCTAAGCATCTCTTGTGAGAATCTCCCCATGATACCCGAGTTGCTTGTGACCAAGAATTTTACCCTCACTGTGCTCCTCTAAGGTGAGGTTGCAATATTATCTGTATTCTGCAGCTAGGCAAAGGAAGGTCAGAAAAAGGAAGACACAAACTTTCCATTAATTTTAGTAATGCAACCTGAGGCACACAGAATGCCTGTTTCTCAGACTCCAGCCTTTCATTGTCTTTCAAAATCTCATTGCAACAGCCTCCCAGAAATCCAGCCCATATACTTTACAGTAAACACGCATAAAATGAGGAATCTGCTGTTACGGGCCACTTGTGAAAGTCTGTTTTAAACCTGCATCATTCAGAAATTCTGTGCAGCATTCAACTGCCCTAGCTGCAATAATACCTTCTTTTCTCTTGCTGTAATCCTCTGCCTCATTTACTATACACCTTCCAGCTTTGCAGCAAATGAGGTAGTGTCTAAACATACCTCAGAGCTTGCTCAATTGTAAAACAAATAAGCTGCATTAGTCCAGAACTCTAGATTTTGGAGAGAAATGGCCACAGACCCTTTTTCCCATGCCCCTAACCTGACTCTGTCTCCCTCTCCTCTTACCTAGCTTCACCTCATGTCCTCCTCCTTTTCTTCATTACTCCCATTCTGAAATCTTCTGTTCTTCTTTGCTTTCTCTGCTCCTCTCCAACAATCTCCACATCCAACACCACTGCCTCTCCCTTTTTATCTACTCTTGCCAAAAGCCCCTGCAACCTGACACTTTCTCATCCCATTCCTTTTCCTATTCAGTGCCACCATCCCTGTCCTCCTGCTCCCTTCCCCTCTGCCTCAAGTATCTGAATGTCCTCTCTGCTCCCACTCTCCAGATCCCACCCTCTAAGCTGACTCTCCAAGTTCCTATGCACGTTCCCTTTCTCTCTTCTACTCCTTCCTCTGGCTCGTACAACCTCTGACTTTTTTTTTTTTTCATACAGCTTTCCTCACCCATCTTCATCTCACCACGATTGCTACCTTCTCTTTTCTCCTTGTTACTGAAGAGTAGGTGGTGAGCAGCAGAGCCTTCCCCTTCCCTCAGTACCCATGGGCAGGCCTGCAGCCAGGATTAATCACAGAGGAGCTCTACTTAACTCCTCCATGAGCAGGAATAGAGGAAAACTTTAGGGAAGGGAGCTCTTGAATCTACGATGTCTCCAGCGTGCATGAACGACCCTATGGCAAACTCAAGGGCACTTCTCTCAAGACAGCAAAGGGCATTTCTGTAGTGTTAGAGTATCGCTCTATTAAATCTCCAAAATCTCACTGAGGTATACTACCAGCACTAGAACTTCTCAGGAAAAAACTGCTAGGGTTTTATGCTTGTTTGGTTGGTTGTTTTTAAAGGAATACTTTTTCCCCAAATCTTTCTCTCAGAAACAACTGACTTTTTTGCAAAAATTTTAATTAAAAGAAAAAGAGGAAGAATCAACCGAAGACTGTGTCTTATCATGAAAAAAAGTCAAAACCATTAAAGTTTAGAGAAGCTATAAAAGAAACAGTGCCTTATAGTAGGCAGTGACAGGCATGCTTTATTCTGGTAGTGCCACTGACTTTGCTTGCAATAAATAAATCTATCAGATAACTTAATTGTTCCAGCTAAGTAACCATTTCCAGTCACACCCTGGTAAATAAAATCGCTCTTCTTATCAGTTGCAGGTTAGTCCACATGTTGTCACCACATCTCCACACAGCCTAAAAATGTCTACACATCATTTTTCTGCTTGTTCTGAATGCCTAAAATTTAGGGCCCAGTGATTCTAGTCTGTTGAAAACTGCACCTCAACTCACCATCTTGAGCACTGTGAAAAGCACAGGAACAAGAATGGGTCCAGAATCTCCCAGGGTAATGGGAGTACACCAGATGAGCGTATACGGGCAGTGCTACAGAGGCTCTAGACCACCCTTCCTGACCCGACACCTCCTTCTCATCTCAGCAGTTTCCAGTTTGCTATGTTTTTTTCCCATCAATCACCAGCTGTGCAGCAACACAGCCTCATGCCCACACTGCATCTGCCCTGGAGTACTTATCAATAGGCAACATACAATCCCATTCCATATGCATCTGAGACAGAAGGCCTAACTAAAACAAGGACCACGTGGTGGCTAGTTTTAATTTTTCTAGACAAAGCCTTTAAAAATTGTCCATAGGGATCCACGTAGAGCAGAACTAGAAACATAAAGAGAAGCGATGTACATGAACATCAATTGAGTACTTGGAAAAAAACCATAAGAATTATTCAAAGCCATCAACAGAGTTCAGACAAGTTCCTCCCGTCTAAACTTCAGTAGGGATTATGGATCCAATGCTAGCTTTGAAAATCTCAACTAAAAAGACCAAAAAGCTGAGCACCACTTCTGAAATAGGCCAGACGAGTAAGAGATGCTCTTGCGCAAATCTGAACGTAGCAAACAGGATCGCAGTAGTGGAAATTTCTTACATTAGGGAATGACAGCAGCCAAACAGCTATTTAGTTGCCTGACACCTAAAATGGTATCATTGGCTCAAGATAATATGAAAACTATTGCCTACATTTCTGAGAGCAAGCAGTGATTGTAGTGGTTTCTGCTTTAGGGCACAGAATCAGAGTTACCTTAAGAATGAGTGCTTTGGTCCTTCTCATAACCAATTCCCATGAAGGTTCCTTTAGGTGGAATATCAGGCATCCAAAATAATTTATTTACTTTTACAAACCTGGATCTACATTTTAAGAGTGTAGGGTGCAGCAGAGAAAAAATAAAGGCAAAAACATGTAACAACAGAGAAGGAGGATGAAATAAAAGGGTGGCGCAAAAGACAAGAAGCAAAAGGACACCTGTATAGTTCATCACGTCAGCATAATTTTTTAAGCTTAACGGAGCTACTAAGAGTTGTCTGTGGTGATGGTGATAGTGCAGCATCAAGCAGAGAAATGCAGAGGGCTCTTACTGCAGCATGTGTGTCTGGCTGGCGTCCTTTTGTTTGTCAGCTACCTCATAGTGCGGGGAAATCTTGCCAAGGCCGCTATCACTCAGCATCCTCTTTCGAACTGCAGGGTTCCACCGATCTGATATTCTAAGGAAGGAAAAAGGAAGAGAAAGGAATTTACCCTTCAGAAATCACCTCTTGTGCTCCAGTTTGAAGCTTTCTTATGCTTATTTGCTCCCAGCATTTTTCAGCCCACATTGAGCTAAATTAGCTTAATTGAGTGGGTGTGGGATTGTTCATAAAGGTGAATAGGAGTGGTTTTGGTCTGCTGATAGGATGAGGAGAAACAGAGACACTTCACTGTCATTCTCATGGCACAAAAGGCTTCGGGCCTTATGCACTGGTATTACAGCCTTGACTATGCAGAGAAGGGATTTGTAACTTGATCGATAGATAATATGTTTATGCTAGGGGCAGATTTACTCAGAGGGTGTGAGCAGGTTGAAAGGTGTTGAAGACACCCTATAAGTCCTGCTGTTAGCTCCAGGAGGCATGATGGAGCACATGTTATTCCACTACCCTTCTATCACTGCCATGGCTGCATCTGATCCTGTCCCCAACTCCCTATGTAACAGCTGCCCTTTGCCACATCTCCCCACCCTTCAGAGTGCAGGAAAAGAAATGTCCAACTCTAATATGGCTGCCAAACGCCAGATCCCAGCAACACTCACCCAGAGGCCTGCTCCACTACCAGATCAGGCATTCCTGGTGGCGTCCCCACTTGCTGTGACATTACCAGCTCTGGGTCCAGAATAAAAATCTCGTCCTGCGAAATTTCTGTCACAAAGTGCAAATGTTCCTGTTGGAGTGATATAAGGAACGAATAATGAACCTGCAGCATCACTGGTCTCTCAGAAGGCCCAGTTAGCTATAAGAAAGCTAGGTATAAATCAGTCTGCCTGAAGAGCATTCACTAGAATTTGCCTGTGTATTTATTAAAGTGCATACACATATGTACACAGTAATACCTGTCTCACTGAAGTCACCAACAAGGATTTTACTGATTTCAGTGCAAACAAGATTTCCCCACGGGCAAGCATTACAATCACAGCAATGCTTAAAAGGTCACTACTCAGTGACTTCCTGTCCTATCAACACCATTCACCTGAAAAGTAGAGGTCTTCCAGAACAGCTGAGGTTTGTACTCCCAGCTGAGGACCTGTGTGTGAGGTCTGTTCCCAGCTAATGGCTGACAGAATCTTTCTTTTCATCTTTGGAAATTCTTTTCCAAACCTCAACTGTTTGTACATTGTGGTTTTGCATCTCCACTATCATGCTCCCTCCTCTCCTCGATTCAAAGCTCACATTCTCAATCCCTCTCTTTTGGCATTTTCTCTCTTAATCTACGACACAAGGTCCTTGCCCTTCAAAAAACATTCAGTGTGAGTAGGCCTGTCTAAGTAGGCAAATGGACAGGGAAATCTCCCATGCTTCAGTCACTGAGACCATCACACAACATTGTTTTCTTCCCCGCAGAGACATATGGCAAAGGGGTAGGAGGGAAAGATGACAATTTGTACAGAGTCAGAATTAAAGTAGTGCAGAATAAGCTAAACAAATCACATTCCCCAGTTTAACCTGTAGGGGTTTATCTTCCTTATCCTTGCTCTCCAAATGTTAAAGTACAACTTCATCCAAGTAGCTACATGGTTGTGTCCTCAGGCCACCTGCGGACACTGAACCCAGGACCTCTGAGCTAGTAGCTCCTTCTACTCGAACTAAACCACCAGCTAGTTTTGCTAGGAAACAGGTATATGCTTATATAATTCAGAAACAGCTTCCATAGTTCTCAGGGGGACAGGATACAGATGACCAATATGTGAAATCAACAGTTCACACTTAATGCTGAGCCATTAGTTGGCCTGTTCTGGCTACAAAGTAGGAACACTAAAGCTCTCTAAAATTTTCAAATTGCTTTATAGAAAACATATTCAGCTTGTCAAACCTCTACCATATGTTTGAATCCAATGGACTCACATGTGGTTTCTGGGTTCCTTGAAGTATTTTATAAAGCTCTGATCATAACTGTCAATTTGTAACAACATATTAATTTCCATAGCTACTGCATGTTACACACAAAGGATGCAGATTTCAGGTGAGCTAAAAGCAGCAGTGAAAAGATAAACTCAAGAATTCTTTTGTCATGCAGATGTCCTTACACAATAACAAAAAGAAATCGAGAAAATTACAATTTGTACATCAGATTGCTAGTAAACAAAAGGGCAGATGACCAGTAGAAATAAATCTTCAGTAAGTTCAGTGGAACAATGAATTACATTAACTAAAATATGGCCCAGAGTATTCCTCTACTTTTCACAAAACATGAACAGAATTTTAGAATACGTATGAGGAATGGCAGATAATTCATTTTAAGCTGCATCTGACAGAGCTTTAACAAAGATCTGTAGAAATAGTAATGGAGTCGAGATTTACCTGAGATCTGTCAATGCGGTAAAAACGATCAGCAGAAGTTGCTGCAAGAAAGGGAAACAACAGAGCAGCAGTAAAGAAACTGGTCTGGGCAGAACTGCACGAACAAGGTGGGCTGAGCTAACATCAGCGCCACATAAGACAACTTTTGTGTCAGTTAAGTCATGTTTGTTTCATAAGAATAGAAATAGAATAGTTTGTTTCATAAGAATAATGTTTGTTTCATAAGAATGAATCATTATCTCCATAGTCCTATCCCAACAGATGGTGACTTTAAAGTTGAAGTTTAACAAAACAAGGTTAACTGAAATTGTTTACTTAAAATAAATACTCCAAAGCCATGAAAACTAGGTTCCACACTTATAAGAATATTTACAACAAGAAATTGTTACATTAAAAGTATCTGACAGAAAGGGCTGCATTCTTCCCAAGAGAGCACAACAAATGTATACTAAAATTGATGGGTCCAATAGGATTAATTTTGAACCTTAACAGCAATAAAATGTTTGGGAACTGCTTGTATTTCAAACACTTGGCCCACAGATAGTCACTCTGAATTACAAATACATTCAAGGAAAATTTATTCTACTCAAAGACAACACATGAAAAGAAGGATGATTCACTAAATAAAGTAACTATTATGAATCATGTCACTGTCAAGTAATTTACACCACTAAAACCGTAAGTATTTTATGACCTACAATGTGCTTCATCAGATGTGATTTTTTTCTTTCATTTCTGCTTTGCATTTAGTTTGGCCAGTGAAATCACAGATTCATTCATTCCAGAGTTTTGACACAACAGCACAGTGATGTGGCTTTGTATTTTTTGGCACGGCAAGGGAATACCAAATCCCTCATGACAAAAAATAAATGTATCTACCCATCCAGCACTTTCCAAAAAACAAGCAGATCCTCAAAATGTTTTATATTAATTTCACTCATGAGAGACAAGGAAGAATAGTTAGTGTCAAGGAGAAATTGCTTTTGTTTAAAATAATAAAATATTCAGTCTCCACATACTGTAGCTTTGGCAAAAGCAGATGCCATCCATTTCAGCCATTAATTCCAGTGCTCTGGAACTTGATGTAATGCCCAAATAAGTTGTCTGCTTTGACAAAGTTTGGGTCAATCTCCAGAGAGTTACAGGAAGTGCATTTTTGCAAGGAAAGAGAGAGACATTTTCATCACCTAAACATAATAGTATTTAAGGAGAAAAGTGAATGCAGAATGATGCCTTACTGACGGCAGAGTGTTGCCAGAACTGGTTGCACTCTGAGTCCAGGTACTGCCCTACAGTAAGTGCTTTTCATCATACCAGAGACGCTCGTGAGCAAATCTCTAGTGACCTTTGGAAGAACATGCCTCCTTGGGGCCACAACACTACAGCAGACATTTTGAATGCTAGTTGAATGCCCTGTTTCATTTTTCAGAGGGGAAGGGGGGGCACTCAGCTCCCTTTTTTGCCTGCTCAGTACAACAAGAAGCAACAGTTACCCTTTCATGCTAATATTCGTGGATGTGCTAGATCCTCCAAATGCATGTCAGAAGGAAGCCACGTGCTAGGCAAAATAGAAGGGAGATGCACTTACCATCTAGGAAGCACCATCTAGGAGAGAGCCTCTGAACAGAAAGTACTCTTGGGAAAGAGCTTTCTTGGTCCTGGATGGGGCACGGAAACGACATTTTAAAAAATCCAAAAAACAACAGACTGTTTTTTTCTCTAAAAGGGACTATCTCCTAGTCTTTAATTTTTCCATTTTTCTTCACTGACTTCGCACAACACGTAAAACCTGCGTAACCCAAAACCGCTGGATTTGTTCCTCAATGACGTCAGGGTCTTACTGTAACATAAAAGATAATAAATTGATGTGGTTCGCTTCAGCCACATCCTTGGCTATCCTCTTCCCTTCAGCTCAACCATGCCAAAAAGCTTTGCATCAAAAACACCTTTCACAGTTGTCTACAGTCCCCCTTATTTGTTCAGAAAGAGGAACAGAGAGAGGTGAAAGGGAAGGTGAAAAATGCACACCAGGAAGAAACATCAGCCATGAACATTATTGTTATGTTTGTTTCTTGTGTCTCTGACACCTTCCTTTAATTTAGCTTAGTATTTTTACACTGTTTTCTACCCCTATCAGTCTGCCACTCAGAGCAATTGCCCGCTTTGTCCAGATCTGGTATGTCCTAAAAAGAGGATGTTCTCTGCAGCCAGAACAGAGAGCACGCAAGCCTGGGAGCCACCACCACCCAGGCAAGCAGTCATCTGACTTCAGCTTGTTCCTAGTCTGGCCAAAGGGGCCTGCTCCTTGGGAGCCAGAGAATGTTACTTCAGCAACTGAGCCAAATGACTGGGGAGGATCAAAGGCCTTCTTCATCACCTATACTCAGCAAGGAGTTAAACAGGCTGCCCCTTGCTTTTTCAGCTCTCACTGGGCTGGAGGGGCAAAATGGATCTCACAAAGCAGACATGTGGTCATGGCTGTGTGCCACGGTGCCAGTGGATGGCCAGCCAACTTCCTAAAGCCACTGGAACGCAACATTTAAACACAAAAAAACACAACAGAATGGATCATATGCACCCACCCAAATTTCTACAGAGCCAGATTCTATCCTTACCTACAACTAAGCAGTAAAATCAGCAAGCCTGCAAATGATGTCAATTTGGGCACATATTGGCTCAAGAACCACGCCTAAGCTTAGTCAACACTTAGCTCCTCCTTAAGCCACCAGACTGTAGGGGGGTGGACCAAAGCATAAGGCAAGAAAGCAAATAGATGGTACCTTTGGGGAAAGTAGTGCTCTGATGGAAAGCCTAAGACATGAATAATGTATACTGTACATATATTTATAATGTATATAATGCACCTATATTTATAAAATGAACATAGAGTGCTGAAAATGAACCAAGATACAATGTTTCCTCACTGAGACTTGTTAGAACATCACACAATAGCCTGGCACCTTCCTTGACTGCAGGATGCAGGACAAATGATTTTCATATTAGGAACTGTTCAGCTGCATCAGGTGATTTGCTAAAGGTCCAGCACCAAAAAGTAAAGGCTGGCTGAGAGAGTGAGTTCCAGAGAGACTTCAAACAAGCACGGGCTTTCAGAGAGAAGAGACAACAGGGCTATGATTGTTTGACCCATAACGTGCCACAGAAATCTAGCCAGCAGCTCTTACATCAAGGTCACCACCTCAGCCTGAACTACAGCAGACCTTTCTGAAAGTTTTGGTGGCCCAAGGGAGAGATTCCAAGTGACACAAGATCCAACCATTCCCCCAGGCAGCTGGCACCATGCGCATGGTTTGAAAGCGGAAAGCAGGGTTACCTTGTATACAAGAAGAGGGAAGATGCAGAAACACCAGAAAATGAATGTTCGCAGTGTATCATGTAGAAAATGAATGCTTGCAGTATATCATGTACTTCTAACATACCTGGAACATTCATATACCTACTCCAAAGTTTGATGTTGCTTATATATTTTCATCTGCTTTTCCTGCCTAGTGTTTATATCATTAAAGAAACCTAGAAATAATAGTCATTCCCCAGCAATTTGTCTTATTGTTTTGCAATTGTGACGTATTTCCAAATCATTTCTTATCTGGGTAGCCACGTGTCAGAGAAAGTTAAGGAAAAAATAAAGAATGCATCCACAGAAAAACTGACGTTTCATTTGTTCAATTCCCCAGGCTGCACAGATGTGAGTCAGTAAGACTGTGGGGAAGAAGCAGGCTGCTTGCTTCCACCTGGGAAAAATCTCAGAGAATGCTGAAGGAAGTTGCCATTTTGGTCTGACTGGATAAAACAATTTCCAGATTGATTACAGACCAAACAATTCCTTCATACATCAAGAGGCAGCACACATTGCTATTTGATGCACAAAAAGTTATCAGACACTTTCTCAGCCCTCTGAGAAGAAATGAGGTCACGCTGATATTGTACGCGCACACACTCAAGTTTTGGTTTCCCTAGATTCCTGGTCAGCAGGATGCCTGCATGCTCTAGGCATTGTTTACAACCAGCTGTGATGATGATCAGTGTTTTGCATTAGGATGGACTGTTTAATTTCTCAGCCAGGTGAATGTGTATCAGTGCCTGGCATGACGCTGCTATAAGCTATTAACAATTTCATTTGGTATCATGCCAGCTTTTGTAGCATTCATCTTATTAGCTTCTGCCTCCAGGTGTAACTGGAACCATCTATTATTGGCTTTCCCCTCTGGTTATCCAGGATGGCAAAGCAAAGACTGCTCCAGACAACTCATGTGGTGCCTCAGTGCCCTAGAATTTGGTACTTTGCTGCAGTCCTGGCAGCAGATCTTGTCTGAAATGTTACCGCAGCTAGTTACAAACTTTGCTTGACTGAAAAATAAAATAAAAAAATCTTCAGATGCATAATGCAGGCATCTATAGCCACCCCTACAATAACAAAACAGCCTCAATTCTCTCCCATATATAGACACGTGGATTTTACTTGAGCCCATAAACCTTGCACTCATGTACAGGTTTTGTCTCTAACCTTCTGTGCATTACAGGAGGACTGAAGAAGAGGACAACATCAAATACCATAACGTAAACTATTTCTGCTCAGAGGGATCAAACAGCATATCTCAGTGGTCCAAGCATCAGATCTGAAATACTTGAGACACAAACTGCCTAGAACCTTAGATCCCTAGACCTGAGTCAGCTTTGGTCTTCTGATGCCTCCTAGATATTCAGGATAGGAAATAATAGTCAAGCTATGTCTTCCTCTAATGTGAGTTTATGGAGTTGTGGGAGTACTTTTATGGCAGCTGACGTCTACGTGAGAGATTCAAGGGCTTTCTGAAATCCACCGGATTTGCTAGTGTATATATAAGCACACGCACAAAGCTTTATGCATCTTACTATTTACTCCACTATTTGAGGAAAGGTGAGGACTGGGATGCAGAGGACAAAAAGAATAAAACATACAAAGTTAATGGTGTTTGTTAAGATGACAGACGGTGAAAAGAGGAGACATTATGAGTAAAAGTCTTGGACCTAAAAGACGACATAAAGCTGAGAAAACAGAGAGAAGGATAATTCTGGTAAACGTAAGCACAAATCACAAACAGCCCATGCTCCTGCCAAGATTTCACTACGGTTCAAGAGCAGAACTAGCTTGGGAAGTCTCAGTCCCACAAGCATGACATTATATCCATTAAACTTGTTATAGCAACAAAGCAGAATGAAAAACTACTCTAGCATCATTTTTCTAATTTGCACCTAGGCTTGCTGATACTGTTTCTGCTGACTCTCCCTGTTTTCAGCTGCAGAGGAATCAGGCAAGAGAACTAGAGAACTGTGTTTATGAGATCTAAAAAGTACCCATGACACCTTATTAGTGAGATAAGAAGACTGTTCTATCAACTCAGGCACTTTATTCATGCCCTTTACCGCCCGCTTTTTCCCTTTCTGTAATTTACAGTGGGATGCCAACAAATGTGGAACAACCCTCAAATTAACCTAACAAGACAGTCTGTAGAAACAACCCACTGAGAATATACCAACATTTGAAGAATCCGGGAAGCACAACTACTGAAGACAAAACACAGAGGGGGGTGCATTCAAAACCCAACATCATAAAATACTGACAGTATGTTAGAGATTTCACACTGTGCTAAAGGGGACAGCTAGGCAACTAATTTAAATACTGCTATAACTGTAGAGGTTAGAGCCAAGTATGGGATTGATTTCCAACTTTTCATGCCCTGTTTTGGTCCTCCCCACGTGCACAGATTTATTTCCTCATTTTACCTCAGGCAATTTCCTATGCATGAAGCAGTCAGCAGCCACTTAGGTTAATTTATAAGGAGTGGAACAGAACAATGCATGCTGTTTTATTAGCCAATTCACTAGACACTAACACTGCTCTAAAACTCAGTTCCAGGGCTGTGATTGATACAAGAGTATGAGGTTAAAATTGGACAGGGAAAAGCAAACAAACCAAGAGCTGGCATGGAGAAGATAACTTCAGAAAAATATGCCAAATTTGCATTTCCACTTAGTGTCTTCCTGGGATCAGGGCATTTACAGGACATCTTGTCAAACTGGAACCCTGCATCACCCAGGTAATCATTAAGCCTCAAGAAATGATTTGCAATTTCAGCACAATATGTTCCTATCAGCTGAATCTCTCAGTGTTTTCTCAGTGAAGTGATTCCTGCTAATTCCAAAAAGATTTTTGTTGTTAAATCTAGGAAGAGGCTATCACCACCATGCAAACCTGAATCTCATATTCCTGGGCACTGTCCCAACGTGACCGTCACTTGCATCAAATCACTAATGTCAAATTAGCTCAGTAGTCGGTACAGTCTGAGTTAGCTTACATCCAATTTAAGCATTGTACAGTGGAATGGACGGCAAGCAGTATGCGTTCTTGAACACTACTTCCAACCGTAAAACCAAGTTCTGCATTCTATAAATTGCAGAATATAGTTATAAAAGGCACAATGAGCCCAGTTTTAAAAACCAGCCACCTAACTTGTAAACAGAGGAAGAACCTCTCTGTCATGTACAAAAGACAAGTTTCTGCACAGGATGGATTAAAAAAGTACTCTGAAGATTATGTTAAAGTAGAGGTAAACCACTGCAGTGCACAGCACTATTAAGAGGCTAGGCCTGTTAGCACACCTTTTTACTCAGTAATAGACTTTGTTACTACAGCTAATGCAGTATAATGTGTTATTCTTCAGTTTCTCAGAAAAAGAAACTTACTTTGTCATTCGTCCTGCAGGACACGTTTTTCATTCACTTGAAGACACAAGGCTCTACTGCTGCAAAACTACTTATATCTTCATGCTCTGCTAATTTCAAGACAATTCTATAGGGCTTGCAAGGAAAAGGACTGTCCCAGGGAGATCAGAATGAATCTCTAACATTTGAGAATGAATGATAATCAGAAATTCATCTAATGTGTATTCTAACAAAAAGAACAGTCTGGGTTCCAACACAAAGAGTTCAGTCCCTATTATTAAGCCTGTCTTCATTCTGCACTTATTAAATGGAAAGTTTATCTTACCTGGTAGTGAACTCTCTGTGTAGTAGAAGTTACCGATTGTAGGTCCTAGCAAGAATGAAAGATACGCCAATGACCAAAGAAATTCAAAGCAATATTAAGAGCTGCTTGCACTATTACTATGGAAAGCACTCAGGTAAACACCATAAAACAATTTTGCAAATATTTCTTAGTGCTTTAAAGTATATTAAATGAACACCACAGAATACTCATGGAAAGCTAACTTAAAGTTCAGACTTGTAAGCACCTGGTCCAAAAACGCAGTTTTTAAAACTAAGGAGGAGCATACATTAATGGATCTTTCCACATCAGGGACTTGTTTGTTCCATGAAAACTGTCTGAATTTAGAATACTGGCAGCAAAGTGATAGCAAAGAAGCTAAAAGTCATACGTCTTTTTGGCAAATATTTCTGAGTAATTAATATGTTAAAGAAAATCACTGCTAGTTCTCCATTTTAAGGCAATCTCATATTAGAAAAGAGGACATAGCAAAATGATCATGCTTTAGCAGATTAAGGTATCTAGTTAATTTTAACTGAAATTTTGTCAAATAGCCTTAGATCATACCATAGCCTATCAAAAAGCCTGGCCTATAGGCTATAATTCACCAGCTGGCATGCAACTAGGCAGAGTGCAAAAAGCCTTGGCTCCTCCATTCCCAGCAAGTTGGTCCAAGCCAAATCAAGCAAAGGAAGTAGTACAAGCCCTATAAAAGGTTGCAAAAACACACTTCCTCCACAATTGCTAAGGGTAACTCAATCAGAAGGTCTAGTCCAGCTTCCCCCATGGCTATGTAACTATCCTCCACCCTATATTGGCAGCGTTAAACTGTCTGAACTCAGTCTGAGACCACATTGCTAATCTGCTGACACTCAAATTTTTTATTTGTAAGTTTCTATAACCAGATACCTCAAATATATGTCACCTTACAATATGACATTCTATCTGATAATACCCACGCGTTGGGTCTGAACGTTTAGAAATTCTTTCGATGACGGGACTCCTGGCTGAAACGCAAAAATATGAAAGCCTATAGCCAGATACTAAGGCCTACATTCAGGCTGTAAGTGGCAGAGCTTCCAAACCAAAGGGGAATGAGTAGCTCCCAAAAAGTTTAAGGCGGGGTATGAAGTTTTTAGCTCTTGTGTAAATTAAGTCATCTATTTAGAAACCTATGTACTTGTCCCACGTTTGTAAATGTTGCTGAAAAGTATCAGTAAAAGGTTAAAAACCACTGGGAGGTATTATACTAACAAAAATCCATCAGTTTCATCACTAAACGCACATAAATTTACAATTATTCAGGTAATGTCTAATGAGGCATTCGGAGACTCCATCTCCCAGACTGTATTGTAGAATAAATCCTCATGAGGCAAGTTGCTCAAGACAGTAAGAGTAAATCATTACTAGCTGCATGAGCACATGCTTTTGGAAATATCTAGTTCATACTTGTCATGCTTATTGGCATATCAGACTACTCCATGACAGTATTTCAGAATTCCATTTGCATAAATAGATTCACTCCAGCACCACGATGTTTATCCTTACATAACAGACTTTCTACTTGCTATTTTGCTTAGAAATTTGTATAATTTCAGCAAGGCTCATGGACAGTCCTGGTATACTGTTCAAATTCAAGGATAAGCAAACACAGTCATCCATGTCAATTTTCATATCATTTAAAATGGATTCAGTGTGACTTCTCATTTTCTGTCTAGCCAATATTGTTCAGTGCTACTCCTGCTTTTATTACTGTATCATACTTCACTGCAAAGTTTTGCTTTCAGTGGCAGAAAAAGTGCAATACTCTTAATAACTGTTATATCTCTGCATTCAGACTTGGAAAAAGCATAACAAGGATTAATAAGTGATATCTGAATTCATAAAAACTCACCTCTTGTAGACGGTCAACGTACATACGACAGGTCTCCAAGTCACAATCTCCTCGTACAACTATAATTCCTAAGGGAATAGCTGGGCAAGCAAAAACAAAGAAAAAAACTCCTTGGCTGAATTTTCTTAACTTTAAAAGAAGATTTACAATATGCTTTTTCATTTGTCCTCACTAAAGCTTTCTGCTATCTAAATGTTAAGAGTCACTTAAAAGCAAGAACATGTTATTCAACATCAGTTTCACCCATTAGTAATTACCAAAGTTTCTGGTTTTCAACTGTTATTCATCCTGAAAAACCTAAAGCAGCTTCTGCTCAATTTTGTACTTTATTGATGTCAGCATCAACTATGTTAATGCAAGGAAAGGAACATACAAAGAGTGATATTTTATTTTTCAAGATTCTTATGACTCTGTAAAAACTATGCAAAGTAATGGAAAAAATAGAAACTTAAAACACAGATATACTTTCTATTTTTTTTTTTTTAATTCTACTAAGTAACGTATATATTTGAGGTTTACCTTCCCCCCGACCCCTGCATTGTAGCCCTGTCATGCAACTGCATCAACTAATATGAAACTATAGGGCTGCTTCTGTTTTCCAGCCTCAGCTTCTTAATTTGTTGAAATAAAGTTATGGAAGTTTTATAATTATGTCTTTACTTATTTTAGCAGGAAAAAAAAAAAAAACCAACCAAATGAAACAGCGACATCACTTAGCTACATTTTATGATAGGATTTATAGAAAAAAGGAAACAGAAGTGATCAGCTTCAAATTTGTCTCTCCAAAGGGAACAACCATAGTTAAAGAGTATCCCTGCAATCATAGTCTGATTTGGGAGAAAATTGTCCAGCAGCATTTTATTTTGATACAAGGCAGCTTTTAAATGAAACAAACTTTGTTCCATACACACACAAAACTGACGTAACATCTCCATATTTTCTTTAGGAGAAAAATGATGAAAGAGCTTGTAAAAATGGAGCAAATAATTCCCCTCAGCTGGAGGCAATGTTTTTAATAATAGAGGATTTAGTTTTCCACAACCATTCTGTTCTCGGAGCCATAAAAACCAGAAAGATAAAACAAGAGAAAAAGCATGTATGAGCCTACAATTAAGGTACCAAGAAAGCTACCTATTAAGATCTCATTAAATAAAAAAGAAACAAATAAAAAAAATCTTGAGTACCCGAATTTCTAAGATAGAATCACTGAATAACATTTTCTTTCTCCCTAGAGGGTCTTTAATTGAACACTGCCCAAAAAGGAAAGGAAGCAGCAAGGAAACAGCGGGAAAGAGACTTAAATACACCTGTGAAGTACTCCAGGAGGAGAGCAGAACATTCATGTCATAAACCATTCTGTTAATTGTATAATAAGGAGCAACATAAAATCACTGACAATATAGAGATAAATAGAAAAAACAACTGCAGCCCCTTCTGTCATTCAGAAGTTGTTGTTTAAGAGAGACCCTGAGATATTTATCTACTGAGAAGCTCTTTAATCTCATAACATAATGGAACAAGACAGTGACAAGAAATAAAGACGAATGTGTCTGCGGCTCATGTTATTGTGGTCCATCGAGGCTAGAAGCATAAAGAGAAATTTAGTGGCCTCAGGGAGGAAAGTAGGGGAGCACCAACTGTAGCCAAAGTCAACGTGGACCTCAGAGGCCAGCCCAGGGTGCTGGGAATCCATCAGCCGTGCTGCCAACATCACGCTCAGAAAGCAGATCAAACAGCAGAACAGCTACGAACCTGGGGAGATCAGAAGCAGGAAAGAGAAGGAAGAGGAAGAAATGAGAAAATAAAAAGGGAGATGCAGGAAGACTAGGGAAGAAAGGAGAAGCTCGCACTTCTGAAGCAACACTGATATCCAATAGCGATTCCAATCCACCTGCTCATTTTCAGAAAGGTTAGAGCAGATTGCAGCTCATTGCAATCCCCTAAGACTTTTTCATTATAAAACAGAGATTGTGAGACAAGGCAGTAGAACAGGGAGGGTTCAATCACTAGGTTTTGGTTAGGCGTTCTGACGCTCTAGGTTGCAGACTGATTCTCTTTGCTTATTATTGCTTAACCCACTTTGACAGGAGACCCTCAAGCTCTTTGTAAAGTGTATTTAATGGCTATCTGGTTTCAATTCTGTAGATCTATCTGCAGCCTTTACTGAAAGGAGTATTTGTTAAGTTTTTTTATAGCACTAAAAAGTGAATCACAAGAGAAATGACTACGCCTCCAACAGCTGCAGAGCACTAAGGAGCTATGCCACTGGCTCCAAAAAATGTCAATTTTTACAGTTTTTATTTCTTTGCTACTGAATTCTTTCCTTGATGAAGAAATATATGCACTTAACGGGCATTAGGTTTGAACTGCTAAGATAATGCAGTTAACAGAACCAAAATCTTTAACTGTCACCACTCCTGAGGACACAGAGCAGACAGACCTTACGAATGTCTGGAATTCTGAAAAAATCCACTAAAATGTCTGAACAGACTGATAAGCAACAGATAGTTTAGCAACCACATTTCAGTTTAGCAATCACATCTGTGTGAGTGAAGAAAAAGTCAGAATTCACAAGCTTAACTTAAATTATGCCCCATCGATTCTGGGTGGTCAAAAAAAAAAAAAA
This sequence comes from Struthio camelus, assembly GCF_040807025.1. Lineage (NCBI taxonomy): Eukaryota > Metazoa > Chordata > Aves > Struthioniformes > Struthionidae > Struthio > Struthio camelus. Next base: position 65,931,037 of record NC_090942.1, on the reverse strand, counting down.
AATTGGGACATCTGGGCTCAGTGACTGTCCTTAAAATCAGATGTGTGACTTTTGCTACATGCAAATCCTGAAGTAGCATGATCTATAGCTTTAAGGGTCGATGGTTAGCTAAGGATACCTGAGGTACTTCTGAAAGGGTTCTGTCTCATACAGTTAGTGGTCATTTGACAACCTTTTACACTACCACTGGATAACACTACTGTGTATGTTGACGTGTTGCCTGCCAAAGTTTTTCTGAGACCCATTTGACCTTAGGCAAGGAAAATGGTCCCAGCTCTTATTCATATTATAAACCACAGTAAGTATGTACAATGCACCATGCAGCCAAGATTTTCAAAATGCTTCACAATGATTGCTGTTTGAAAACAAAAGCAAACATTTACCAACTGATAATGGGATTGAAGTGATTGGATTGTTGCTTGTTTTAAATACAGGGCAATCCTACGTGATGAGGGCAAAATGAGGTAAGTTATGACAAATTAGTGAAAGCCATAAAGTCAACGTGCAGACTGTGCATGGCATTAAATGTCATTGTGGACACCTTTATTCAGGTAGAAAGGGGCTTCTACAGAAGATAGTACAGAAAGGTGCTGTGGGACACAGTGATTAATAGACATATGCAGGTGAGAGATAGGAGAAGATAGCTTAAAGACTTGCACACATTAAGACCACAGGCACTGCAGAGTAGCTTTCTCTTACGAGCGCACACTGTCCACTGCTGTGAAGTATGGACATAGCCACACATGGAAATATGCCAAAAATAAGGGATAGTCTCAACTCAAGAGCCAAGTCACAGCATTCAAGTACCAGAAATTTTTCTCCTGAGGCACATACTCTTCTGGCTGCTTGCATCCAGCTCCCAGGTTCTTTGCACTCCCTGAATGACTAAAAGAAATTTTTCTGGGGAGCTGTGAATATGGACTCTAATGCTATAGTAATGAGCAGCAGCATAAGAACTCCAGGTGATTAGACAGGCAGGCAGTTGCTTCATATTCTGATCCAGTACTGCAGAAAAGTCTTTTTCTTAGCATTACTCACTGAAATCAAGTATCAGCAGGAGGAGAGTAGGCTAGGTGCACAGATATGGCTAGCATAATGCTCTAATTGACTGTAAGATTATTAGTGATTTCTGAAGTTCTCACAAAATTAGCTATTTATAAGGAAGAGGTTTTCCACCTATTAACTGTCCCTTATGTTGAATACCTAAAGCTAGTGAGCTCTTTAATGATATTGAGGACACAAAGAAGTCTGAACATACTGCATATTATACCATAGAGAAAAAATAAAATTCAATTAACTTCCCTATTTATTGTTATGAAAGGATTCAATTTGTGATCTAAAGACCATGATTGGCCCACTCAAATCCCAAATAAAACAGCCTCGAGACAGATCATTAAGGTAGATGTGAACGTCAGGAAAACTCATTCCAAGTCTGACACACCTCAGGGTACTGGGGAGATTAGACAGCGGGCTGTAAATGCTTAATGTAGCAAATAAAGCATCCTCACTACTGAAGATGTTATAAGGATGTCATTTTCCTGAGGGGTTTCCAGTGATATTAGAAATGTGAAGGATCAAATAATCGCAGTAAATTCTCAGAAACCTCGAGAGGGAATTCTAAAGTATTCAGACAGATTAAGAGGATTGTCCTTTCCCAGTATGATTTGAATCCAACTAGGTTTGTATGAAATGCTTTCTTAACAGATACAAGCCATGTGTCTCTTCAGCTCCCTTCTGTTTATTATACTGAAAAAACCTAAGACCCCTTAGGTTGCCAGGCTAGTTGGTTGTCAGCTTTCTGAAAGCTAGTGGTCCAGGTATAAAATCCTCATATGTCAGGAAGTATACACCATGGGGTTTTCCAGAGTACAACAGAGCGCATTTGAGAGGGAGGTCATTCCTCCCAAGCTCTCAGTGACCTTCCCAGTACCCTGCCACACAAGGGAAGAAGCTGCCTAAGTCAAACGAAGAGTAAACTTGTCCCAAACCCCAAACAAAGGGGGACAAGTTATGGCAAAACGACCATGAAGAGCTGGGAACAGAGACTAGCAGGGAAGGGAAACTGGGACTAAAACCTGAAAGAACAACTCTAGCTGAACAATGAGAAAGGGTTTAGGATTAAGGAAAAGAAGAGGAGCCTGAGCTGTGAGATCTGGAGAAACAGACTAAGAGGGGCAGGAAGAATGTGAGTGGGATGGGATAGCCAGAGGGGAAATGAAAAGTTAAGAAAAAATTAAACCAGAAAAGTGATAGATAGGAAAGGAAGAGGCAGAAGTGGAATAACGCACAGAAACACCTAGCAGAAAAGTCTATCCCATGAAGCCAAACTATAGCATGCTTTTCTTGAGAGTTTGGAATTGAACTTAAGATTCCTGTATCTCTCTGCTCCTCCAAGGTCTATATATATTTGTGAACTCCATTGCAATACAGCCCATCTCTTCTAGCTGAGTACCAGTTACCTCACCAGCTGAAAAGGCAGAGGACTGTGTGTTGGATCTAAATATACCTCCTGTGGAGTCAGCTTGGGGCCACGAGAAGGGATTTCAATGGGTTTTTTTTGTTTTGTTTTTTTTTAAAGCCAGGCAGTGACATTCTCTGTTAAACAAATGTTATTATCACTGCAAAGTCCAGAGCTTGAAGTTAGGAAAAGCCAGAATTAAATTTATCTATTTCAACTCCATTGCGCATATACATTGAGCTACTGCTTTTAATTATCTAATTGCATCCTTTTTTTTTTTTTTGGATTCCTGTGTTTGTGTCATCCTGTTCTTTGAACATGTACATGTGTGTGTGCACATGTGTGTGGATGTGTTTGAGAGAACAGAGACACAGTGAGGAAGAAAAAGAAATACAGTTCACTCTGCTCTCTGGACAAGGCCCACGAGGTCTCACCCATCAAAAGGCAAAAGAGATATCTCCCTTGAGACAAATAATGCCATTGGCAACTTCATCCTTGTTTTTGTCATTTCTATTTCTGTTACAAACATGTATCAGTGGTTATATCTGTATACACCAGAATGAAAGTTGGGGAGCTCAGAGGCAGCACAGTTTTCGTTATTTAACTCGCTGTTGACTTCTTATCCTCTTGGCTTGGTGACCGTCTTGCTGCACGACCTTAATTAATCCATTTGACCCTTTCAGTTTCAGACCTTACTAGACCATTGTGAGAGAAAATGTGTGAATTACCTAATGCCTATACAACAGACCTTGAGTAAGTTAAAGCCACCAGAACAAGATTGTGACTTTTAAACAGTGTAAAATTTAACGACAGTCTATAGGCACGCTGCCTTTTATACAGCTTCTACAGAAAAGCCACCATGTCCCCTAAGACACCTCCTGCCAAATAAGTGAACATTGGTTCCTCTTTCACAGAATGGAAGAGCAGATTTTTAGCTAAACAATCCATCCCACCTAAATATATCCAGATGAAAGTTGCCTCTCAATGTGAGCCCATTTCCTTCAGTGGTTAATTACCCCTGTCCTGACTCCATCTACTAACTCAGGCTTTCCCCACCAAAGAAGCCAACAAGCAGGAGGTCCTTCGCTCCCCTATGCCCTTTGCATTATAGATATTCAGGATGTAAATTCCTCACTGTTGATTTTTTCCTATTTAAATACTTGCTGAAAATCACATGGAATAGTTTCCAAATTAACTTCACCCACCATATCCCTGAGCTTTATAGTATCAGAAGACATTTCAAGGACCAGGGATTCTCAATCTGTGATAAGTACATCACTGGTATGAGAAAGCTACAGTATCTCTGTATATATAGTACACATCTCAGATGACTCATAAGCTTATCACTCCAGGCACTTGATAAGAAATCCTCAGGTGACCCAAACCCTCAGATGTCCCTGCCTTCAATTTCTGTGGGTTATATGCAATAAAGAAATCTCGCTAGATAAAGCCAGATAGGTTACTTGGAGAGAGAAGAACTGAAGGTTAACTTCAAATGTTACTCCCACACATACAAAGCAAGGAGGCCAGAGAGAAAGGCATTGTTGGTTTGTAGATAGTTCAACTATTATACATACGGAAATAAATTTTCTTCAAAAGTTGCTTTTCAGTCTAGCATGCCGTTTTGCTCCAGAGGAGAAAAGGAACAGCTGTCCCATAAGAGAAGGTGGTGGGGTAGGATACAGAGCTGTCATGGATATGAGAGCTATTTCTGATATTGCCACTGCTGGGGTAGGATGCAATTCCCTCAGTCATAGTGGGGCTTGAGCAAACTAAGATTAGATCTCTAGGGATAAGGCATAAAAAACAACAAAAGCAAAGGGCGTTAAGAACTGACAGATTCTATAAAAAACTATGCAGCTACTGCTCCTGTTGAGCTAATTCTCCCCTCCATCTTCATGGTGTAAACCTACAATAATGCTAGAAGGTAGCAGGAAGGGATGAGGACCCATTGGTTACTAATTAGTGGGGGGGGGGGCTATTTTGGTTGTTGTTAATTCCTGCATATACCTCCACCGTGAGGAATTAATAACAGTGGGAAGGGGAAAATAGGGAGCCAGAAAAGTTTTGCTATTAAAAACAACTCAAGTGTTTCCCCACAATGCTGCTTTGGATCGCACTCGCCTGCACCCAGAAGAAGTTAGGAGAAGTGTACAAAAGACATGCATGGAAGAGAGAGAGAGAGAATTCTGTTCTGCCTACCATGACAAACACCAATCCAATTCACTGGTTGAATAGGATAGTCTCAGTCATGGGCATGTGAGGTACAAGCATCATACCAGGCTGAAAAACCTGAAGCTGGTGGCCAGGGTGACAACTGCTTGGGATGTGTTCGAAGATGGTGATGATATCCACAGCAACTAAGGGCATTACAACATATCCAAAAAGCCCAACATATATCCCTTTCCCAAGAGAGTGCACGGAAGCCTTTATTCCTCCTCACTGAAGGATCAGCAAGCATCCCCTATAACATCATCAATCATCCTAGAGACAATATTGAGATTCTGACAGAAGAAAGAATGAAGGAGAAAAGAAAAGAGTATATGGGAGGGAAGAACGGGACAATTAAGAAACAGTGCCTTGGTTAAAATTCCAGCTGCTGTGACAGGAAAAACAGAGAGCAACAGGAGGAGAATGGGCTGAGAATGGTCATGCCTTTCAGAGGACAAAATGACATTCTTTAATTGCTCAGGATTTCAAAATGAGATGTCTACCTCCAGCAGAGTGAAAATTAATCTTCATGCAGCAGTTTATATGACAAGTTGTTAGAAGTCAGGGAACTGCAATTTTAGATGAAGCTGCTGATAGAATCAAATCAGTATTTCAAGCAAACAAGGAGAGTGAAATGTATTTACTGTGAGTTAAAGTGATCCAGATTATTACAGTGATGTCAGATCTTTCAAAACTGTATTACGGAGACATGTCACAGGTAAAAATCATAACAGTTTCTTTCCACTGTTCCTTCAGGAATAATAACATGAGTTGTTATTAACTGGCTTCCTTTTCTTGTTCTGATTGCTGTGGGACTCTGATTTGGTCTTCCAGAAAACTGGGGAGATAAAAGTGCTTTAAGTCAGAGTGGGCAGGGAATGGATAGTAAGGATAGTATTCTGGAACTAAAGTATAGGTATTCTGCCAAAGCCTTGACAAATATACAAACTGAGTCTCTTGTGAGAATCAAGTGAAACATATATGCACCTGAGAGTTACAATTGTGCTGAAGGAAGCTAACCTCCCTTATAGTAATATGCCTTGCAGAAATACTATTGTAACTGGGTCCATTCTACAAGTGTTCTTGTATTTTGCTGGCATACAGGAATTATCTGTATTTAACTTTTAAACTCAGACTTGCAAAAATTTCAACAATTCACCTGCCATGGTGATTTATTTTGTATGGGAAAGTAAGATCAAATTCCCCCCTCTCCCCATTATAATCACTTTGGTGATTAGGAAAGGAGAGTTACATCTCCCACCTGACTCCCCGCTTTGACCCTCCCTTTCCCCTCCCCCATTTCTTTAGGCAAGTAACTTTTAGTGAAAACGCTCCTTAAAAAGATTTACTGACGAGGACTGAGAGAGCACAGTTATTTCACAGAAGTATTACGCATATGATAGAGCCAGAAAGGCAGGCAGCGATCCATAGAGCTGCCATCAGAAAACCATTTTAATATGTGTGCAGTTATCTATGTTAGGAATGCAATTAAAAGGACTATCCGCTCTTTTTAAAAGGAACATCTAAGTGATTTTCCAGCTTTCTTCCTTATAAAAACTCAAGTTGTATATGCCTCTAGTGTAACAATGCAGCTTGCTGACTAGCTACTTATCAATTTCTAGATGTAAGCATCGTGCAGTAAGTCACAGAGAAACTGGGATGCTAGTTTCACGCTCAGTGAACCACAGGAATTTTCCATTTTTTACTCCAGGGAATCTAAGGAGTTGACTAGAATATTTAAAACAGTTTGATTTCTGGCTATCCAGAGAGCACCTCTCTTCCCATATATGCTTTTCTTCAGCCATAGTTAGGATCAGCTAGAAGTCTTCAAATCAAGATCAGCCTCCAATAAACTAAAGGTTGGACAAGTCCAATGGGAGGCCCTTAAGCTCTTTGTCCAGAGAAGTACAAGGTTGATGACCTTCGGTGTGTGCCTAAGTTGTGTCCTTATACAGGAGTTTCCTAAAAATTACAAAGCGTAAGGTAACATATCTCTTGTGATCTGTTTTAGGTTGATGGGGATATTCTTTTGCTTTCTTGTATTTTAGTGTAAAAACACTGAAGTGCAATTATTACTGAGAAAGGTGAAGGAGGACATAGAGGAAAAACAACTTGACGGAAAGAATTTTGGCAGAATATTGCCAACCAGCTAAGTTATGTTATCAGGATGGCCACGCAGCAACTTGAAAAAAAGAGGCAAAAGGGTCTTACTGAAAATAGCCTAATACGTGAAAGCACCATTTTAGCTTTTGGTGGGCAAATATCTACTTTTTGAATGCAAACCTCTTAAGCATACATCCATCAAATCACCAAACACATGTATAATGTAAATCTAAATCACAGAGCTACGATACTATTTTCTGGACATTTGTCATAATGTCCTTTTTATGGTTTTCTCCAAGTGGCAACATAAATATGTATTTACAGTTGTAGTGTAAAAAGCTGTGTGCCTTTGTCAGAACATGAAAATGGCTGTTAAGGATGATATAATATATACAAAACATCTACACACAAAAAATATACTCTGATGGGTATGGATGTTCTCTTCAAATGCAAAGGGAAGAGACCGTGGCAAAGCAAGAATGAACAAAGGAGCCAGATTGTTTTTGACAGGGTTGGATAGATGCATGTTCAAGATGGCCATAAGTCTACTCAAACTCCCAACTTTAAATTGAAACCAATTCTCTTCAAAGAACCATAATCCTCATCCTGCTATAATTCTCATTGGTCCAGTGATGAAGGCTCAGATTGCTTTAATTATGGCTGAAATCTGTTAACAGAAAATTTGGAGAAGGCTGTCAGAACCTATATTAAAATTCAGGCCATCTCAGTTTTTTGTTTGGAAGGAGAGATGGTGAATACAAAGGGTTAGGAGGGGTGGGACTGGAGGGGTGAAAGTGAAACAGCATAACTATCTTCCAACAGTAAGATAAGCAAACCAATTAAAAGGATTGTCATCCTGTAATTACCAGAGAGCTCTGTATATTAAAGAGGGAGCTGAAGCTTTGTTACACAGCAAACAGTCATGCTTGCAATTTAATATGAATAATGAGCCAGATGCATGAACACGACTCTATTAAACTTACTACAAACAGCCGTGTCCCTCATTGATTAATGACTCCATGTGTGACCAAGGAAAAGTATTGCATTTCTAAGCATGGATCATAGTCATCAGTGTTGCCAGTGCGACTATCTGCTTTTGACTTACCCCCTGAATATGGCAATTAAACCATTACATGAGGAAACAATACACTGATTATTTTTGTACATGGAAAACTGAATGCTATTAAAGAATAAGGATTGGTGAAGCCAGGTTTCCCGAGGTAAATGCACCCATGCAAGAACCATCTTCAAGGTCAGAGGACCTTCTTGATACGAAACTAATCATGATTCTCCTCTCAGTTTCAAACTGGTGTTAATCACAAAATCTTGAAAAGTGTTATGCATTAGTAAAACCCAGTAGGACCAACAGACAGCTACTGATCAAAAAAAAGTGTAAACACCTTATTTTAAAGTAAATAATATCAACTTACAGAAGGCATAGTTAAGAAAGAAAACACATATCTTCTCTATAAATGTTCTTTATAAAAAGAGCATTTATAGAGAGAGAATTTTTATGTGTATCTGTGTTTGCATAGATACACATACACTCCACACACGACTCATGCAAGATGTCCTGATCCCGGCTTTTTGTTAATGGAAGATCTATATAGAATGTTCTGCCAAAAGCAGCTATAATTTAGCTTCTTCCAACTTACAAGCTTCCCGGAGCTTTTCTTTGTCATAATGTAGCCCCTCATATTCTTGTAAATTAATTCTGTTCACTCTGATCCGCAGGCGATCTGGGATGGAATGAGGACTGCAAGAAAAGAAAAGAAAAAAATCTTCTTAGACAAAGTGTTCCACGGAAAAGCAAAAAGAAAATAAGATACAAAGGGCTTTTAATTTTTCTGAAAGAAGAAAAAGAGCAACTCTCTTCAAAACTGGGCCAACTCCTCACAGGCCTCACAGTTTTACAAGATTATGACTACACACTTCACAACAACATTGGCATTACATCTCAAATGACGAGCAAGATCAGGAAGCTCACTCCCTGGCTGTGTAGTTTGGAATTCCAGAAGTGTTTCTGAGCTCTTTAATCTCTTATAGATACCTCTCCCCACCTCCTATTTAGCTTTCTGTACACCCCTGAAGCCCTGTTAAAATCAGTAAGATTGCCAGGCTCCAGTTCAGGACATAGTGCCATTCTTAGCTTTCTTGGGAATTCTCTCAGAACATCCATGGGCAGGCATCCATCCATCCATCCAAACATCTACCCTAACCCGCAGAGGACTCTCATTCAGCAGCTCTGTTCTGGGGAACAGCCAACAGAAATGTGGCTAAGAACTGGACTTCTAAAGTAAAGAGTCCAGTACACAGATTCCAGGAGGATTTTCAAAAGCAAGCAGCAGCACAGGTACCCCATTTCTAAAGATTTCAGTCAGATAGCTCAACTGCCTATGTACTTTTGAAACTCTCAGTAAGTGCCTATCCCACAGATTTAAGTGCCCAAATATTGATGGAAAGTTGTCCTTAAAAGCTCTGCTTTGATTTCATGTTGGCTGCCATCTCACAGTAACCTACTATTTCATTTTGTAAGAATTACTGAATTCTTTGTAAATAAACCTACCCACATTTGCGTTTTCTACCTGTAGAAAGAGATAGCTATCCTGTGTATGAAAACATATAAACCAATGCCTGTCCTGTAAGAACGGGCCCCTGGTGTGCTTCCACCAAAAGACTGCCCATTTTCCACTACATTTTAATCAAGTTAGTAACGGAACTTTGTCAGTGCTATGAACACCTAATACCCACACTGTGAAACAAAAGTTAAAATATTTACACTGACAGCCATATATATATACACATATTGTTCTTTTAGTGCCGATTTTACAGTATCCAACCTACAGCATTTGCATTGCTAGTTTAAAAAATGATTAACACAAAATACACCACAAAAACATTTTAAAAAAATTTTAAAATAGATGAGCAACTTTCTTTTTGACCTGAACATACTGCAGAGCTAATAAAACATATGGTTTGTGGCCATCTCTTGGTAGAGCCACTGAGATGGCAATTAGCAAGGATTTCAGAGTTAGTTTATTGTACGCTCTCAGTCCGTTGGTATAAACAGCTCTGTGGCATCTGGACAGATGAAAGGAATTGAAACGAAGCCCAGTTAAAAAAAAAGCTTCCCTGGTACAAGTCCTCTTTGCCTGAAAAGTGACAAAAAAAAATGAATTGAGGGTACCTGTATAAGGGGAGTGTAAGACAAGATGTTGCAAGGAGCTGCACTGTAGACATTCCTGTTCTGAACAAGAATTTCTATAGTAGTGATGAAAATAACCCTAAAATACATGAAGAATAGCTTAGAAGAAATCATAAATGCTTAATAGTGGCAGCAAGACTGATGTACTTAGTAGCATATAGGTTGTCCAGTGTTTCTCCTGTGCTGATCGACAGGGACTGTTGTGTCAAAGTGCTCCTAGAAGTCAGGAAACTGTCCCTATGCAAGGTAAGCTTTTATAGCTGGTTTGACAGACATCTGGGATAGTAATTTCCAGCACAGCTTCAGGAGGCAACCTTCTAACTCAGCTGGTTTGTGTCATCATACTGAATAGCTCCCTCCACCTGCAGGCTCAACAGCTTGTACAGCAACCAGAAAATCAGTGCATGCAAGTAGGGGGTAAGGTGCATAGGTAGAATAAAAATGCAAGTACACTTGAGTCCCTCCTCCCTGCCTTCCCTTTTTTTTAAATATAAATTTAATGTCAGATTGCTGGCTGAGAAATGAAGCGGGCAGTCTGAGGAACTATGTTCCCTTCCAAATTCTATGAAATGCATGTTTCAAAAGTTAAAATCATGATAGATTTTATTTTTAGCCAAGAGAAGAGAAGAAATTGTTCAAGTCAGAAAATACAGCAATATAACTGCATAGTCTTTGTCTGAGGGGAGGAAAAAAAAAATTCAGTGCACGTAGTAGAGTTCATGAGAATGACAGACTGATGGCCCTGAAAAGTGAAGTCTTTTATACACTGGTACAGTACAAGAAGCTTTTGCTGCTTTTCCCATAATGTTTTGCCAGCTTTTGTTATTATGAAAGTAGCTCAGTCTTCCAACCACTTGGGGATAGTTGGCAGGGCTGCAGGAGGGACTGGTGATGAATGACCTCTTCTTCTTCAAACTCACCTGGGAGGTAAGGGGGTGAACAGAGATAGGAAAATTCAGCAACATCTTATTTCTGTTGTGACAGCAGAACACAGCACAAAGACAGCTGAAAATCCCTGTGCTATCGGAGTGGGCCTCTTATCCCCCCTGAACGCTCCTCACACAAATTAAGAGTTATGAAGGAGCTCTGTGATATGGACACCTATCTACAGACGCTGCTCTGAGACTTCCAACTCTCATCATCTGAAAAAGCAGCTAGACAGTGAAAATCAGCATCAACATTTGGGGACTACTGTCCTCACTATCCCCTGAGTTAAGCCAAGTGTAAATCTGTACCAAAAACGGTCTCAAATTGCTATTTCTCCTAGAACTAGAACCAAATCTGAACTGCTATGCTGAAGTCTTGGTGCAATCCAAATTGGAACCGTATAAAAATAGCCAGTTCCCAGTTCAAAAAAAACTGACCAAAAACATACGTCTGGGCAGGACTTGTTCAGCACAACACAAGAAATGTTTGCACTCCAAAGCAGAACCATCTTACTCCTTTCCCCTCTCTTCCTTGCTACAGGGTTCATCCATGTGCAAAGCTCAGACCCTCCCTTCCATGCTGTGACCCTGCACTGTGATGCCCAGCACTGTTTTCCTTCCCCAGGGGAAAACCAGTTCAGTATAGGTACTTTTCGTCTTCCTAATGTAAGCTGGAAGTTGAACTTCTAATGGAAGATCACTGTCTCCTTATTCTCTTTTATTTGTCCCCTCTGATCTCCCAAAGCAGAGACCTGAGGGATATCTGTCCTCCAACCACCCATCTCATTCCACCAGTCTAATTTTCCCCCCACAACCTACTGATGTCCTTCTCTGCAAGAGATGTATTTCTATACATACTTTTGTACCTGTGCGCAGTGTGTCAGGGATTTACTAGGGCTCCAAGGGCTTCAGTACTTTCATCTCACGATTCCAGTTCCTCTCCTTTCACACACTGCCATTACTCCCATCCCTTAGTGCATGACAGGACAGGAGCGTGCCAGATACAGGCAACTGGAGACAAGCTATGCACTACTATGTGAAACATTTGGGACAGAGCAGGTGAGCCTTTCCCCAGCTTCCACATCACTCTGTGAGCCTGTCCCAGTTACATAACCTTTTCCACTGTTAGATTTTTTTTTTTTTCCCTCAGCATAAAACTACTCAAACGAGCCTGCGGTAGCCAAACTGATTAATGAATCATTTTTGGTCTGACCCAGAACAATCGTTGTTGAACTGTAACTGAATTTAAAAGTACCTGTTTCAAACTCTGTTAGGTACCTATAGTACCTGTATGGCCTACATAACTATCACAATTGAATCCTCCAACAAGCTAATTATTTCAGGTGTCCCTGGTTTAGACAAGGCGGTGGGGACGGGGAGGGGGAAAGTCGTGACCAAATTCATACAGAAAATCTTTGACAGAGGCAGGAATTCAACATAAATTTTCAGCCTAAATTTATTATCTTATTCTTAAGGCCCTCTATCCATTCCTCCCCTAAGCTACGCCTCTTTAAGATAAAAAGTTATGTCTTCAGTGACAGTAGCGTGGTTTTTTGTGTCACTTTCTTCCTCCTCCCACCAAGATTTTTTACTTTCAACTGAAAATGGAATGACTGAAAATATTTGGATGATTTTCTAAATAGTTATTATTACAAATAATTATAATAATTACCTAAATTATCTACAAAGAAAAGAGTTTTTGTGATGCATTACTGCACTGTACATTTCTGGGTTTGATTCTAGAGAAACAAGCACAACCTGAAATGTAGTGTATTACTTCAGAAGAAATAATTCCTTTCCAGGTCAGTTACTCAAGTGTAAACATTTGGCAAGAGTCATCACCATTTCCTCTTTTCTCCTCCTCCTGGCCACTCCTTTCTTTCAAAGACATGGAACATTAAGATGATATTCCATAAATAAGCTATACGTGCAACAGGAGAGAAACAGGACATGCCGTTTTAACCATTTCAGAAGTTTAGTGAACCTAGTCATAAAAATGTAACCTTGGAAACAAGAGCTCTCTAGACACTCAAGTATTATCAGAAACATCAGTGCTAAGAGGTCCTTTCTAAGGGGCAGAGAGATTTTATGCGCTTAGCTAAGTCACGAGTAATACAGTTAAAACTGTAAAAAAATATATATAGACAGCATTAATTCAGTGACTGAAATCTTTGCTATCTTAGAATACGGTTGTTGTTAGACACCACATTAATGTCTCCCTAACTTTCACTCCCTATTCAATACAGCCGTGGCTCTAAAAATTCACTATGTGAATATTTGCTTCTTGTGCTATCAGATTGGCAATTGACACCACGGGATATTATTCTCATCATCCAACTAATTAACTCATTCGCTCACACAGCTCATGAGCTCCATATAGAGCTCTATTCAATGCAGCTGCAGAACACCTCCATCATCAATACTTCTGCAGTTTTCACATATACTGTATAATAATCCATATTATTATATGAATAGCATAATTATTCTCATTTAGACAAATTCAGCATATTCAGAAACAACAAAACACAAGCATATAAGCGTGTGTATGTAAAAGCTAATAATATGGTGATTCATGTTGCTGAAAGCAGGCATTAGTATTAACAGAAATGGATGTTTCTAAACACTGCATAATACAATTTGTCCAATTGCAGGCAGAGGAAGAAAAGCTGTCCAGACAAAACAGTAGACAACTTATACAAAACGTGGAAATTGCTGCACAACTTAAAATATTTAAATAACTTTCTCATACCTATTATTCTTCAAAGTAGTGTATTACAAGTAAATTAAAATAGAGATGAATAAATTCCATTACCTCCTAAAGAATCTAATTAAGAACCTCATTCCTCAAACGCACAAATTCACAGAATTACACCCTAAAGGTCATATGCCCCATGGGACCAGAAATACAGATTCAGGCCACCCGAAACATTTTGTTCAGTCATCTTCATTAGCCAAATTGGTTTCACTTAAACACAGACCTAAATATCAGTTCTCTCCAACTGGAAGCATTCATAGGCTATTTTGTCATACTGAATTTTATGTGATGGACTTTTGATTAGCATGGACCAGAAGCGCAAGTTGGGGGTATTACTCAATAACAATCCAAACGAACCCTGTAGAAAAACTACGCATAATACTCAGTTGGAACAAACTTTGAAGGATTCTACAGAGATGTTATCAGGTCCCCTCAGAATTACTCTAATCCTCTCACATCAACAATTATATAATTTTAGTAATAGAGATTATTTTCTTTCTTTTTTTAGCTTGCAGAACAGTTGAAAAGCAGGAGGAAATTTTCTGTCAGGCGAATAGTATTTGACTTTCCATAAGGACACAGAAGATGACATAGATATCGATTAATGAAAACACGTTTCTGACAATTCTTAAAATTTTTAAATAGTCATAACACAAGTAGTGAAAAGTGTGTGCGTGTGTGCGCGTGTGTATTTTTTTTTTTTTAAATCTACTCCTCTGTGAGGAGATATCCATCCCCTGATACACCAGGGTGTACACTAGAACAAGAACCACTCTTTATACAGGGGCAGGTCATAGAAAGTCAATATCATGCTAGATAAGCAGTTTATCAGGTGGAGTTAATTTTAATCTCCACTGCTGGAAATTGCTTTTTGAACAAAAGGCACACATGTGTTTTCCTCCTCAGCCTGAACTATAGCATTCCTGGGATTCTAGAAACATGACCTAAAAAACAAACATACACAGAGCTTTCACTGAAAAAAAAAACTTGAAGGGTTATTATTATTCATGTATATCTCCTTTCACTCCACCACCTGGGGTTCGAACCCACAAAAGCAAAGTTGCAAGCAGTTATTCTGAGATCACCAGCAGAACCTGATCCACCTCCATTCCCCAGGGAACATGCTCAGCTTTTGATGAAGCTGTGACTTCATCGCTCCCCTGTGCAGCATGCAGCAGTGGGTTAGAGGGTGCCAGCCAGCCACTTGGAGCACAGCTCTTTCTCCTCAGCTACATGCTCCTGCCTCCAGTCACCCAGGAAAGAGAAAACTGGAAGAATGGGTTTGGGGCCAGATCTTGGCAGTTCTGTTCAGCAACTGAGTAACACTTCTTCTATGGCACTAGGTTGATTCAACAAGAAAAAAAAAAAAGTCTTTTAATCATATACATGCTAATTTCCCTTCCAATTATTTATAAACCTTGTGAACCATTTCTTATCCTTTGTGCCTGTACAGAGAAAGAAAATAATGATGATGCTGATAAAAGCAGCCCAACAATTCAACAGAATCCAATGCAATTTCTGATGGATTTTCCAGGATATAGCCCACATCAAGCTACACACATACACGTTTTGATATGATTCAGTAAACAGAAAATCTCTCTTGCCTCTCCTTTACAAAAATTAAAATTTAGAAAACACCGTGCTCCTCTGGGGCATGTTTGCCGTGACAGATTAATGAATTACTTATCTCCTGGAGAAGAAATAAACATGCAAAACTAATTAAATGTTCAACTGTTTAGAACAATTGGGAAAAGGAAACCAGCAAGCAGAGAAGAAAAAGAAATTAACCTTACTTTTGAGATCTCATTGGCAGAACTTGGAAATGATGCATTAAAAATAAGTGCATTTTTGACAGCTTTTATCTATTTAGAACATGAGAACTGCAGGAACAGAACAGAACCACCTCGTTAGTATCCTGCCTCTTCTGATGGACAAATTTCAAAGCCTCAGAAAAGTCTGTTGTTGTTGTAAAGCAAAACTCTTGCTAAGCTCTTTACTTAATTAATACCCTAAAAACATAAGCTTCATCACATCAATTTTTTTTCTCCCATTTGATAAGCATATCCCAAATCAGCCAGGTTACTCCAACCGTACTAAAACCTGCACTTTCTTACATTACACTTGCTTCAGGAAGCGCTCAAGTGTTTCGCCAAATAAAGGCTAGGCCCACGCACATAAACATGCTCCTAAGTGCCAGGTGCAGTCCTGGACTTCATTCCTCTTTCTCCTTCATCACGGTAGCTACACTTCTCTAACGTGTTCCGCTTCCAAGCGCTGCAGAGTCTCCCATGGCATCTCCCATGGATCCTGATAACCAGGAGCCTGCATACTAAACAAAGAGCACTGAAAAAGACAAATGAGATTCTCCATTTCCTATAATTCATTTAAGGGGGGAGGGGGGAGGGAGGAACCACTCATCTTTCATCCTTAATTATGTGCTTGGAGAATAGCTCATTCTCTGTAACACTTTCTCCCTTATGTCTCATCCCCTACTGTTCTTTGTTAGACTTTCCTCCTATAGACAAAATACATATTCAGCCCAGCCCACAAAGCTGATTTTATTTGATATTTGAACTCTGGAAAGCAAAAATGATTTCCTTTACCGCTTTGCCATCCACACAGATGCTGTGTACATACCCTGTTGTAACCATTACTCAGTCAACTCTATTAAAAAGAATTCACTATTTACTAATAAGACAATACTTGTGTTTTCATTTATGTAGATTTTCTAATAAAAAAAAAATCACAGCATGGCCACAGTGCTTATGCCACTTGTAAAAGAACTGTAGGAGCTGTGTAAGTCGATTATGTTTTATTTTTAAAATGGTAAGTTTTTTCAGAGCTCCTTTGCATCAACCACACAACTCAAATATACTACTACACGTGCATCTTTCTTATCTCAACTAAACATCCAGCTGACAAATGTAAGTCTTCATCTTCCTTTTAAAAGAGCCTCCATTAAAAAGGCAAGAGCTCTATTTACCTATGCATCCTGTATAACACTGGAAACAAACTACCCTACAGTTCTATTATCTCTGCAGCAAAAATCATGTGTCTAATAATTTTGCCTAACCAAATTCCCATGCATAGACTGCTCCGGGAAATCTGAAATTCATCTAACACAGGCTGTGTATACACACATACACACACACATATATCAGTCACTAAGATTCCACAGCATCTGCCCTCTCTTCAGTAGTCACTGGAACACAAGCTCTTTATACATTGCTCAATAAAAGAGGAACATTTGAACCTCAAAGCCATCACAAGCCAAATCAAATTTCCCTAATACCTCATGGGTTCTTATTTTAATTTGTCAGGCGTTAACTGGCAGTTACAGTGCAGCAGCACATTTTTTATTTTTTTTATTTATTTATTTTTTTAAAAAGATTTCAAGATACAGAATATCTTTGACTTACAAATTAGTTTGGGGGCTCAGGAGTCTCCCTCTGTTTTATCCTGACAGCTGATATCACATGGGACATTTAAACTGTAAAGCAGAGGTAATTTTAAACTTAGAGGTAATTTTCCAGGCAATATCCCTTAACCTGGGAACAACCCTCTTCTACACCCCAAGCTTGCTTCACGTTCTATATAAGCAATAAGGCTTACCTCAGGCTTTCTCAGGACACTGCATCAGTGCAAAAGATATACATTATCTGTATTACTTTCTGTTCCTCAGCAGAGTACAATAAATATAATCTAGGGATAAGGCACACTGATTGGAGGTTTTTCCTTACTTGTAAAACAACTACGAGAAACTCGCAGCTTTCTCAAATTTATGCTTTTTAAAATTATTCTCGGAATAATTTCCTCAAGTAATTCATCTTTTGTTGATCGTTATATGCCATATATTGCAAGTGCTCAGTCTTTAGAGCAGAGGAGTGTCGACGGGTTTTCTTTTAGCACACACCATTTATTTTCTTTTACAATTGCACAGGAATTGTGCTTGGAATCAAGTTTCTGCTCTGAATACCTGGATTTACAGCTCTGAAACTTGCTGTTTTCCAACATTTATATTGAATTGATAGTGCTAATGGTTTGAAAAAGTGTCCCGCATAACACTGGCAAAGTAAGAAGACAGAAAGGTTGCCAACACAATGTAAAATAGGTCTCTTATTTGGACTGAATATTCACAGAGCATTTCCAAAGCCAAATTGTACGGCCTGCATTGACATATTACATTATGCCGTGTTTTTTTATTGTTCTTGTTGTGAATCAACACAGGTTTTGACAACATGGCATGTTTCCATAAAGGGGATGAGTAAGTATATAAACAGCATACAACAGGTACAAGTATTTTTAAGTGTCATTTCACCACCTTTTAAAAAGATATTAAGTTCTTGAATAATTTAACTACTATCTAGCAAATTACTGCATTGGAGTTGCTGACAATCAAAATATTAACATGGGTGGGGGTTTTCCATCTTCAGTGCAGCTGCAGCCAATATCATGCCACCCCTTTAGGGCACTAATTTTCTGTTTGGACCACTTATATCTGAAGATGCTTTTTGGATGAGTTGATTCACAGTATGTTTTCATTTAAAACCAAAGGACAAAAAATCCTAGTTACGCATCTTATCAGCTCATGGAAGAGCAATGTTGTAGCCCTCATCTGAACTATTTTCAGGGATGGTGCCTGGCACTTAACCTCGGATCTCCCTGTCACTGGATCTGTCTGATGATCTGGACTCCTGGCTGAACCTGGTCACCATTACCAACCTGTCCTGCTCACCTTGCTCAGGTACTGTGGGACTGAGCCCTTGCTGGTGAGGCCACAGCCCTGTGCCTGCTGGGCTATCACCTTGGTTCCCAGTTCCCCTTCCCTCAGAGAAGGGCTGGCCCTTGCTGCTCTGATACTTTCACTCCCAGCAAGGAGCAGTGAACAGGGCTCCTTCCACTACGAGTTCAACACTGCTATAAGCATTAGTTTGGGAGAAGAAATTCATTTAGGATGTGCATCTTCCCACAGCACGTGCTACCAATAAAACTCTCCTCTGCCAACTGAAAGGCAGAAATGAACTCTCAAGAGCCAAAACAAAAAAAAAAAAACACACACAAAAAAAAAAAGAGAAAGGTCAAATCCAGAGAAACAACTTCTATTTGTCACTGGATCTGCTCATCTGGGAAGAAAATATTCTTACTGCCCTCTCTCCCAGTTGAATGACACATAGGGTAACAGTGACATATTATGGGACTTTGAAAGGAAGAAAAAAAGCCAGATACTCACACACTGAAGGAATCGGGGGGAGCTGAGACTCTCCTCAGGTCAGCAGAGTGCACTTTATGGATACTAAGGCAGCAGGAAATGAGTAGCCAGGAGAGAGGCAGCACAAAGTGTGGACAGACAAGGAGGAAGGTAGAAGAGAGACAAAGAAAGAGTGGAAGAGAGAGAAAGACAGACAGACAACATTTAAACAGAAACAAAAGGAATGTGTCACATAAGTTGAATGAAGAAACATGCAGAGCTTCAAGATCACATCAGGAAGCCAAGATCAACAGAAACCATGCAAATGGAGAAGTTCATTACTACATGACACATAGGGGCTAAAGACAAAAGTGAGGAGGACTTTTGACAAGTTCAGCACACATCCATGCAAGGAAGATGAGGAGATCTGGAGTTTGTGTCCCACAGGCACTTAAAAATCTCAAGGCAGCAGACTTTGGAAGCAGGTCCAGAAATGCTAACAGAAATCAAAACCAAGATCTGAACAGATGGAGTTGCCTCTGCAGATTGGCCAACTTCAGTTAACATTTAAGAGACAAAAAAACAACAACAAAAAACACACACACACACACCCTTACTGGAGATTTGTATCCACAATGACAAATTGGTCTCTCCATCCTTTCTTCATGTACTTTAGAGAAATATGCATTTTATGTGCATAAAGTGGCTTCCAGGGCAGACTCCTTTAGTGTTTAAATTTAAATGGTCCCTCTATTCGCTCAGGTGTATGGAATATATTTACTTATAAAGTTCTTCCCTCTTCTTCCCCTTCCATCATGCACAACACACTTCCTCAACCCAAACTGAAAGCCAGTAAAAGCACAATATCATCTTTTGGGGTTCAGAAAGTGATCATTTACTTACTAAGCAGCACCCCAAACTATGGCTTCTAGACAGAACATGACTCTTGGAAAACTGAACCACAGCATCTTCTTACTCCACGCACACTTTCCTTATCGCTCACATAAGATCACATTCTTGGCTTGATCACAGAAAACCAAACTACGTATTATCTTTTTCACATATTGCTATGATGAACGGGGGGGATTCAGGAACTGGAACTTAGCCAACAAGTCTTCTAAGGGAAGGAGAAGAGGAGCATAATTCACTCTTGTAGCAAAACTGAGTCTGCTGATCTGGCTGTAGCAAAAACTTGCTGTTGCTGCAAACATGTTGCTGTTTAGCAAACATGATGGAGAAGACAAATAGAAAAGATATATGAGAAGAAAAATTTACCATCTTTTCCACAACCCTACCATCTGCCTCGTTTCAATCAATAACCAAGTGTAAACAATATCATCTGATACTGCACATTCCTCGCACCTAAAAATTCATTTCTGTTTTGAAACACTTCACTGGGTCATTAGTTATTACAACTATAGCGATCCAGGAGGAGAAGAGAGGAGAGGAAGAGGAGATTATGCCAGCCTTTTAAGTTTGGATAACCGTCATTAAAAACAAACTAGAAGCAGTGTTGTAAATGTATCCACCAAATAATGACTTTCCTCCACTATGCTCCAACTCCAGATTTTTAAATTACAGAAGAGTACAAAACCCACAAACGGGCCATTTTTACCTGGTTAGGGGATCCATATAATCTGGATGTCATGTAAAAAAAGCTTAAATTTCAAAATGAAATACTGAAAAATGAATGCGGAATGAACAAAAGACAAATACTACTTGCAGCAATAATTCTTTGATTAATTTGAGATAACTAATATACTGAGAAAAATCATTATTTGTTTGTACGCGATTCACCAGTAAAAGAAAGATAAAATAACTGAATACAACCTTAACTGCCAACAATTTGCCCAGCTCAGACAAAATGCAGTATTTACTTTGTTTCCTAAGAACTTAAATGAAGTTGTTCGCATTGCTATTGCTATCAACAGGAAAGGGAGGCTTCTTCGATTCAAGTAGCCCCACAGAAACACTAGATTTGTGTTCCTCAGTCTGATTCCCTAGTCAAGCTTTTTTCAAAGGCTAAGAATTTTTGCAGTCAAATACTGCTGTTTAATTTTTCCCCACACCTTGAAATAGAGAGATTATTCAGCAACATAAAACAGAAAGACACTTAGCGTCTCAGACTTTCAACCATGGAGGTCTGTGCTGAACTACATGAGGTAGTTACCGTGCAATTAGGAGGTGCTGGAAGCACAGTAGTGGGAAAATAAGGAGAGAAAATAGGTCCAATAGAAGATTCGATCCCTTTTTCCTCATACACAAGTGTCCTGCCTGGGAGGGTGTACAGGTTTTGAAGGAAAACAGATGCAATCAGAAAGATGGGCAACTCTCATAGTCAGAAGAGAACAATGTTTCTAAGGCTCTCCCTTCCTCCAGAGGAATGCGGAATCTCTGTTCTTCTCACTGTAGCTACATAAAGTACGGGCTCTTCAACTTTAAGATACTACTATTCTCTGGGAATAAGGTAGATGAAAAAATAACCCCTGTAAAGCCTCTCTCCAAGAAAAGCCCCCAAAACAAAAAAAACACCAACAAAAACAAAAAAAAAAACACAGAAACAAAGTGTAAGATTTCCTAAAATCAATTTTTTTCTACTTATGACACTAGATCAGATAAAATTTCAAATAGAATTCCTGCTGCTCTCCTTATCCTCCAATAACAAAGCTAACCGTAACAATTCTGAGTTACTGTGATGTGAGATAATTTTTTAATCACTTTCCTTGAAAGGCACTCAAGAACAGCTGTCTAACAATTGCAGGGCTAGCTCCAGAACCCATTACTAATCTCACATATCTAACGTTCAGATGATAGCTATCTTAAGAGAACAATCTATTGCGTTCAATCAACAACAATGATTTCTGGGAGATTGCAATGGAATGGGGAGATACTGCAGATATCAAGTTAAGAAATGTAGACATACACGCTTAATTGAAATTTTTCTCTCTGTTGCAAAATTCTACAAAGCAGTGCCATACTGAATGAAATTCTTACATAATTAAATGCCTCCTAGAGTTTTGCCTTTATCATGCCATTCATGGTTTATCACACCAAGAAATTCAACTGCTATTTCTCATTCCTCTTCAACATCTGAGACATACATACATTCCTCCCTACGCATACACCATTCCTGTTAAATGAAACTGAGACTGGGGGCCCTGCTGGATCATTTATATTTTTCTGCAACAGAGGTCTGTAAACAAATATCTCAGCCAAATCAAAGGACTCAGAGAGCAATATAGTCCAACATAGCACATTCAAAACCAGCTAAACCACAAAGGATATTCTTTTGACAACCAGCATACACTAGCAATCTATTTCCCTACCACGGTTTCAACTCAGATCTCAGACTTCAGGCCTACCCATGCTAATTATCAGATCAAAATGCCTGGAATGCTTTCTTTCATTTGCATTAGCCTGCTTCAGTCTAAAAAGATGCCCCAGGATTGTTTTCTACCATATCCTAGTTTTCACAAATGAGTGAGGAGTGGTGGTTGGATGAGATTGGGCATCAGTGCTCACAGGAAATAGTCTGTTATTCTTCACTGTTCAGGAGAGACAGGTATGTCTTACGTATTTTTCGGATAAATAAGAATTGCACATTACAGATATGGGCTTCTACTGAAGCTTAAAGAGTTAATCTCAGTAAGAGAACAGAGTGCTAAACAGAATAGAAAGGTGTTGGAAGTAACCAGGGAGGCTTTGATTACATGAACAGATTAACCACCGCTGGATGACAAAGCTCTGAAGGGCTAGAGTTCAAGTTTGAAGACAAGCTGTGTTTTTCACCAGTTGATACAGCTGGAAAAAACAAACAGCCTTTAAGAGATATGAAGAGAAAAAGGTGTGCCTGAGACCTTGTCTTTTTTTTCCCCAAACTATATGAGGTAGTCTAATGAATGGTATTATCTCACTCGCCTTACTTAAATCCTGACACACTGTAACAGCTGAAATAGCAAAAGCCTTCACTCTCTGTCCTAGAAAAGGGAAACTCTCAGTGGATGATTATTCAAATGCAATGTGGATTCTCAATAACTTTAGGGCTATTTATCTCGGTATATCCAAAGGGATAGTCTTTCTTCAATTGCTTTAAGGATACTTGATGAAAAAACAGCAAAGGCCCTTATCACTCACCTTAGCAGCAATGAAGGAATTCTGAGAAGTAAAATAATCAGCCTTATAGAATAATCTAAATTATTTTATTGGATGGCCATTTTCCTAGGTCAATTCTAATATTTATGGGGGTTTTTTTGAAACTGTTAACATATCTCTGCAGTGCTTACAAATAAGTTTTAATTATAAAAGTAAAACTAGCCCTGTCCATTCTGTTCTTCAAGCATTCCTGATTTCCAGGTATTCCAGTTTTTCTCTATTCACCTTTACATTAGTTTAGTGCCACCTCCACCTCATGCTATATATTTTTTCTTTCTGATCATCTTTCCTTACCCTTCTCCCAGGCTCTGGCTGGGAGATAGACATTCTGGGAGAATCCAGACATTCTAATGCTAAACTTCAGTACTGCAATCTTCTGCCATTGCCCACAGAAGACTAGTGAAAGAGTTATTATTTTTAGCTATGTTGTACTGAATTTCCTCATTGGGTTTTAATACTGAGGCAGGATTCCCCATAAAGTGCCCTGTCCAGTCATCTAGGTCCTCCTCTATTAACAGTTGCAGGCAGCAATGCACAACAGAGACCACAAGATGTCAAAACCAGATTAATAAAGTTCAGAAAGCAAATCAAAAACTTCTTCCAGGGGAAATAGCATTTATACGCAGGTCTGCCTAAGCTTTACTAAGACGCACACTGCTGAGCCTGCACAGACCTCTCTGAATAAAGAACTGAAAGATTCAACATATTTTAAAAAGCAAGGCAGAGGGGTACCCAGAAAATTAAAGAATGAAATAAAATCAGGGAACTATTTTCAACACGGCAGAAAGGAAGCTCGTAGGGAGGTGTGAATTTTTCTTAAAAAGAATGCACTTAAAAATGCACTGCAAGTCCAGTCCATGCAAAAATCTGTGACTGAACATGCTGGCCCCAAAGCACCTCCTGGCACTAGGACATGCACAAATCCAACTCACTCATTCAGCAAAGGCATTGATGTTCTCCTCTTGCTCTTCTGTACCATATTGGCCTGATTCCTTAAGGAGATCCGAATGAGTGAGGGAGCTAATCGGCACGGCTCTCCATCCACTTGCATGGGGATAGACTTGTATGTTAAAAGCGTCACCTCACGGCACTGATGTAACCTTTCTCCATGACCACCCACCTGGAGAGCAGCCTGTAAAGCAAGAACAGGAAAGAGAACCTAAAGACACTTCAAAAACAGATATTTGAGGCAGTTAATAATTCCAAATGCATAGTTTTGCTAACACTGCCTGTTAAAAAGCATTCAAAATGCACACAAAGCAGTCCTGCTGCAACTGGTTTATTCCACCATGTAGAGATTTATACATTTATCAGACTGCACTCTGAAAGCAGCACCATTTGCCAAGCTGAAGAATACAGTGCAAAGTACTCACTATTGTTAAATGTATCCTCACTAATTTTGTAGAAATAGTAGTCCTCCCTAAGCTAAGCTGGGGGAGTGAGTCTGCATTATTGGTTCATATGAATACCAAAGTATGGTACAGCTGAAGCTCTGTAGAGCGTCTGCTTGAGTCATACTAATGAGGCACAGTGATTGTATTTTTATTCAAAATTGAAAAGCAGGACTTAAAAGTTTCACATAGAAAACTGGTTGGCAACAAGCAGATGAAACAGGACAGATTCTTAACTATTTGCTTCATTACACGCTTCATTACTTCTGTATGTGTCAAACATATTATATACACATATAAAAAAATCTGTGTTCATTTTTGAAGATTTTGACATTTGTGGCAGAGGGGGATTTTGACATTTGTTTGTGGCAGAGGGGAGGAGGTTGTGTATTTGATTTTACACTAACTGTTAACGCTACTAATTATTTGCTCTTTAAAACAACAGTTCTCACTGGGTACTTCTCAGAGAGAGAAAGATGATTTCCCCTTCCTTAACAAAATACAGCCCTTAATATGAATATGATACATCTAAAATCCTAGTTATGAGAGCTTACACAACAACTCAATATTAAGACCAGACAGGCTGAAAGGAGTAAGCAGAAGAATCATGTTAAAAGCAATTAAACACAGTGCTCAAGAATTTATTTGAAAGAAATAAAACAAGAGGGCATGGGCAACAAAAGGAGAGAGAATGGCACTATCCTGTTTAATACCTACGTCTCTTCTGAGATACTCAGTAAAGCAAGGTTTTCTCTGCAAAACAACCAAAACAAATAGCAGAAACAGAGCAGTCTACGTAAGCTCCTTGGCTTACACCTAGCTCATCACCTTGCTACCTTACATCTTTTCCTAATTTGGGCTTTTCTTTTTTTAACTCACTTGCTCTTCATAAGGGGATACGCTTGCAGGGTGGGGATGCTTATCCTAATACATGAGGGCACTTTGCAACTCAAGTTAGCAGTAAAATTCCAAGAGGGAGAAGCAGGGAGAAACAGATGCCAGAAAAACAAAAAACCAGAGTCTTTTCCAATGAATCTAGCAGATTCTTCAAGTTTTAAGCAAACATGTTTGGACAGAACTAGGAATGTGATTATTAACCATCATTGGTCAGATGCAAAAAATTCCTTTATTAATAGACCGCTAACAGATAGATGCCTGAACAGACGTGAAGACCTTAATACTCCTGCTCTACATGCTTAACATTATCGATCAACTGATAACGTGATCAAAATTCTCTAAAATTCAGAAGCAAAAGTAGATTTTCATACTATTTTGAAATAAACTTTTTATGTCAAAAGCATTCATTTTTACAAGAAAAATATTCACTAAAGCATATAATTTTATATAACTTTTTCTACATTTGTTTCTAATAGCCAATTTACAAAAAAATTTTGAACTTCTATGGCATAGATTGAAATACACAAAAGCTAATAAGAAACAGCAGTAATTATTTGATCGGACGGTTCCCACAGCAAAAACATGCATATATGCTGATGTTTATTGTAATAATCTTGCCATTTAACTTCAGAACATCTTAAAGCACTCCTAGATGTGTGCAAATTAGCAACTGTTTGCAAACAAAGTTTTAATCTGTAAATAACAATTCTCTCTCTTTTCTTTTTTTTTTAAAACTATGATTTGTCCTCCTCATTTAAAAACTAACAGCAGAACACATTTTGGCCTTAGATGAATATGTGGAATCATGGTTGTTCTTCAGTAGTGAGGATAACTTTGCACTCTATAACACTGCTCACAGAATTCACCAGTTTTGGTATCACCTGCAGTGTACTCACCAGTGAGGCCATGGTGAACCCAATGACTTCAATGTAGCCATCATCATGGCGCTGAGGCTCAAAGTCTCTGTGATCACTAGGGTTTCCCCAGGGCATTGTGCCAGCACAATACCTACAAAGAGAGGTTTGGAAAACAAGGCTTGAGGAAAGCATACTCAATTTGCCCTGATGGATCCTGACTGACTATTACCCTGTTCTGCTATCCTCCAGGAGGAACACCTAAATATCTATCCAGGTTCAGTTCAGAAACTGTTAAAGTTAATGCTGGCAAGGACCAGAGAAAAGGGAAAACCAGGCCTCCCACTTCCAAGCTGGTTCAGTATCCACCAAGTTTCTACACCATGATCTTTGGCAGGTTCCTCTGTGAGAGAGGAAAACAGAGAAATACCAGGCAATGGATAACAGAGCAGCAACACTTTGCTCTCCTCACTTGCTCTGCTTTCTGCAGATCAGCTATTGAGCTATGTTTGCAGCTGGGGTGCCCTGCTGAAAGCTGCTTTGCACCTCTGCTCGACAAGCATGGAGCTGCAGCAAGGAGCAATGCAGAGCTCCATTTCCTCTCTCCCTGCTGGCTCAAAGACTCTAACAGCAGAAGAAATGCAAAACATAAGACAGCTCGAGGAGACAGAGGAGAAAGAAAAAGAGGTGACAGATGCAGCTGCTGCATCTTTATCTTTTCTACCCTTAAAGAGTGGATGTAAAAGCAGGGGGAGAGGGGGAGAACTTTGGAAAGGAGACACCAAGTAGAAGCTTGCAGTGAGAGCATTGGGGGACTCGAAAGATCAAGCGCTCGGGACTGCATGTGGAAGAAAGTGGTAGGTTGTCTAGAGAGCAGGGTAGAGAGAACATTTAAAGATAGTTATATTTCCATTTGCAACACCTCCTAACAAGTTAAGAAGCAGCATGTCTTTCAACAGGCTTGGTGTTCCTTTACTTGAAAAATACTGATTCCTTTCTCCCTCCCACACTCTGCTTCTAATTAAACAAAAGACTAGACAGCTGTGTCTGGTTTACTTCCTCATTTGCAGGTTAGGTGCACAACTTTGGAAAGCATATTGTTAATTAATCATTTCTACCATTCCTGTTTTGCAGAGCATTCAATTTCTTAAAGGATATTCTGGCTGTACCATACATTCCTATCCCATCCTGTATTGCTAATTAACAGCACCTAGTTCTCAAGAAGGCAGCAGAGTAGCAATAAGCTTTCTGCATGTCCACCAAATCTAGGACAACTTGCAAGTACCCATCTTTTTTTTTTTTTTTTCCCCTCACTCTCTTTTATAACTCCAAACATCTATCTTGAGCTTACCTGGGTATGTTTAAAAACACTATACACTGGAACTTCAGCTCCTGGATCTTTGGAGTCAGGTCTGTGCCATCACACTACAAAGCCAAAGTGACAGAGCACAGAGAAATTGCTGAATGGGGCCACAGACAAGAGAAGTGTTGCTGCTTTGTAACAGCTTTCCCAAGCCTTTCTTTGGAATCTGTTTCAAATGTCATGCTCAAAACTGAGAAGCAACAGAGTCATTAAACTCTCACCTCTTTCTCTCCTCATCTCCCCCGCCCCCTCCCTTTCCACAATACTGACACAATTTCCTATACTTACCACAACTTTAACATGTTTGGATAAATCTCTTGAGCTTCTTTGCAGGAAGTCTGAAAAGGCTGCCTGCAAGACATATAAGTAGTGCAGGAATTGTCATCCTTGCCCTTCTCTCTTCTCTTTCCTCATTTCTCATCCCAGAGAGCTTATCACCAAATGCCATCCTGTTGTCAAACCTATTCCTTCTTGCTCTCAGTAGCACTGTAGGCTAGATTTCTTTTGCCAGCACTCAGTGATCAATACAAGATTCACTTTCCCCAAAGGAGAGAGGAAGCAGGGTCTATTCATCTGCACTGCAACTTCTCAGGTGTGGCATTAAGATATGACATTTCCCCTTTTAAGAGGTAACCAAAGAATGCCTCTGAGCACTCAAGGACGTGCACATAAATTCTTGTTTGCATATATGTTTCCACAGTACCCATGTGACCCATGTGCCTTAAACATGGAAGTCATCTAAGTCCAGAAAGACATACTATAATCATGCATTATCAGATCAGTGTCTCTCTCTCTCTTTTTTTTTTTTATTTCACTTTAGAATAAACTTAGTGTTGACCACTTCCCCCTGCATACAAAACGTAATTTTATTTGCATACAAAAATAAGCCATGCCAAACAGCTGATCTCTGTCCTCCACCCACCATGGCCCTACATCCAAGACTACTCCTCAAGGCCTAGAAGATAAAGGCAATTACTTGAGGAATTTCTCCAGGAAACTGAATGTCAAAGTGCTGCCTACATACTGAAATAATCCAAGCATTTTGTTGAGAACCTTTAACAGCCAGAAGCAGGGAGAGCAAGACATGATCAATACTACGTCTGAAGAAGTAGCATTCCTCTCAAGTGCTAAGCACTATGAAACATCAGTGTTTCAGACACTCTCCAACAGACACGTGGCATTGCCAGAAACAGCATATACGCACTTCAAATGGCAAAAAAGTAAATAAAAAAATTGTCATGAACTGCTGGTGTGAGAAAGCGAGGGGGAAGTAGCACAATAAAACATTTAAGCAACTAAACAAACATCATTCCATAAGACGAATCATAACTCACCCCTGCATAAAACATTTTATTTCTAAATCGGCTGTTGAATTTCTCTGGATTTGCTTCTGTGAAAGAAGAAAGGAAAAATATGAACACCCTAATAAACACTGTAGATTCCATTGTACTTTCCCATTCCCTACTAGCACTATAGGAGCTCCTTAAAGCAGGAAAAGGATTCAATATATTTGGCTTCAGCTAAGATGGTACATAATGTGCATTTTGTGCTTTTAGCATGCATTGCTCAGTAAAAATATTAACATGAATATATTTTTGTTGTGCAAGAGTCCATCATCTCTGCCATTATCTGCTCTCAGTTTTTAAATGATGCTCTTGAATTCTGATTCCTGCAGAGTGAAAATAGATGGAAATATAGGCAAAGCAGTAACATGAGTACAATCGTCATTTAATTTAGCACCTCTCAGATTATTCATCTCATGATCCCTCAGCATGTTTTCCAAAATTTTTGTTTCTACCAACATAGAAGAGAGAAATTCATGAAACGCTAACCCATGTTCTGAAGCAGGACTAAAGCGTTGGTAAATTACAAGATTAAGAATTACACTTACATTCTGACCTGTTACAAAGAGGATATCTAGAAGGTATTGGGAATAGACATCTCTATGCAAATATTCCCATAGCATACAGTAACTGGTTACCCTAAAACCTATTTAGAAAGCTGCTTGATTTTGATTAAACTCCAAGTGGCTGAGAATTTTAGTAGTCCACTAGTAACGTACATCTAATGGTTAATTATTCTCACTGTTAAAATAAATGTATTTTTCCTCCATCTTGAGCTTTTCTGGCTTCAACTGCCAGCTGCTGAATCTTATTATACTTCTGCTTGTTAGATTAAAGAGCCCTCAACTATCAGATACCTTCTGCCTGAGTAAGTACTTGGAGATGGTGATTGAATCGCCTTTAATCTTCTCCCCGATAAGCTAAATGGAGGTCTTTTAATATTCTAGTGAAAGGCATGTTTCCCAGAATACAAGTCATTCTTGTGCCTCTCTGGAGGCTGTTTTCTTACTCTCAGGCATCCAGAGATTCTTGGAGCAGTCCTCCTGATACCATGTTCAGTGGTAGTACCAACTGCCTCTTCTTGCTCAGTCATTCTCTACTAAAAATGCCCAAGTGTCAAGTTAGTCCTTCTGGCCGAAGCATCACACTGATCTGAACGCTTCCAAATTACTTCTTCCAAAATGACCACTTATAACAATTTCTCTAGTTCTCTTTGGAGTCACAGAATCTCACAATGTACTCCTCCATTTTGTAAGAGTTGCATACTTTAAACTTCTTGTCTGATTGTGCCCTGCTACTGTATGATCCATCTACTGTGCCATGGGTGAGCCTAGAATGGAGTCAGGGCCACCTCTTCTTAAAACTATTAATTTAGCTGCATATGTAATCATTTTTTATGTGCTTACTGAATTGAGTTTTTTCTGTACAATCTCAAAATCCAAAGCTAAGAACTAGGAGGCTCCTGAAGGCCCAGTTCCTGTGCTGCATGCTCTGTCTGACATCGGACACGTCAAGCAGCAGTGACTGTCTCTATGTGACCAGTGTGTCGGAAAGGCCACAGGGGCAAGCTGCCACTGCTGTGTCTATCCCTGATGACTCCAGCAGGAGCTATCCAGTGCACTGGCTTGTACACGTATCTCTCTGCAAATACCGACCTGGACCAAAGCCCCTGTTTGGAACTGGCTTAATGGAGAAGGACCTTTTCTGAGGACAGGGATTCAGCAGATCTTCAACCTTCTGGATTGCTCCCACCTCTGACATAGCAGACGAGTGTGCGTAGGGAGGAAGGACTCTTACCACCACGTGAAATAGAACCAGGAGGTGATTAGAGTGCAATTCTAGCAATTGCTCCCTCCATCCTCACCCTTCTCAAGCCAGCAAGGGAGTAGCAAAGGGAATGTGTTAGTGGGTGGGAGGTGGCAGAAAGGAGAGGAGGAAGGTATCTGCAAACGGACAAACCTTTAGAGCTGAAGGAACAACAGCATGTCAAATAGGGACGAAGGAAATCGTGTCTCCCCGGATTTATTAGGGCAACAGGATGACAAAGGAGGGAACTGAGATTCTGGGAAGAGTCCCTGCCCAGCACTCTTACTGAAGAAGTAAAGCTAAATACACTAGTCTTGGGGCTGACCCTCAAGGCTCTATCTGTTCAGTTGCAAGAAAGGTGTAGAGGTTGCCATGGAAAAGGCCACACACATACAGGTTCAGCTGAGACACTGCAGTCCCTATTTATTCAGATGAAAAAACTGAGCAATCTCCATAGCTTGAAATGCCCTAAACGGCTCAGAGAGTTCAAATCAATCTAATTTATTTTGGCTTTTTTGATACTGTGTGTGATTACAACAGCTCCACATAGGCAACAGCATACAACCCCTTGTATTGCAATTGTTACGAAAGTAGCATAAATTTTGCTAAAGTTCACTGACTTTAGCAGTGAACAGTGTTCCTCTGGATTTTTATCAGCTCAAATGAGATGAGAATCCATCCTACACTGATTAATTCCACACAAAATACAATAAAACTCACACACTAGCAACACCTCCAAGGCTATAAGCTTTTCTCTCCTAAAACGCATGGGGCACATTTTGTATACTTTACCATCAAGAGGGTGAGGAAATACCAGCACTAATGACTTGTAAGAGTAGACACTTGTGCTATGAAAAGCTCTCCAGGCCATACATACCCACTCATAGACACTTGGCTCTGCCAAGTTTTTTTTCACTCATGTAAATTTTTAAAATACTGGCATCTCTGGAATAACATTCATTCTTTATAGGGCTCCACAACTTCATTATTAAGTAATGTCTCCATTAAGTGAGAAAGTAGCCATGCATTTCATCTATACTGTATATTCACAGTTACATTAGGAATGCATAGTGATACGCATTCATAAAGAAATGCATACAGCTGTCATCAT
This sequence comes from Struthio camelus, assembly GCF_040807025.1. Classification (NCBI taxonomy): domain Eukaryota; kingdom Metazoa; phylum Chordata; class Aves; order Struthioniformes; family Struthionidae; genus Struthio; species Struthio camelus. The sequence continues at coordinate 65,899,274 of NC_090942.1, read as the reverse complement.
TTCATTCCTGTGCCCTTCTATGGCCCTTCATTATTATTCCTAAAGCTTGAAGCAGTCTTAAACATTATAAAATATGCATTAGCTCATTCCATCTTGTATCCTGCTCTTTATTTAGCATGTCAGAAGGGTGCTATCTTTTTTTTCTTTTGTAATGGCATTGTGATAATACAAAAGAAAAGATAAGGAAGGCTGCCATTCAGAAGAAAAACATGCACATGGAGCTGAAATGACCAAACACTGAGTGTGGACAATTGAACAAGGTCCATTTACACAGGCAGGCTTGTCTAAACCATACAAATACAGTAATTCACATCAGTCCAAAGCCAACCCATTAAGCCACATTTGGATCTGTATGGGGTGATACAACGACCATCAGCAAGGGGACAAATAAGATGCAACAACAGCTAGAACAGTTTTGTGGACTCTGTTAAAACCTTTCATTTACATAGACACACTCTGGGCCTGTACCAAGTTCAATGATATCATGCTGTACTCATCCATAGGCAACAACTGTTCAGTTTGAGAACATGATTATCCTCCCGCTACCCTCCTACTTCCACAACCCCACAGTTTTTCTCCTCCCTCAACCTTCACAATGTTGGGAAAACTTACGTCTGACTTGCATTTGGTTTTCTTTATGCTCTTATTCTGATACCTCTGTCTCAGCATCAGCTCCCTCTGTATCTATACTTATTATAACCTTTAGAAGTTCAAAAACACCAAAAGCTCCCCTCAGCCCTTTTCTTCTGGGGAATCTTCTTTTTCCTTGTATATTTTTTTCATTTTTTTAGATCACCAAGACATTCTCTATTTATCCAATGTCCTTCAGCAATGTTATGCATAAAATTGGACGTATTTGCCCAAGTATGACTTTATAAGTCCCTTGGAAAGCTGTGATACAATCACTTCACAGCATATGGTCTGTATCTTTGATTTGTATGTTCCAGCATTCCTTCTGAATTATAAGCAACAGGACGTTAAATCCAAATCCATTTGCAATTCATAATATAATTGCTCACTCCCCAGGCTAAGGAAATAAAAAGCTCCTCTTACCTCTGGATTCATGGAATTCCAGCGTAACATGTGCATCAAATCCAAGACTGAAGTAATTATTGAAGACATTGAGAGGAAGCTGTAATTGGATAACAGAAAGACGTGACACACATGAAACTACCTTAAACCTGGCCTCTCATGAAAAGCTAAGAAGAAAATGCAATACATTGGGGAAACATATGCACCAAGCGTTTATGAAGGCTAGTAATAGTTTGTGAAAGATGATCAAATGCAAAAGCCTAAAGAATACAAATACATCTACAGTGCTTTATGATCCTCTAAGTATCTCTAAACACAACATCACAGGGTTGCTTATTTATTTTCTCTTTGAGATTACCCATAATGCTGCTCCACTTAACAAATATTTTTTCTAATTGCTGGTACTACAAGTTCAGCATGGCATATGAAAGTCAAGCTGCATTCTTCCTGCTTCATATAAAACCAGCAGCAAAAGAAGTCTTGGACAAGGAACCCTAATTCTATTGAGGAGGCATGAGGCAGAAAAGCACACTTCTGGCCTCTCTCTCTGCACTGGCCCAGCAGGGCTACAGGGAGAGAATGGTAGACTCCAATACATAAGCCAGAGATTATAACCAACACGAGGAAAATGATTCTTATTGTTTTCACAGAATCATTTTCTGATGAACACCATACTTTCAACATCACCAATCCAAATGACAGAATACCGTAAATATGACCCCTCCCATAATAAAAGATTTTCCCCTTTAACTCTCAACCTAATGGAGATCAGTGGCATATAGAGACCCCGAGAGAAGGAAGTTAAATCCAGAAATACACCACCTCTTGCTGGATACAAACTGTTTCTTGCTTTACATTAGTAGACTCCTAAGGAATATACTTCTACATCCTCATAAATGTGTCTGTAATTTAGGAATTCTGTAATTTAGGAATGGATGCTGGTCATAGGGTTGCTTCTTCTGCTACCCCAGCTTAACTAGAGAAAAACAATGACGTTCCAGATGATATGCCAAAGATTTTTGCCAAGATTTCATTTTGGGGACAAATGCACAAAGATTGAGAGTTATAAACAACAATAAGCGGCTAGGATGCATTAGGTTTCATACACCTATAGAAGTGTTTACACATGAATAGAGGAGGAGGAGGAGGAGCTGCAATTAGAAAAAATTTTAGAGCTTCCCATTGATTTATCCTATGGTATATCCCAAAGATGCTCTTAAGCATCCTCTAGTCTTTCTCCTCCGGTAAAAAGGAGACTCTGACCTTACGTGACCCATCCTCCAGCTCATCCTGCGGCAAATCAGGGTTGCGCTCAACCTGGAGATTCCAGCGGTCCAGCTGGACAATGGTCCCATCTTCTACATGGCACAGGATCTTGGACACTGGCTCGTCTGTGTAACCCTGGCAGCAAAATGAGTGTCACCAGGGCATCAGCCACAGGCATCCAAAGCAAAGCAAGTCACTCACCAATTATCTGTTAGACCTCCCTACTTTCACACAGATCTAAAACATCAGATCAAATGTTTCTAAGAATATCTCAAAGTGTTCCAAAGTTTTGATATATGAAGCACTTGGATAAACTATTGTTGAGGTATACAAGTCTTGGACAGGCAGAGTAAGACCAGGAGGAGAAGTCAGAGCATATTTTTCCTTGCCTGGAATAAGTCCAGTGATATAGTCAAGGATAAATGCAGAGGAAAAAAGTTTAAACTCTGCACAGCCTAAATTAGAAGCATGCATATCCTTCTCATTTGGCCCGAGATGCCAATCAGATGTAATTATCCACATTTCCATTACAACAATTATATCGTCATGAATTTGAGACACCAAACTGGAAACTGAACCATATTGTTGTGCCTGAAGCAGACATTTGAAACTACCTGCTGTTTTAGCCAAAGGAAGTTCCACCCTACTACGTAACTAATAATTAGAGCAGCAAGTCGAGACGCCACACATAACAGTACCCGAGTCAGTGCTTACCCCACCCCAGTTGAGGGTGCGGGCAAGGTCATTCCCGGTGCCAAGGGGAAGGACAGCCACAGGAGGCTGGGGGTTAAGTTGCAGCTCATCTAGGATGGAGAGAATCCAGCCCACCTATAAAACAGGAAATGCAAAGAACTAATATCAGGAACCTTAAAAGGGAAAGAACAAAAGAAAAAAGCATATTTTGATTGTTTTCCCGCCACACGGAGGTCAAGTAAAACAAAACAAATGGAAAATTGAGGATATTTGAAATTTTACTCTACATCTCTGCTCCATCTGAGGTTTCACCTTTCAGAGAACAGGTACAGCAGTCTTCACGAAGCTCCTGTGCAAGCATAAGCTGTGGGATGTAAAAACTGGCTATCATTAACAGCACAGAGAAATATTGAGAAAATGCCAGCAACTTCTGTGCTCCCTTTAAGCGGAAAACAAGAACACACAGGACTACACCCGTTATGGGGCTGCTTAAATATTGATCAAAAAAATACTGTACACAAAGGTGGGTGAAGAATACTACGGATGCTTCGCAACAAAAATTTTAAATAGCCTTTATGTTAAAGGAAACTAAAACTTTCATGAAAGAAGACAGGAGAGAGGCATTAGAACAGCATGGTGTCTCAGGGTACAGCCTGAATTACTTCATTCTGTGTAAAGCATAAAACACCTAAGTGTTTTGGATTAGAATAAAAGCCAAACTGAACTCTAATGCTGAGGTCTGAAGGCTCTGGGCTGGAAAGGTGAATCTAGCTCTTCTGCGTTCTAGTTCTTCTTCTATTGGCTATTTTAGATAAATGGTTCTCTTTCCTCTTCCTGTTTTGGACCAGGGAAAACTTTTAAATATAAATCTAGCCAAAAGAAACAAGCTACTGCAAAACATTTGGCTTTCATTAAATGGCAGTTTCCAAAGAGGAAGAGAAGTGTTACTGAAAATGTTCTAAAGCATGTTATGACTGAAATTTTTGCTTTAAGAAAAAGCACTATTTCCTGCATTATTTCTTACCTTTACCAAAAAAAGATAAAACCTGTACAGCATTTTTATTTTCATTTTAATTCATTATTTTAAAAGAGTACAATTTACCCTAATATTTTTTGTTCTGACACCAGTGTTCAAAGGTAAGATTCAGTCTATGCTGAAAATGTGAGCCTTTAAATAAGGCATAAAACTGAAATCTGACTGCAGCTTGGCAGGATGTTTCTCTCATGACAAATTTTAATATGATTCTAAATAGATTCCTACTCAACACTGGGATGAAAATAGAGCTTCATGAAAGGTACCCAGCATAATCTGAGCACTTAATTTTGTATAAACAGCACTTGTCAGATAGTTATTTATTATAACCAGTTATCCAATTAGTAAAGCATTTATCTGGGATATGATCCCACGTTAGAGCTTACTGTCTGACAACAGATATCTGAATCACTTATGAATCACTCCCATGAACATGGATTCCCCAAAACTACTTAAGCCTATCATAGACACCACGGTAGAACTAAGTATAGTTCTTAAAGGGATTTTCAGAGGTAAGTAATCCTCTAACTTTCAAAAAAATCTGTCTTTAGGTATTGAAAACAGGACACAGAATAAAGAACCCCTAGAATGATACTTCAGCCCACAAAAGGCTTTGGAAAATTCACCAATGACTCCTGACTTCACTGGTGCCAGGACTTCTTATAGAGCTCTTTGTCATTAGCCCTTCAACAGTGCCACTGAATTAATCTGTACGTCTGTGCCTCAGTCTCCCACTAGTATAGGTAACATTACAACACTAACCACTTTTGTAAATGCTTTAACTGATAAAGAGAAACTGCAAATTACTCATGTATATTTACAACATAGCTATTTAACTTGAGGCCATTCATAAACCTTGTACGCTATGTTTATAATCAGGGATGACAAAGACTCATTCTCCTGTAAATAGAAAGCTACTGGCTGTTTGGAAACAGCTTTTTACTGACACCCTGGAAAGGAATACCCAGATGATGAAAAAAATTACAATAAGTTCTGATTCACCTCAATAACGCAAGGTAACATCTGGTCCCACTGCATATTCACTAAGTCCATTTGAACTAGATTTTTTCATTTCTAGATGTAATGGCTTTGGGAATAGCTAAATACTAATTTGCTTCAAACTGAGCAGCAGCAGCAAAGGTAATAGCGAAGTGCTGTTCATACTAATGAGAAGGTGCTGCCACCTATCGCTGGCATTGTTAAGCAAAGGGAAAACGGATGGTAAAAAGGATGGATAAAGAAGGATGGAAAAAGGATGGTAAGCGTCAATGCACTTGCATTCATTTCTGTATTTTCAGAAACTAGATTATCTCTTATTTAAATATTTTCTCCCTCACATGGAGGTTTTTGTCGCAACTATATGTTCTCTCTTTGTTGCAGCTATATCTTCTGCCAAAAGGTCTTGAGACCTTGCATACCTATTCAGTAACAGTAACATTTTACTGTCCCAGGTAACAGCAAGAGGGTAGTCAAATCATATTTTTCTTTCACTCTTGCAGAGGAAGCACTGGTATTAATAATAATTAATAAAAATAATTAATACTAGTTATGACTTAATTAGTAACACCAACACCACCAACACTACCAACACCACATCTCAGGTTTTAGAGGAATTCACAAAAGTTAAACAAGATGATCCAGAAATTCAAGCAGAGACGGACTGAGCGTGGGCTTAGCTCCCTATAAATAGGCTCCTGGAGCCTTAAATGTCTACATATATCTAACCTGGATAACCATATGATCCTGTCATACAATATCCGAGTTCCTCACAATCAGTAATGCATTTTCCTTGCCATAATTCTGGTTACAACTATTATCAGATGTGTTTTTGGGAGCAATCAAGTTTCTCAGATACTAAAGGTCAGATTTTCAACTGTATTTAGGCACTCAAAGGCACAGAATGAGATTTACAATATATTCCCAAGTACTGAAAACAGTAATGAGACTAATTCCTCCATTACCACCTGTGACATAAGACTACAACTACGGCTAGTAGTCACTTATCTGGTTTGGAAACACATCCACTTACAGCCTGTCCACATCTGAAGGTGCCTGAATCAGTGTTTAAATATCTGACCCTACTCACCTTATCCAAGATTTAACAGGAATTCAGCAGGAAAGAAAAATACTGAACCTGGATCCTCCAGATCTCAGGCTGCCATTATGACCACTGTGATATCCCTCCTTGCAGATGCTTTGTAAAGAAAGGTGGGAAGCTTAGACACAGAGGAGACCATAATGTCTGAGGTCAAACAGGGAGATAACAGCAGAGATCTGGTTACTAAGATGAAAAGACACCCAGTCGCTGGCTTTACCTGCTAGACACTCAGCAAATAGTGAGAGGAAACCAGCAAAGTTGGTCTTTATGTTTTTTAGGCTGTACCAAGACTTAATGAGTAAAGTGTATAGCCTACAAGGAGACGGTAACAGGATTAACATAAGGATCTGACCCCATCACTAGATCAGCCAGGTCACATGGGGGAAAAACAAAAAAGTAGGTTTTGCAAGTGTAATGTATATTATTAGGCACTACATGCATTATGAGGCGGGAAACCTATGACGGTGTGGGTTTTCTTCAAACAGCTACCAGAGGAATTTCACCTCCTGGCAATGACCACCACATGGGCTGCCAGGCATCGGCCACCTACCGTCCCATCCCCTCCGCAGGCCAGGATCCGCAGGTTTGGCACTTTCCTGTATAGCTCCAGCCTGGCAGCAGGAAAGGGAAAATAAAATAAAATTAAAAAAAAAAAGCCAGTGCAATGATGGGGGGCACTTTTTATGTCTTTTGCTGAGTGACTGCGTAACCACTGCGTATCTCGGTCTAAAATATTTATTTCTGGGAAGGCGGGGGAGGAATAGAAAGCATCGGTGTCACCAAGAACCTCCGCACTGAGGGGACACTTACCCAGGTGGGCAGCCGCAGCCCGACTCCCGCAGCACCGAGACGGCCAGCAGAAGTACACCCACACAGACACCCACCCCCTAGGAAGTAAAATGGGACCTTCCTCCAGTTAGGCCATATCCTGCTCTAGAGATGACAAAGCCTTCAATTTTTTTCCTCTTATCCTAAAACACATACATGTAAATGTTGAGGGTTTTGTTTTCAAAAAAAATTTGGTATCGCTAGTCAGGATTCGCTGGGCTGCCACTTCTGAAGCCGGTAGAACACAACAGCTCTTTCAACTAGCAGTTGTACTTCTCTAACATCATGCAAGGCAATAACATCTAATAAAGCTCTTCCTCTGGACATCTGATCTAAGGTACCAAGGGCAAAGCCAGAAAAAACACTGGTTAAAAACCTGTTCTTTCAGTGGCATGAAAGAGGGTCATAATGAAATACATCCCAATGAAGGGGATACATTAAAATGTTGAAAGCCTAATGAACTGAGGGCCTAATCCTCCTTTAATTCCACTTCAGGTACAGCTACTTTAAGGTTTTACATCATGAAGTGAATAGCAGCGGAGCAGTTTTGGCATGAAAAAAAGGCTTGTGTGGTCTAGAAGCATGAACAGCAAATACTTGGACTTTCCTTATACAGGAGATCTGATTTGACATGATTATTATCCATATTGTGCTGCCTACTTTGTGAAAGCAGCACTGAACAAACACTTAAGCAAAGCAAATATTCACATCTCAGATGCCCTAGAAGGACAGTCTCTTAACCCTTAGCAACAAGAATCAGCCCTTCAAACATAGGTCCTCCCACAGAAAATGCTCACACTTAACTATTGCCCAGGTAAACTGAGTCAGTTACTAAGCAAGCAGAGACAATTGCATGTTGTTAACACACATGGAAACCTGTGGACACCCTTAGCCCCTTGTAATGATTAACCGCTAGGGAATGGTCAGGCAGTAGAGGATCTGCATTTTGTAGAGCCTGAGATTTAGGCATAAGGAAGTTCAATTAACCTCCTCCTTTGGTTAGGTGAATCGGGATTACCTACGCAACAGCCTTCTTTTGTCACCTAGTACCCCATGATCCGCATTTAACATTTTTCAGATTTTTTTAATCAGATAAAACATGTTTTAAAGCAGTAATTCTGAAAAACACTCTGCAATGCATTACTAATGTGTGATTTTGTACCAGAGGATGGCCTGTGCTTCTACAGTCTTGTCTTGCTTTTCTTGAAAACAGTATTCTTAAAACATCTTCCATCTACCTACAATATAAACAGCCATCCCCAAGGGGATCATTTAACGTCCTTTGTCTTCTCTTCTGTCACTTACTTGGGGTCCTTCTCAAAGTTATTTAACAAAGGGAACAACAAAATCCTGACCAGTAATGTGTGCTCCTTGGCAGACTTGAAAGATATCTGACTAACAGAGTACGAAAGTTGCCACACCACTCACACACCTGTTAGACTGATGTATTGAGGTCATGGGTCCCAAAATGCAGACAACATAGTAAAGAAGAGGTGGGGTGGGGGGGGGGGGGGAAGAGGTAACTCCTTATTCAGCAGAGAACCTGCCAACTTGTGACAGTCAATCATAGAATCACAGCACAATTTGTGTTTGAAGGGACCTCAGGAGTCTTTAGTCCAATTCCACCTCAAAGCAGGGTCAGCTCTGAGCTTAAGCCAGGTTATTCAGGGATTTTTCCAGTCAGGGGTTCAAAATCTCCAAGGATGAAGACAACCTCTCTGGGCAAACTGTTGCAATGCTTAACTGTCCTTACGGTGAAAAGATTTCCCTTATATCCAGTCAGAACCTCTCTGGTTTCAATTTACGTCCACTGTTTCTATGCCTCTCACTATATACTGCTATAAAGATCTTCTCCATCTTCTTGATAATTTCCTCACAGGTATTGGAAAGCTGCTGTTATGTCCTCCTTACGCTTTCTCTTCTCCACTTTTGTACTCAAGACTTTTACTGTGTAAGGATAGATGTTTGCATGGGTTTAAATATATCTGAAACCTAGATCCAGAATCACTGTTTGACTCTCTGAAAACCTACCCATATCAGCATGAGTACAGTTTAGAAGCCCTTTGCCTGCTTTGCTGATAAGAAAAGAATTATGGTCCGTAGCAGTGAAGGCTTGAGAACTTACGCATCTCTTGGCCCTTCCTGAGAAAGATCAAAGACCTGGCGTGGATTCAAATACCACATAAACATTTGGAGAACTTTGGTGCCCTGGGAAGAGAGAAAATTAAAGAAAGAAGAAATTATGAATAAGTTAATGATTAGAAATAATACTATTTATTATTCACTATATTCAGACTGTCCTTCTTTCTTCTGTACTTTATAAAGCAAGCATAAAGCAAGAAAAAGACAAAATAAGAAGTATCATAGCAGTTGACTGCTCTATAGAATTGCCATGTGACCCACCAGTCCGGGGGCAGGGAATAAGGGAAAGGACACACATGTAAACACATAGACTGAATTTAACAACACAGATGACTAATGGTTCATAAGAACAGACATTCTACGGCAGACCAAAGGTTCATCTCCCACAGTAACCTGAGAGAAGAGACCTCTGCTCTCCTACATCACCCTCAGCCTCCCATCTACAACAGCAAGGGGCTGAATGAGCTTCTCGGCAGTCACCATCATGCAGAACAGTGTCCTGCCCAATATCCAAAGCATGACACTGCTGTGACCTCCACCATCACCACTATGACCACTTGTAATCGTAACCCTTTACCTTCTCTTGAGGCAGAAATCAAGCACTCTATGGGCTACAGCTGTCCCAATGCCCCCTCAGTGCAATGTGGCCAACCCACCACCTGAAGAGATAACTTCTGCCTCCCCAAACTCTAGGGCTTATATTCCACACACTCAATTCCCTTCCTTCATGATCTGCCCAGACACAAAGTGGCAGGATCTCTTACTAGCAGAAGTTGGCTACGAATCCCATTGGGCCAGCTTGTACTCCAGAGTAATTCCAAAATATATTTCAGACATAGCCCAAGGGATGTAAGATGGAAATCCATGTTGCATGATGGAGCAACATGCAAGGTTATGTTCACAGAGTAATCAAAGCCGAGTCATGCCCCTTCTACATGGATGTCTGTCTGTATGTCATGTGTTGCTGGCTGCAGTCCTTCCAGCTCATCCAGAACTCGAAGAGGTGCTGCCTACATGTTTTCCCATACTTCTTTATTTACAAGGTCTCCACTCAAAGGCTTGCCAAGTTGCAGGACTTCCTTCTAACCCTGGCCAAGCTGGCTCTTCACCACATAAGGAGGAGCTTGCTAGGGAAAAATACCAAGGGAATTTGGGTTTATCTACGCTCCTTTGACTTGAGCGTAGCGAGTGATGTCTGTAGGCAAGAGTACCAGTGGGCAGTGGCCACTAACACCTTCTACGTTTTTAGGGAGTAGCATGCACTGTTGGAGGTGCTCTGCTCTTCGTCGCATCACTTGTTCACTATTTTTATGTTTTATTAACTTTTGACCTCCCCTTTTTTCATTCTTTGTTGCTATAATTACTTGCGTCTCCCTCGTTTCTTTTTCATCAGCTTCCCCTTAAGGGGGGGGCTCTTCTGTCTGACACCTTTCCTTAATTGGGAAACTGAGAATAATAGCAAAGTGCCTAGGAAAAGGTATAAGAAGAGAGAAAATCGATGTGATGCTTCCTTTAGGAAGGCATCCAGCTATTTGCAGTTCATAGAAGTCCTGAGACAGAGCAATGTTCCAGAACCCTCTGGGTAACTCTCTGGGTTTTTTCTTCTCTTTCAAAACTCTTCTCGAACCCATGTAAACTTCTGGCATCCACAGCATCCCATGGCAAGGAGTTTCACAGCTGGAGTAGTTACACATTGTGGGAAGAAGCAACTTTTCTCTTCGTTTTGAGTCTGACTCCTAGCAGTTTTATTTGACATCCTCCCTAATTCTTGGCCCAGAAGATAGAGTGAGCAGTAGCTATGCTACTTTCCATGCTTTATAGGCTTCTATTATAACCTACATCAATCTTCTCTTTCAACTAGAAGGCTCCGTCTATTAAAAGGCACTCAGACTAGTTGGTAATTGAAAAGCTGCAAAACTAATCTGGAAAACACTCACTTGGATAAATTTTAATTCCAAGAATCCTAAGAAAGAAGTATGCCTTTAAGACCATATGAGTCAGTGAAACTGGATTTTTTTTACGGTATATACAAATTTACAGTATAAGACCAGAAGGTGGGGGGGGGGGGTGTTTTTTTAACATGCCATTGAAAGGTGTAGAGGCTTTCCTAGTGAAATTAAATCACTTGTAGGATAAAAATAAGTATCTGAGATTTCTTTGGCGATCTCCGTTTTCTGTGGAAAAACAAGATCTCCTGAAAACCTCTGAACTACCATTTTAGATTCTTACAAGAATCTGAATATGGAAAAGCAACTACACAAAGATTCAAGTACCCACTGAAGTGGAAAGGCCATTCAACACCAAGCACCTCTTCTATGGCAGTTCAGTTGCATAAAACTCTCCAAATCTATGACCAACCAAAATCTATTTTCATTTGCAGAAACACTGTAAATAAGAAAAAACTTTGTAACTTGGATCCAGATGATGTTCTTACCTGATTCCCTCCACTTTTTGGATTAACAAAAACCAGCAGTGGTTTCATGAGTGGAGATGAGATAGGCTTTATCACAAATGGCCGACCTTTGTTATCCTGAGAAACAGAACGAAGAAACAACTTTAATAAAAACTACACAAAGAATAAGCCTCTTCGGCATAACATAATGAGAGCTCTGTGGAGAGACAAACTAGCTCTGACAAAACCACCTCAGGTATTGGAAATAGTAACAGCCATGTTAACATGGTGCTCAGCTGAGATTCATTTATCCAGCTGAGACAATTTAGTAAGAAAATAAAGAGGAAAAAAATCACTTCAGGCCAATCCCAAATTTTTTTTTTTTTTATTTCTCCTCAGTATCCTTCCCCCTAAAACATTATTCACCCAGCCCTATATGTCAAATAAATTGCTATTTTTATATGAACAATTTTCCAATAGAAAATAAAATTATATAAACTACTTATTTCATGAATTCCATCTAACAGAGCAGTAGTATCAGCACTTAGTTGCAAGTGATCTGCTTTTGATTTAAATCTTCAGCCTTGCTGGCCCTCCTTCCTTTGCATGAATGTCAAGTATTATGTCAATGAGACGAATATCCACTTGCAGGAAATATATGAAGTCACCAAATAAATTTAGAAGTCAATAAGCAGTTGATTTTCATGAATTTGAAATGAAGTTTCAGTGGCTTCTTTAACTTCAGGTGAATACACAAAAGAGCAGATGTAAGCAGGCATTTTGAAAGATATAGATCACTTAATCTTTCAGCACAAACCATAACTGCTAAACTTGGGAGGGTTGGGACCTCAGGCTTTTTTTCTATTTTACAAAAGTATACAACCTAGACACAATGGAAATTTGTTCGGATTTTAGGAATATTTCCTCACCCACATTACAGAGTCACTACATTCCCCCAACAGCAGAAGCGAGTCAGACGTAGATAGATATGGTCAGGGTAACAACAGATTTACTATCCCACTCCAAGCTGGACTGATCAGGTACAGGGCAGCTTGACAGGCACCTCAAACAGCCCGTCACATGATTTGTTTCCCCTCATATTCTCTTTTTTCCCCCCTTTTCTTCTCCTAAGTTCTTCCCCTTTACCACCCTCATCCCCTCCCAAATAAAGAGCCCACGTGTTAGTTGCTTACCATTGGCTCTAGCTTTGCTAACTTGGTATCCTCCTTTGGTATTTATGATAGGGTTGCTCTGGTAATTTCTACCCTGGTTAACAACCCTGTTAAACTGGTACAGCCTTTTGTAATCTGTGGTGGCCTGCTGTTTCTTATGCTGCAGTTTTGTTAGATGGGCCACAAATCAGAGAGGGCCTTTTGCATGCATTTCTTAGCAAGATTTTTATAAGGAGTAATAGAGTGAGAAAAACATTCTCCTCCCTCTCTCCCCATGTCTGCAGGAGACCAGAGAGCCCAGTAACGAGGGCACTGACCTGGACTGTGGCAGACAGACTCAAGTCTCTGGTCTGCAGCTCTCCCATCATCCAAGAGAGGACCATAACCAGAAAGCTCTGGCTATGTAGAGGTGAGCTCCCTCTATCTCTCCCCACAGGGTGGTTGTTCCTCATCTGTATAATTAACCCACTAGGGCAGGGACTGGAAATAAGGTCCTCTGTAAGTTAGGTGGTAAACCCAACTATAGGACCATTCATTTGTTTTCTCTTTCTGGCCTCAAACCTATCCAGTGATTTTTAGAATCAGAGATCAGAAGATCTTCTGAAGGAGGCTCCCTCAAACCAGACAGGACCTTAGCAGTCAGTGATTTCACACAAGACCAGGGATTTCACAAAGCCAGCACCACACCCCTGCTCTGCCAAAAGGAAGCCAAGGATTTGATCAGTCTTTCACACCCCAAGTGAAAGCCATCTCATGAGGCTGCTGGTCATTCTAGAGTCTGGTATGTTGTTTTTTGGATAATCAACCCAGCAAATGAGAAACTTCTCAAATGAGTTTTATCAAAACTGATCTCTTCCCATGAAAAGTTCAACGAAGTGGAATTTCCCAGTAAAAAAAACATGTATTAAAAATGGCAACAAAGAGAACTTTACAATGCATATTTACACATTTAAACAAAAGGATGCTGATTTCCAAAGTTCTGTAATACCTACCTCATTGCCTCTTTTGCTGGCTTTTCTTTTAAAAGAAGTTCTCTTCTTCCGCCGGGTTGAAGTCTTTAATGAGTTCTACAGCAAAAGGAAAAAGAATACATGAAAAGCAAAACAAAATTTAAAAGACAGGCCCAGACAGAGCCTCTTTACGAAGCTCTACCATGCATGTCCACTTGGAGAATGATAAGAGTATCTGGCACATGCTCAAAATTTAAATCACATGCGCTGCATGCTTTACACTTCCACACCACCGTTTATGAAGAAAGCCACACACGGAGACCAGACTGGTGCTTTGGAACTGGAAACTTTCCCACGCTGTGAGGGGGAAAAAAGATCAGATGCTCCCATAGACTCACATAACACCACATGTTGTACCTGCCAACCCTCCCAATAGGGGTAGGAGACGCCCGTTTCCCCTTCGGGGCTCCAGTCTCCTGCCCAATCAGGCTCGTCTCCTGGTATGGAGACCCCCTGCATAAAGATGTAATAAAAAACATGATAAATGAGATATTTTTCATGTTTTTTTTAGGAAAGAAAACAACAAGTTTTAGCTCTGGCAACCATTATGACTCAACATAACATAGGCCACCATGGTGTATGATGCTGGCACTGCAAAGTCACTTCTTCCAGCCTACCAGAAGCTAGTGTAAACTTCTGCTAAGGAACTCTCATTGAGTTGTTAACATTTAAGGAGTTTGGTGTCCTTTTTTTTTTTTTTTTTTTAAATAATAATGTCACTCAACTACAGAATAAATGTAAAACTGTTTGTATTTTTGCAGAACCTAGAAAATCAGAATTGCATCAAAGCTGTTTTCCAGATCGGTGATAGCCTGCTTAGTGACACTGAATCACAAAGTGCTCTGATATGATAAGAATAAACCAAAGGGGAGCTTTTTTATGACTAGTTACCAAATTAAAATATTTACAGGAAACCTTTCCCCTTTCCCTATGACTGAAATTTTGTAATGCAGGAAACACTGTAAATATTTTCTCAGCATTTCACTCTTAGTCAACCACCACCAGGAAATTGAAAGTTTATTGAACTTTTTTGGCTCCAAGAAGGGAGCAAGATCCACTCACAGCATCCAAAATTTCATTTCTGTTCTGACCTTACTCAAAAGCATACTTCACTTAAAAAAGTCAATGACCAGAGATCAGTAAGTACATAAACAGAAGTATTAATCAGTGACATCTGTCCTTACTTAATCCTACTCGCTAAACAGCACTACCATCACATTAACAAAAACATTTGCTATATTTTTTTGCTTAATCCCTAATAACCATTTCCAGCATTTCAAACCTTCAATATGACACAACAGATAGAGGTAAAACTAAATTTTGTATCTAACTTCTCAGAAACATAGAAAGCTCATGATCTGACAGGCATCTAACTTAAATGCCTAAAAACACTGCCCTCTTCTTTTTCACCCCAGCCAAGAAAGTCTGCTGTAGAGCACAGGTTCCCAGTCTTTTTGTCACCTCTCAACTTTCCTTGTGGACCATGACATATTCATACCTTACTGTTTGCTGAAAATACTGAAGACAATATGACTCTTACTCTTCCCTACTTTGATACATACAAAAGTGATCTTGAAAGCATGATTAATCAAAAGGACTGCACTGATCAGGGAAGTGGAGCTAAGCCTCTTCTCAGGGAAAGAGGAAAGGCAGCTCAGTAAAATACTGCTTACATTAAAAATAGTTTCAAAATGTTTAAATGTAGTTGTCTTTAAAACTAGTTACAACTTAGCTCCTTTCTTGCCTATGGGTGGGTGTGGGAAGAGGCATACATCTATATTAGAGAAGTATTTCTGGTCTAGGCCTCCATCATCATTATAACTTTTTTTTTCATTTCCACACTCAAAAAGGCAATAAAATAGGCTACATTTTTGTTACAACTATGTTAATTTTTAGCATGTCTACACCTATAGCGTTAAGAGAACCTAAAGCTTTGCTGCAGTAATTGCAACTGCATGTCTACAGCAGATGAAAGGCAAAAAAGCTGACTAAACATATGCAGGTTTTCTTTTCAAACATTCAGAAGAATAACAGCCAAGAGTAATCATCAATCTTCACACAGTAAACAAAAGAAATGGATGTGTACTACCTTGTGCACATAACAAGATGAACATTTTACAAACGTATGTTATCCAGCAAAGTACCTGATAGCAAAGCATACCTTTAAATGTGCACCATATGTAAATCCTAACTTGCCTCTAAAAAGGAAACCTCTCCTTTGTGGATGTCCGTTTGGCCATCTTCAAAGAGAGATTTTTGGTATCATGGTATGGTCATTACAGTCCTTCTAAGCAAGCTTAGCTAGATGAACAGAAGAGTTGGAGTCTTCGTATAACGTTGGGCGGTGTGAGGACCACAAACTACTTATCGTGTGCAGATCCAGTGGACCCATCATCCTTTCCCTTCACTTTTCAGCCTTCATTTTCAAAAACATTTAGCATGCTGGGCTCCATATGATAAAAATAACAAACAGCCTATGGAAAGCTCAATCTTGGCTATCTTCTTTCTGTCCACAAACCACAGTTAGACAAGCTAGCTGCCATCAGCAATCAAGTAAGGAAAGACAGACGCCTAGGAGTATACTCACTAGCACTTTTTGAAGTTCCTCAAAGAGAGATAGGAAGAAAACACCACATTCATTCACCTTGAATAGAAACCTGAAATGTTTACAGTCACTGCCTTTGGCTTCTCAAACAACGGGAGACAGGCTAAATCAGTACATAAGTCAGATTCTCTTTGCTATCTACTTTTCTCCCACAGCATAAGCATAGTAAATCCATTCCTCAGGCTAACAACGCCCAGGCTACCAAGCCTCACACATGACAAAAGACCACTAGTCAACAGGGGTGACTTGCTTTTGTAGACTAGGATAGTGAATTGATTTGAAACCCCAGAAATCAGAGGCAGTATTGAAGCACTGCTAACACTGTAGAGAAATACTGGAAATGAATAAAAAAGTTACAGAAGTGGCTCATGGTCTGAAAAACATGAAATAGGTACCGGGAATTTTCCATTCATGTAAATGAATCGTTACATACAGGGCTACCACCTATCCCAAGCTATTTGAACCATTCTGAATGTTCTTTATCTTTTAATCCGTTGCTTGCAAAAAGTAAAAGCTCCCTATTTTGAATGTGGGTTGTCAGCACCTCAAGCAATTACAGCATAGTGTTTCCCTACCACGACATTGCTGGTAATCAGAGGGGAAGCTTGCTCTTTATTGAAGTCCAATAGTTGAAAGGTGGTGACCCATGACGTACATAATAACCATGGAAAAACATTTTTGTTTTTCCAAAAAGGAGAGAAATTAAAAAATAAAGAGAAATTAAAAAAAATAAAATAAAATCAAGGCAAGATTTTGCTACAAAAAGCCATCTTTTTCACTTAAAAGAAACAATGAACAAATAGGATGAAGGCATCACTAAAATCAATTTTGTATGAATAGGGAATTCAGTTCAAGAGTTGCCTGTGACCAATGTGAGTAATTAATTAGAGCTGAGGAAATAATTTATAACAAAAAGGCTTCCAGTCAAATTTATTTTGATTGTGGAATATACAAAAGAGACTGCTGCTTACACATATTTACTATATGAATTTGCAAAAACTTGTGAATGTTTTTCTATTCTGTGAATTGAATGCAGTGAATATTTGATAGCATTCAAACATGCGTATAGGGTAAAGAGGACTACGACATACAGAAGTAGAGCTGGTCAGAAACAGCAGGAGAAGAGATGAATGTCTTTAAGACAAAACAAAAAGAAATATAACCTTCTACTAAAAATCTGAAAACTGCAAGAAGCTTCAGTATTTTCTACAGCAAAAAAGATGCATTCCCCAGAACTAACATTGCATTGGGCACTGCTGAGAAGTTTCACAGAAACAAGTGCATCCTTTGTGTTAAATATCATTCTAATTTATCTAAAGCTTTAGTTACTCAAGCCAATGTTTCTGTCTGCTGCTGACCAAAAATTTCAAGGACTTGACACACAAATGAAGGAGAGAAGGAGGAAAAAATAATAATAATAATCATCAGATTGAAGTACATCCTCTCCACTCATGAATCACAAAGCTAACAGATATTTCCCTTAAGCATAACAGCAAGCCTTTATTTAAAAGCAATTTATTTTCATGAACTATAGTTGACTAAATCAGTGTTTTTTTTATTGGAAATTATTTGAAAATGGATATGAAAGAAAATTCTCTAAAAATACTATTAAGAGGGCATCCTGCTTTGGCAAGCTACCTAATCAATAGGAAAATCACAAGTGTGTTTTTTTTTTCCTCAAAAATAAAAGTATCAAGATAGACTTTTATTTTAATCAGTTCAGATATGGATACTGTTACGCTTATTTTTCTTGTTATTAAAAATAATATTTTGTATTTTGAATATTCTTTTCCTGATTTTGGTTAAAAGAGCAGTGATTGCAATGTATTGCTGGGTCCCAAAGAGATTTTTTTGGTACATCAGGAACTATATACCAAATTCAGGGGTTTTTTGGTAAGAAAATATGCTACAAACCATACGAAAGGTTTCTAAAATTGGTCACTTAAAGCAATTTGAAAAGGAAATAAACAAAGTATGTTGGGTAAAAATAAAATTTAGTTTTCTCATCATGTCTAGGAAGAGGGTAGGAGCTCTGGCCACAGAAAGGTGGTTCTCAGATCAGTTTTCTCCCTTCTCCAGTGCACATGGGGTTAAGTTAAATAGTTAAGTTACAGTCAGTAAAAAACATATCTGGCCTTTACATCATAGGCCACAGTTTACAATTCCTTAGAACAGGGCACTTTAGACAAAGTATACGATGCATATCCCATCTACAGCTCTGAGATATCCATCACCTTCCCACATACAATCTAGTTGAAAGTGTCTGGCTGAAAAAAGGACACTCACCCCTCACTTCAAGGTGGTTAGAATTTCCTGTGTTCGTTATTACACACGAAATACTTTGTCCAAAACACCCTCAATCCAAAGACGTTTGCCACTTCTGAAGCATGGTTCTCAGCCTGCCAGGAGTCAGGGACTCAGTGCTTTCAGTCTCCTTGCCTCCATGTCAATGCTGCAGGCAGGAAGCCCAAGGACCCTAGAGGTACCCAGTTTCCAAGGCTGGACTGCGACAGTTAAGTGAGTCTGCCCTAGTGGTTTCCAGCCTGAGGAACTCTACTTCGTGGATCCACCTCCAGACCACGGACCGTTAAAGTCACAATTTCTGTGGCTAATGGCCAAAGCAGAGCTTCCAGGCACTCTGCCATGGAGCCCGCTGCCTGAAAGACCCAAGAAGAGTAACATGCCATATGATCTCTTTAAGGATACAGAAAACAAGCCAGCCTCACTTTTGTGGCAAATACCACACAGGTGCTCAAAATTAGCTAAGGAGGTAAGTCTCTGCAGATGACTCAGATTCTTAAGTGAGAGAGGAAGAAGATTTCTCTGGAGGAGGCTGCCATAAAACAAACGGAAGAGGATTGTGGAAAAATATACCAAAGCTACAGGGACCATTTTTGTCACAGTAGAGATTCTTGATCTAATGGAGAAATAACACTCTTTGGCTGATTTTTTTTAATTACACTATTTATTTTTTTCTTTGTGCTTGTTCCTTAATATTAATATTGTTAGAAATACTGCTTGTGCAAAAATCTGACAGTTATATTCCTAGACTGGTATAAAGAATGACCGAGTTCTAGCTCAGACTCCAGTTCCACGAGGGGAGTCTCTGAGTCTCTTAGTGCCTTGTCTGCAGCCTGACCTTTTCAGCTTCTTGCTGCTAGTCAGGACACAGAGCCAGAAAGCCCTAGGTCATTTCCCAGGGGCTGAAACTCTTAACATAAGAGCTGCACATCACTGCTTGATAAAATCAGAATTTCTGTCAATGGGGAAAAACGACAAGAATATATGAGTGGAAAGTTTCAGCATCCAAGACAACTCGTTTCAGGAAAACATTGTTTCAGTGCTCCTGAAATACAGCTTTTACCAACATTTCTGGTTTCCTGATATGATCAATGTTTGTTTGTCTATCTGTTTCAGTTCAGCCTGGGTGAAAACTGACTTTCAAAGAATGATGGGAATCTCCTCCTGTGTTTTGGCCAGCTCTCTTTTGGATACCTTCTCTCCCTATTGCGTTGATCAGTGCGTTATCCTCTCTAAAATGCATCACAACCATTATAAAACCTTAAAGTCTAATCCTCATTACCTGCAACTAAATGAGCATGTGAGATTACTGCTGGCATTCAGCAAGCACTAATGTGAACAAAACATGATTTTTTAAGTGCCCATTGATGACAAATTCAGATGGATGCCAGTCCAACTACAGCCAATTTTGACTGCAATTCAGGTGAATGCTTGTAGACAGTTTCTCCGTGTATTTGCTCAGCTCTATTTAATGAAACATGCTTGACTGCCTACAACACAGGGGATTTCTTGCAGTATGCTATAGCTGAAGTCACAGTAAGAGGAACAAACCTGACCTGGACAGCTCAGAACAAAAGTCTTTGCTGTTAATTGTGCCAAACAGGGAAAGGAAGGAAACCTATTGAAGAGCTGGATGGAAGGGCAGGAAGATACAGGTTCATAATCACCATGAATGTATGCTGTGTTTCAGGGATATAGACAGGGTTGAACAAGCATGCCTTGGTGAAGGAGTACTGAGAGCCGAAGCCAGGCTGGCCCTGTGCAGCCACACAGCTTCAGAAACAGACATCAGCATGCAGTTACCTGAGGTTTCTTCACCTTAATGATCCAGGTGGGAGGCACAATGACAGCAGCATGAGCCCCCAGGGAACACGGCTCCTCAATGTGATGCAGCATGAAACAGGTGACTTTGTTATGAAACTGGAAGAGAAGAAAAGGGGGGAGTCAATAAGGAGGACAAGAAAGACAGAAGGGAAGCATGGAGAGGTAGGAGGAGAATGAAAAGTGCAAAAACTGAAACAATGTTGCGAACTTCACCGTATTTCCAAGTCCTCTAGGCCATGGGAGTTTTAGGAACATACAACTAAAGATCACCTTCCCTAGTCATGCTTTCAACCAAAAAACTCACACCTAATTAAACACAGATTGGAGACCACAGACCAGCCTGACACAGTCGTATAAATTAAGAGCCCTTTAGCTCCACGAGCTGGCAGCAGCAGGACATTAATGGGAGGTAGCCAACAGCTGCACTGTGCAGCAAGAGTCTTCTAGAAAGAGTTATGGGTCGGACGGGAGAAATTGTGGAATATCTTTGTACGAAAGGAACAGAAAGTGAAAAACTGAGGTTGAATCTCTGAGAAAGGGAACCCAGAGAGCCAGGACAAGTGAAATTGCTTGCAGTGAGGCCACTTAGTGAAGCTGCTACTGCTCTGCCTGCATATTGTCTACTTACCGCCTGCTTGCACCAGGAACAACTGATGGCCACAATCTCTTTACTATGGAAGGAAAACTTCTGCTGAAAGCCCTGGAATAAGCAGGAGAAAAAAAAGATTAAATTCCTCCTGAACACAAGAAGCTTTACACTTGTAACACTTGTCAGGTGACTACTCAAGGCTAAACCAGTTCAAGGTGGTCATATACACTGATTCAGCCTCAAAGTTCTTAGATAGCAAGAATAGATCTTTTGGGTAAAACATTGACAGGATTCATAGTGAAGGTTCTTTAACTGGGACATCTTCACACACACCTTTTAAAAGTAATTCCAAAAATACTTATGCTTTTTCTTAAATTTCGTAGCTAAGAAGGAAACAAAAGAAGAAATAGAGAGGGAATGACTGAATGGATTTCTAGAGATCTAAGAGGCAGATCTGCTATTGAACAGAGCATTTTCTTATTGCACTCTTTTTTCCCTAAATATAGGCAAGAATTTGAATTTCACTTTTTTTTTTTCTTAATACAACAGAGTGCAATACCTGCAATGCTATGTGGGAATGTTCCTATAGGGAAATTAAGTTTAGTGTTTATTGAGCTGACTCAGATCAAAATCGTTTTAGTCAGTTCCAAAAACCAGATGCCCCGATTCAGTTCAAACAGATATAAAATAAAATATTTCTTTATAATTTTAAAGGAAAAAAAATACCACTATGAGCCAGTATGAGATTTTAGTCTCTCACAGAGAAGTTTCACTTTGCAGAAAGTAATTTCAGCAGACATATCACGTGGCTTCAAGTTATAAGACTAGAAAAGACCATTAGGTCACACACATACAGTTTTCTTGCACATAACACAGGCAACGAATGGTAACAGGAGTTACAGTCTAAAAACTTGCGTTCAATGAAAGCTTATTTCATCCAGAAAAAGAATTGATCTGGGTTGATGTCTGCAGAGATAGAAAATCCAGCACTCCACAGGACAGCTTGTCTTAGTCACCTTCACTGCTAAGATTAGATTTATTTCAAACCTGCAGTTGTCTGGATCCTTTAATCAGAGGCTTTTATTAAGCCTTTCTCTACTACATTAAGGAGCCCTTACAGCACCCAGAGTTTTCTTCCTAATTGAAAGTCTCTTTACCAGGTCATGAAGTCGTGAGTCAGTTTTCTTTTTGACACATTGAGATTTACTTGAATCTCATACCTGCTGTTGCATGCCCAACATTCAATGTGAAGGGTATGATAATCCGATTTAGTAACAACTACGAGGACATTGCCTCACTGTTTCCATAATCAAGGTCCCTCTTATCCAAGCTGCTGTAGAAAAGAACAGGAAAACGGGCACATGCAGAAAAATGAACGTATTGGTGCTCAGTGCAATGAGAATGCCAAGAGCGCCAAGAAAGAGAACTAAACTAACAACCAAAATAATCCATCTGGAGATAGACTGGTTTGGTCAAGTGAGGAATTGAACTATAGTCTGTTCATAAGTGGTAGAAAAGGACACACCTGTTAAAGCACTGAAGAGGAGGAATCTCTCCCTGTCTGCTCGCCATGCAGAAGTACGTTGCAGCTATTTGTCCAGCAGGCTTCCCTAGCACATGTTTGAACCAGTCTGCCAGATACACCACACCACCAATTTGGGACTACTGTCTAAAATTTTAGTAGCTGCTGCCTCTGCCTAGAGTTTTCTAATTCATCCCTTAATCTCTCAAATTTTGCATTCAGAAAAACTCAAAGAGCACTTTTTTCATACTGATAGTGGCTTGGCGTATTCAGGTTCAGCAATGAAGCATGGCCAAATGGCTTCACAAAGACAATCTGGCCAGCTGCTTCTGACTGGGTAGATCTAGTCTGCCATTCAGCATGGGCACAAGAACAAAAAGAATGACAGTAGGTATGATATGAGTGTTGGAACAGAGGTTTTCCACTGGACATATCGCTTTATTCTCACTCACTTAGATTAGTGTTTCTTAATGTTTCTCATAAATCCTACACCTTCTTGTCCCAAAGTTAAAATAAATCAGAATTATTTTAACCCCTTCTGAGCACAAAATGTTTTGGTTTGTTCTGGGTTTAGCAAGCAGAAGAGAAACCCTAGAATCCAGTACATTAATTCCATGGCCTGTCAGTGGTATATTTTAAACATATGGAACGAGCAGCTTGTCTGGTTCTGGATGGACCGTTTTTCATTATGTCAGTATGCCATTTGGCTTTTAAGGAGTCTTTACAGAAAATGAAACAGCAATAAAAACATATTAATGATAAGTAGCAATAAAACATCACTTTTCTTCCTCAAATTGCTTTATAAATGTGAGCTAATTCCTCCTCAGGATATACATTTGAGGTAAGTTAGTAATCATTTGAAGCCTAGCTTTACAAATAGAGGAACTGATGAAATAACTGAGGCTGAAACACTGGAGCCCTCCCATATTCCAATAGAAATCATCTCTTCTTCCGGCAGTCTTCCCTCAGTGAGAAAGAAAACAAAAATTCAGCCTTCCTATCTTGTTCCTGGGTCATGCAAGGAAGTCTTATGCACAAATTCAGAAATGTTGAGATGGAAAATTAATTCCACCTTTGTGAGAATATCAGCCTAATAGCACCTGATTAGCCTTGATTCACTGGAACCCAGTTCCTGTGCAAAACATGAAATTCCATGTTGTGGGCTGCTCCTGTGAAAGTAAACAGTTGTGCATACCAGAGGAAATATATTTAGAGGAAAAGAGCACTTGAATTCCTAGGTTGCACTGGTGATAGGAATCTGCCCAAATAATTGGGATCAAAGTCCACATTAATATAGGTACACAGACACAGCCTATAAGGATGTCTAGCTCCAGGAAGTCTTGATTATTTCCCCAAACCTATTTATCATTAAGAATACTTTCAGATCAGTGTTAGGAGGAGTAATGATTTATTATTGCACTTATTTTCCCAAGATATTTATTTCCTTCCTACAGCTCTCAGAGGTCTTCCAATGCATCATTACAATATGAGAGCTAGGTATTTTTACAACACTAATACTGACAGCAACAGAAACACTTGGATGGCGATCTCTGCTAAAATATCTGAGAAGTGGAATTTCCTTTCTAGAAATTTGGTTAATTTGGTCTAGAAATTTGAACTGTGCCACTATATGCACAGAAAACATACAGCCTTGCATCAATCCATATGCTTTTACAGGCAACAATATTAAAAAGAGATTTATACTGTGGCTGCACACTATAGCTATGGAGGACACACTGCTTTGGACGCCACAAAAAGCAAAAAGAAACAAAACAGCTGTTCAGCGTGATGGTCCAGATGCAGCCACAATCTCAGTAAATCCCTAAACCACTGCTAGCTGGTAACTAGAAGTATAGGAAGAAAGGATAATGATTCATCCTTAGGCTTCTATTACTGCACACTGTCCACCTAGTGAACTGGGTACTGGGCCACATGGACTTCAAGTCCAACCCTATCTGAACATTCTTATCTCGCAAAAGGCAAAGAAAAAAACCTCTCAATTCCTTTAATGATCTACGGCAAAGAACAGCTAATAACAGCTAACAGCTACAAAACTAGGTTTCTTCAGTCTGCAAGAGAAACAAATGAGAGGAGATACAAGAGAAGTCTTAAAATATCATGAATGGTGTAAAGAATGTGGTTTGAGAGTAATTATTTGCAATTTCTTCCAACACAAGAGCAAAGGAGCATTAAACAGAACTAGTAAGTGGCAGGTTCGAAACAAATAAAAGCTGATTCTTCACACTGCATGTAGTTCAGCCCTGGTACACCTTGCTTCTGGATGTCACGGATGCTACAAGTTTACAGGAACTCAAGCAGGAACTAGATAATATCATAGGAGAGAAAGTTATCAGGGGGCTGTTAAACACAAGGCACCATTCCTGGAAATTCATGAGCTGCAAATTGTTAGAGGCTGAGAGAATATCCTGGGGATGCATCACTAAACACCTGCCCCATCTTACACTTTTCCATAATTGCCCATTGCAAGTCCCTGTTGAATATTGGGCTCAATGGCACTTTGTAGCCTAAATAAGACTGTATAACCTATATCCATACTAGCAAGCAATGTGGAACAGAAGCAGTATAGGTCCTATTGACACTGAGGAAACTATACACAAGAATTTTCAGAGGATTTTACTTTGGACTAGTTCTAGCCTGGTTCTGTGGACTGAACGCCCTTAGTGGTTACAGGGCATTAGGAGAGCTCTTTTAATTAAGTTTAATACAAAAGGAATTCAGTTCATATGCTCCAAGACAGCTCCACACATGAACCGTGGTAAGTGGTGATGAAGTTGGGAAATTCCCTTCCCAACTGCACTCCTCATCTTAAGTAAAACATTAACGTAGACACCTCTCTTCTCTAGATGCCTCAGAAAGGGCTAACAATCCTGCAGAACGCAGACAACATATAAAGCCACAACACCAAGCTAAAGATATTGGGGAATATTAATTCCTTTCCACAAGCTTATAACTTGAAGTTCAAGATGCAAATATCCTTAACTCTTCATCTCTATTTGCTTTGCTCAAGCTATTATTAATGATCACTAAAATATTTAGCTACCCAATTCCAGCCACTAATAACCTCATAGAACAATAAAACCTACAGATTCATTAGGTATTTCACGAATAATGCTTTCTTTTATTGCTTTAAATTTACTGCCATTCCATTTCAATGGCAGTCCCCTATTCTTGCATGACAAAAGAAGGTAAAAGATAGTGTTCAGTTAGAGGTATAAGAAATGTAAGAGCAGAGCCCAAACGGACAAGTACTCAGCTATAATAGGAAACTGCTTTGCCATTAAAATTTAACGGGATTCTTTGTTTTGTTATCATTTTCCCTAATCCTGTCTGTTTCTTGGCAAAAGAACTCTACTACAATATGCCCATGTTACTCTTGGCAGAATGTTTCTTATCAGAGGGGAAAACTGTGATTCCCTCTGATCTCCTGCTGATGTTAACCTTGAGGGAGCTAGGGCTGATATGAATTTTAGGACAGACTAGTCACGTTGACAACATGAACATATCAAGCACAAGCACAGATGCAACAGACACTAAGCACTACCCTTGCAAAATGAATTGCTAATACCCTTAGAGGTGATCCAACTCAAAAGGGCAGAGGAAGAAGGAAATGTCACTCCAGTGTCGTATATTAAGAATGCTGGATTTTAAGTGCCTCTTTGCATTGTTTGCATGCCACTTGCCATAAAAGATCATCACACCTTATGGCATCATGCCTTGCTGGAGCTGGTGACCTGCATTAGTATCCAGAGCCAGATGGGTACAAATCTAGTTTCCTGACTCTGACCAACAGTGCCATGGCACGGAGACAAGACACAGGCTTTGTTACTATGCTGAGGGTAAAAGCCTTAACCAAGAAGCCCAAAGGGGCCACAGCCTTCCTCCTCCTTATTCAGCCAGTGCAGTGTCTTGTCTCATGACATAAGATGCGCTTATACCTGCATAGATGCAATGGCCTTTCCTCTTCCCATAGGTGAATCAGGGCTGCAGCCCCTCAATATATCAGGCTTGTCATCTTCTGCTTAAGAGAGGCCAAATGTCAGGATGGAATGATTTAGTGGCTGAAGGGAGCTACCAGCTACCCTGAATGCATAAGTGATAAGTGCCCAGTGCTAAAATGGTGATGCAGAGGAATTCTTACCTTTCCACACTGCTTACATTTCCCCTCCTGCCTCCGCCTGTGCACCCAATGATGTCGGACAAAGTTCTGCAGGAGAAGGACAAAGAAAATGCTACTGGAAGTGACAGCACTCAGAGGTACCATCTGTGTGAAATTGGCTTATAGGCATAGAAGGAAAGGGCCTTTCAGCCATGCATGATTGCCAATGCCACCCATTTCTGGAGCAAAATGCAGCAGCTGCCCCATGGGAAACCCCAGACACAACCAAAACTGCGGGAGGAATAAGGACACAACAGTGTTCTTTATCCACGTTGCAATGTGGCCAGAACATTACTGTCTTGGTACCCTTCAACAAAAAGAAGGGAGCACATTACATTACATAGAGATAATAATCATCTAAAAGACCATAGAGGTGCCTAAAGGCTACTGTGTTCAGCCATAGCGTAGGGCCCAGTTCTACTCTACCCTGGGGGTATAGCCTTGTAAAACAAAAATATACAAGTTAGTCCAGGTGAAGGGAAAGAGGGGAGGAAGCACTTCTGTTCTCTCCGCTGGGGCTACTTACATGCTGGATGGCAGTAGGGAGGTAGGCAGGACTGCCGCCCCTGCTTCTGGGCAGGCAAGAGGGTTAGAAGGAGTCTCGCCTGTGCCTTGTCATTATTCCAGCCAGCACAGCAGAGCCCATGTGGAAGGGTCCTGAACTGCCTGCTAGCATCAAGCTGTGAAGCAACCCTGCTTCAGAAATGGGAGAGGGGCTCTGTGAATTTTCCCCATTATTCCTCCTCCCAGCCACCAAAAAGGAAAAGGTAAAACGACAGCAGTCACCTCTAAGCCTTCTCCCATACCACAATTACTCTTGTCAAAAGGTATTCTCAGTCATATGAGACTGATAACCAAAACAACTGCAGCAGTTGGGGAGAGGGAGCTCCCCTCTCCCTTTTTTCTTAATTAAAAACAAACAAAAACCCTAATGTCTAAATAAGTTTTAAGAATTATCTTCCTTGTCCGGGATGCCTTTCTTTGAAGATACAAGCTTTTAACTATTTACATCAGTAGGACAGATATATATATAGGAATAATAAATACCCAGCACCTTAAAAGGAGCTGAATACATAGGTAGCTGGAAAGCAAACCGTAAGTTTTCTGAATGTTTGATTTCTGCTGACTAACAGACCAAAGATGTTTCTAGAAAAGTGAGGGGAAAGGCTAATGGAAGGACAAGGAAGCAGAGAAAATCAAAAATACTAGTTCAAAGGTCAGGAAGAAAAAAAGAAATGATACTAAAAATAGAAAAAAGACAGACTAGCTCAATGAATGGAAAAAGAGACAGCAGAAAGAAGTGTGTCCTGTTAGTACAAGTAATACAGTGCTTCAGCCTGAATTCATTTTACGTTCGTTCTGGGGAGGAGAACGTTTCCCACAGGGAGCCAGACCTCTGTCTGCAACTCCTCTAAATCTAAAGCACTGCTGCAACTCCATACCAGGTGAGTCAGCACACAAGTCAAAGGAAAAGCAATTCTTACTTGTGCGTTACTTACTTCTCTTGGACATCTGGATCCCCCTTCTCGGAAGGTTGGTTTGCAGCGGAAATTAATCTGCCATTAAAATAAAGCAGTTAGAGCTGAAAATGAGCCGAGAGTGAATTTACTCCAATTGTTGGTCTGGATTGCTCTTCAAAAACATCTGTTAAAAACATCAACTTCAGTAGCTAAACAAAGTAACTTCCCCAGCTGTCAGAAAATCTCTCCTCATATGCCGTAATACTACTTCTTGCTAGATCTTTACACAGCTCTCATCTTCACTAATGCTATAGCTGCCTGCTCAGTTCACCTGCTTAACCTCTCTTCCTCTGGCCTAGAAGAAAACCACTTCAGCTTTTATGAAGAAGCTCATTTGCAAACAAAACAGACTTAAGCTTAGGTCTGAAAAGTCAATGGGAGCTGGAAATCCATAAGACCCTTTTGCACATCTCAGCTTTAGGTCCTCATACATGAAATCTATGGAGAAAGCATCTGCATCGACATCAAGAACTGAAAGTTACCGTAAGTTTCTACCTTTTGCTTAGACTGTTCCTCTTTTATCTATTCCCCACGCCCCAAACCGTTTGAGCAGCACAGTACTGCCTCCTGCAGTGATGCTGCCTCAGAGGGGAAAGGTACCCCTCTAACTCGGTGACAATCACCATGACATTTGTCAACAGAAGCCCAAATACTGGGAAAGTGAAAACTCTTTCCAAAGGGTTGCTGCTATAAATTTGTCATGTATCAACTTACTTCTTTTATAGGGAACAACATTACAAACATATAGGAGTGAAAATAAAGCTTTTATTAAATCAGTAGGGATATTCCCATTCATATTTGTTACACAGATCCTGCCAAAAAAAAAGTGATTCCTTCAGCACATTACAGGTCAGGTGTGATTAGGAAGAACCACTGATGGCAGGACTGAAGTCAATGTCTGATACTCTGTAGGTACTTGGGGATGAGGAGGGCTCCATGAAGGAACTGGGAAGCAGGATGGATGCTCACAGAAATAATACAAGAAATAAAAGGTTTAGTATTTCCAGTTGCAACAATAAAAACTTAATTTCTGAGGTTCAGGGGAGGAAACAGTACAGTCTAGTAAACACAGTGAAAAATGGTCATAGTAGCATCTTATGCTGCATTGCTTGTAATCAGTTTAGCTGTCATGAGCTGAATTATGCTAGGTTTAGCTGTGGAATTTTAAGAGGCCAATTTTGTGCATGACAGGAAACTGCATTTTCTAGCTTCAATTTTTAATCTAGGAGTAGAGGGAAATTATTTTTTAATCATAAAAAAAATTGAAAGTTTTCAGCGTTTTTTCTGGTTCACAGGGTTTGAAAAAAATCTATTTTAAAGAATAATACGAATTTTAAAGAATAATACGAATTTTCAAGTCAACTTTTTAGCAAGTACATTGTCAAAACGTCTATGAACAACTACTCCAGACGGCGGCAGACGGCGTTTCCCAGGCTAGAAGTTCAGCGAGGGAATTACAGGCGTGTCACCCACGCCAGGCTCCAGAAGGTGGCGATGTCTTACCTTCTCTAACTGCTCCATGCACGCGTTGTGGACCACGATCTTGCAGGCAGCACATTTCCTCCGCAGAGCTGATTTCTGCAAGAGGAAAGGGAGGCGTGTATGCACGGAGGTGCGCCGTTCACAGGAGGACTGGAGTTAGCTGTGAAATGGGAGCCATTTCTCTCCTTATACAACATATATTAGTCCTCTCCTAAGATTCAAAAGTGTTTTAGATATTTAAAGAGGGAAGGAACAAAAACAAAAAACAAAAAAAAAAAAGAGAGAGATTTGAAGCTGGAGACATGACACTTTGGCTTGTGAACTAGAAGTAAAAGGCTCATTTTAGGCAGCAGATAAGGCTGTTGCGGTGCAGATCACAGGGCACTCCCAAAAGGAGCCACCTGCCAGGATGATAGGCAGGGCTAATGAAGATAGAAGGAAAACATACATGCAAATCAAAGCACTGGGATCAAATCTAGAAAAAAAAAAGTATATCACTTCATGCTTATCATGCTATACAGAATTAGGTGGGCCCGACCACTGCCTTGCAGAAAAAACTCGTGTCATTTAGCAGAGAAAGGCAACCTGCCCACTGAACGTTGTCAAAGGTGTATGAAATGTTACGGCAGGGACAAAATTCTCAATCTAGTTATGCTGGTTAGTTTTATTAATATCTATATGGCTTTTAAAATAATTCCCATTGAATCCCCTGGGCTGAATCACATCAAAGACAAGAGAATATATCCAGCAGAGAGCGAACGCATTTACAGTATTTTTTTTCTTTTTCTTGCACATACTCAATCTAATATGCCAGACAGAAGTAACAGTAATAGAAGTTTAGCTTATAGACCCGAGTTTGAAGGACAAAAGGTCATAAACACACAGTAAGTTGAGGACAATTTGTTTAAGATTTTTACATTCATTTTATTCATGTTCATTAAATCTCTAATAAACATTTTCTTTAGAACTTTCAATATACTATAAATAACGCTCGAGAAGAAACAGGGAAAACAACTGAGGCTCCCGTCATACCAGAACTGCTACAATTTTACCCTGAATCTCATAATTAACTAAGAGGGGAGGGGCCCTCAGGGGAGGGGCTCTAACGCTTCACCTGAAGAATCAGGGTGGTTCTGGAAGATTCTACGTTTTCAGCCATTTTGTGATTTGTTAACTTTTAAGTATGTTTTCAGTCTCCATGTTTACCTAGAGGAATGAGATGACACAAAGCAATCGATCTCCAAGATGAGAAAGTTCAAAAAGCAAATAAAGGTAAACCCTTGCAAGTAGCTACTTTTTAAGTATCTGCATTTTAAAGTCATTCTCTTGATTTTTGGATGCTGGCAGCACTGCAAGTAGTTTACAACCATTCATAGTGAGAGGCTAGTAAAATGTAAGACTCTGTCTTTTCCATCATTTCTAACTTGATTTATCATGAAACATCAGCTGCAGTTTCCAAAGAATGAGAATTCATGTTCTGTATGGCCTAACCTTTTTTTTAAAAAAAAAAAAAAAAGTGAAGTCCATGCAATTATAGATTTTTTTTTTTTTTTTGCTATTTTTCCATTTAAAATACTTGATCTAAAAACATTCTACATGTAAAAGAGCTAAGTCAAAGGAAGAGCAGGATAGGCACAGAAAGACAGTGTCTTCAAAAGATTCAAACTGGAAAAGCATTAACTTTTAGATGGATCAAGTGAAACTAACCCCAGTTAATTTTAACTGGATTTCCAGCTCCACCTCTAGGTCTTAGCTACTGAAAGCCCCATATACTATACCATGCTATACAAACAGATACTGCTTTTTCCCAAAGGGAGCCAATACATTAGTAACTGAACTAGAAAATAATCTCAATTAGGTCATGCGAAGGCCCGGTAATGAAGAACTCAAAAACCTTAAACTCTGCTGCTTTCTACATATGGTTCAACATCTCCAGGCCTGCTGGCTAGAAAAGCCTGTCATCATCTAAGATGTCTGCCACCATTCCCAAATAAAAATGTAAGTCAGTGGGTCTGATTCATCAGCTATTCTATCAGTGCTTCCAACTTCCATAAACATACTCCTTTAAACTGCTAAGGCACAGCTTGTTAAATCAAACACAGCACATAATTAAATTTCCATGCTACCTTCAATGAGCTAAATCACGAAAAAGTTTTTACTCAGTTTTTTGACAGGCAAACTTTTATTAAGAACATAAAGAACAGTCAAATGGGGTAAGACCAAAGGTCCATACAGCCAAAAATCCAAAATACGGCTTTGGCCAAAAGCTGTAGGTGCTTGGTGAATCAAAATGCTTCAGTTTGGATCAAATGATCGGAGCAGTTTTTAACAAAAGCAAAGAGATGGCATCACAGAGAGGCCCAGGCACTATTTACAGGCAGCATGGAGAAGAGGGAATCCCCACACACGCCTTGCAATCAAAGGGTCAGGATGCTGCCTTGAGCATTGACTCAAAGCTCAGAATTCCACTCTCCCACCAAGTGTCCTAAATACCGAGGGAAGAGTTTTTTCGTCTCTTCTGCTGAAGCAGTTCAACTTAAATACTAGTTAGGTGAAGAGAAGTGAAGCAGACTGAACGCATAACAGTGACTCCACAGTCAAAGAATAGAGACACATTGGTCCAGGGTTTAAGATCAGTCTGGTAGAACTTTTCTGTACACATCAAAAAAAACTTCAACAGGAGAAGAGAAACCTTGAATATCCTATTCACTGCTGGTGAGTGCAAACAAAGAGTTTGGAAAATTCTGTTTAAATCCTTGCAGGGATTAAGTGAAAATACAATCAGACCCCCTACTCTCAGGCACCTCAAAAAGTGATATATGTGCATATATAAATAAAATAAGTTGGTTTCTTTCAAAATGTCTGAAACACTTCAATATTCTAATCTTTCTTTGTTATCATATTAATCAAACTACTCAATAAATCCATTGTCATTGTGTAAATAATCTGGGTCATTCAAAAAAAATTTTTTTTTTCTTCACAGTAAAGTATTTAACTAGCAGGTCTTTGCCCCTTTTGCATTCCTTCTCTTGGAGTACAGGCATCAACAATAGCAGTAAATAACTAAAAGTTTCTGAGCAATGTCTTTGTCCAAAGTCATGCTCTTTGCCTCAAAAACAAAGAAGGAAATCTGAAAATGAAAACTCACCGAGAATTTGACTTGACAGCTTTCCTCCCCCAGGTAACAGAGGTCCCCAGAAACATTGGTCTCCAGCCATAGGTGCTCTCCATTCACAGCATTTTCCTGAGAAAAGATGATTGTTCACCTGGTTTGTGAAGTCATCCAGGTGAGTAAAGAATATTTCCCAAAAAGTGTGGGTACACCAATTTAACAACAACAACAAATAAAAAAGCACACACACAGCTGAACATTTTTCCCGCAGCACAAAACCATCACTGTATTACCCTGGCTGACCATCCCTGCTTAAAGGATGCTGACGACACAATGAATAATGTCTCATAAATCACTACTGAAGTGTTTTACTGAACTGCACAGAAGTTGTTTGCCTGTCACCTTCTTGCAAGATGCGTAGTTTAAATGGGAATCTCAGTTTCATAAGCATGAGATATACACAGAATTTTAAATAAATTAAAATCAGGGCAAATGAAACAAAAACACAGCTACTGAACTTTCAGTGGTAGAAGCCCAAAAATTTGAAAACCAAACACCCACAAACCTTAAGTGGCCAAAATAGACTAGACCTTGATTTTATACTTCAAAGAACAACACATGCAGCTGAGCAATGCTCTCAAAAATCAAGTTAGCCTACTGATAGTTAGAAATGATGAATAGGGCAATGTCTGATCTTTCTTTGAAATCCTTCTCATTTGACCAAATCTGGCCCTTCCCTCTCTGAAAATTCTCAGCCTGAGGAAATTTGGTTGCAGAAAGACTACAGTTTTCACTGTACTGTAATACTGGCTCGACTAGAAAAAAATAAAAAAAACTAAAAAGTTTACTCTATGCTGTTTAAACATAGTGAATAAACAGGAATTCTGCTCAGCCAGAATTAGAGCATGATGGAAAATGCTTTGACAGTCTCTGACATTTGGTTCCCACACTGCAGAAGTCACAAATGATGACGTGTACCAGACAGATGGCGTCCGACAGCAGGATGCTCCGAAATAGCCATTTTGTTTAAAATAATTTATTTAAAATATCACTGACAGTTTCAAAGTGATGAAATGTGAAAGTTTCTCTTTTGCCATGTGTATCGCTTAGATAATGCGGAGAAGCAGAACTGATAAAATCCTTTGCCTTCTGGAATATGAGCGCATCCACAACGGTCAAGAACCGTGCGAGTTTGCAAGTCGTGCCTACCACAACCAGTATTCCCTTCAAATAAACCAGGAGGAAAAAAGCAACACGTGATTTTCTGGTGAGAAGTCTACATGTCCATAGGTCTAACTCCATTAGAAATTTGCCCATTAAAGTCAGACTCAGTATTATCCCTCAACACAATGGGCTGGATGAGAGAAAGACTTGGATTCCCGTGTCCTACACTCTGATTAATCTTCACTTGTTTACATGCTGTCCTATGCCTCCATTTCTTTTCATCCTTTTGTCTGTTTGTCCACTTAACATTAAACTCCTTGGGACAGAGATTTTTCCAAACTATTGAGTTTTACCAGAAAACACCATCATTTGGGAGAGGACTCTCTGCTATCATAACACAAAATAACTTTAAGGACTTGAACAAACTTCACCAAACCCTCAAGCCTCACTCAGTTTGTAAATTACTCAGATGGTAAATTCCTTCCCTTCAAGTTTATCTTCAAATTAAAGCAATTTTCTCTGGCAAGAACTACATCAGTTTTTACAGCACTTCATGGAAGCCCACTCACATCATACTAATAAAGTGACTATATGTGCACTGTCTTGGCCAAAATATTAACTTCCTGTCTGGTTTACAAGGAGCCAGGCAAAACAACAGGCCAAGGTAGGAAGACATGAGCTTGTCAAAGAGTGTTCGACCTGAGCATGTTCTTAGCTGAAGAAATGATACAAGTTCCTACTATGACCCAGAGCTAAACTTTATAGATTATAAAAGATGCTCAGGAAGGATTAGTCTGGGAAGCTAAATAAGAAAGAACACTTGCTCCTGGGACACATTTTTTAATCAGGAGTCACAATTCCATTAAAAAGAAAAAAAGAAGGAAAAAAAAAACCACACACACACACACAAATTAAACACCCTTCCATTCAGACCACTTCCACAGAACTTGCCACCCAGGATTTCTAAAGATAAAGTAGCCCATTTCCATAACCTAATTTAGACTGATTTAGAATTTGTTCTCTGTTGTTCCAGACTAGGTCATACATTCACATGTCTGACTTTCCATCACTGCGTAAATAAGTAGCCTATATTGATGACCTTTTTAGTTCATCGTATGCTAGAGTTCAGAAAAATTTGGTAGTAAAAAC
This sequence comes from Struthio camelus, assembly GCF_040807025.1. Lineage (NCBI taxonomy): Eukaryota > Metazoa > Chordata > Aves > Struthioniformes > Struthionidae > Struthio > Struthio camelus. The sequence goes on along the minus strand of NC_090942.1, from coordinate 65,864,163 downwards.
ATAAATATTCTGATACAGTATAAATGGCACACCTCAGATATTCACTGCCATTAGTATAAAATTTCACAGCAGAGTGTGTGAAAACTCACAATTTCAGTTCCAGCAAACCGATATTTCAAAATCTTTCATCCTGAATCAAAGCAAAAAGCTGAGATTAAGAAACAACCTCCTCCCTGAAAAAGCTTTGGCAGACGATTACTTTGTCACAGTAAGATCAAAGGGGGTTATTTGTACTTCATTGTTTTAACTTTTACAGGGTACTGCCATTTATATGATGAGACATTCTGCACAGCTTATAGAAATCAAAATGATATAGTCAAAGAAAAATGTTTTGACCTTTTCCAAGCACAATTTTTCATTTGTTTCTAATAGAAAATTTTGACAAAAAAAATACATTTCTCTAAAGCATTTTAACTTCAGCAAATCAGCATTTCCACTCATAAATTTACAAGCAGTATTCCACAGCATGCCAGACTTGGGTACCCCACCTGCCCAAACATAGGCTGACAGAGGTCACCAGAACCACATATAGGCTGAGCTCCTGTTTAGCACAGAACCATAGTGCAGTAAAGTCCACGTTATCACTTTTGTATTCTGATATGGAAATATTTTCCCACAAAAGATTTGAATTCAGCAACATCTTCACAAATAACTTGCCAGTTTCATTTATTTTGCACTTGATGTCTTTATGTTATATTTAAGAGCAAACAACTACTAAAGAAGCAGTCCTTCTCTCTTTGTCCCTGACCCCTCAAGTCCAGCCTCATGCTCTTGCCATTTTCCTTGTGCCAAATCTGATAGCTGTGAAGCCGCACATGAATCAGTTCAACTGGTGGAAAATACAGATCATTTTTCTACCAGATCAGAAAGATGAAATGACTCACCCTGCGACCACACGACTGCTGGATCAAAGAGTGGTAGGAGCAGGACTGATGCTTTTGGTACCCCTTGGTGCTAGACCAGCTTAGCTGATCTGTCAAAAGCATGCTTTCAGGCTGATGTACTTTGCTTTGATTCAGGCAACATGCTAGGTAGAAGAGGGATGCTACCTACTATCTTGAATAAAACAATAATGACTTTGGCCTAATATTTTGCAGTTAAAAAGAGCTGGGAAATCTGTTGTTCCAAACCTGGCTTTCTAGCTCTTGCAAGTGTTTATGTAATACCCCGTGAAATGAAAGAGCTCCCACTCACCGAAGCGGAGGCAGCCGTGCTTTCCTGGCAGATGCAGCCTGCCTCACAGGGGACACACAACCTCACTAGGCTCTCCTAGATGGAGGCCACTCATTTGATTGTTCCTGATCTGTTACCACCCTAATAGCAAACAAAATTAATTTCAGTATGAAAAATGCTCCTTGCATATGAAACAACAAAACCACACAGTCCCCCTAAAGTGAAAGGGAAATGGGAATTCATTGCCTGGGAGTTTGGGAACAATGTAATTACATGTGCATGATCATAACTTGCTGTACATATTTCATTAATTCAGCTTGTTTTTTTTTTTTTCTTTTAAGTGCCCTAGCACGGTTAAATAACAGAGCCAGTTTACCATTTTTCTAAAGCCCTCAAGAATCTCCATACCTCACTGTTCTTCAAGCTGCAGTCAGCATGGTTTCAAAGGCAATGCAAATGCACTTGTATAATTTAATTTGCTGTATCAAGCAGCCGCAGATATTCAGCCAAACAAATCCCCCAGTTGGCCCAACTTGATAGCTTGAAGGAGCTGTAACACTGCTTGTAGCAGGAGGAACAGAGCTCTCCTCCACCCCTGTCACAACTGGATTTTTGCAAAAAATTCAAGAAAAATTTAAAAATAAACCATTAAGAAGATTTTCCCTTTGTTAACACCTCAGTTAACCTTCTTACCAAATCTACCTTTAGATGATCAAATTATGATTAGTGTATAATTAGTGTTCATCATTCCAAATCTAAATATGTTTGTAAGCAAAAGTGATTAGTTTTGGCATTTTCTTTGTGAGCCCGCTATCAAGCAGAAATAAGTTTCATTGGATGCCTTTTTACCTATGTCTTTCTCTAATGTTTGGCTTATGTTTCACCCTTAACTCAAATTCCAGAGCTTGTAATGCTCATGTTGCAAATAACGACCATATCCCAGATACTGTTGTGCTGATACATACTCCCAGTTCTAGATACCCCTTAAGTCACTTCAATTTGAGAATACTCTGCATGCAGAAATCATCTGTTCTTTAATTATTACAAATGTAATACATGAATATAAAACAAAACAACACTGCAAACATCAAGGAGATACGCTACTACATCATTACTTCAAAAAAAACTTGAAGACAGGTAGTGTCCAACTTTCACAACTCTTTTGTTTTGTTTTAACTTTTAGGGCTATGTTCACAATATTCTCTAGCTATTTTCCAGAATAGGTTGAATTAGGTGGAGTGGCAAGGTCAGTTTCCACATCCTGCCTGTCTCCCAAACTGGCCTGCATAGCATATGCACACACAAACAAACAAGCACAGACCATCCTTCCCCCCAGACCATCCCTTCCCCACATCCCTGCATCAGCTACACTCTTGTATTCCCTGCTGAGCTTTTGGGATTCTTATCACCGTCATCTGAAAGATTATCTGTATGCAGAAGCAGAATAACAACGTTTGTCTTCATGAAGGAACAACATACAGATGCTATCAACTGAGATGGTGATATCCTGTGTTGTCAGGAAACCATTATTTTGTCTGACAAGAGCTTAACGTCAGCCCCTGTGGCAGCAATGGGAAAAAGAGACGCTTTCAATAAGGATACCTCCTCTAATATCATGTTAATAACACTGCAACCTCTGTCCCTCTAAGAAAGATAGCAACCATTTTGAAACATGACAGTCCCCTTTTTCTTTGCAGATCTCTCTGGAAAGAACATAATTTCTCAAATCTTGATGAAAAAGAAACAGCAGAGCAGGATTACTGATCCTGAACACATTGCTTCAAGTATCATCAGTGCACAAAATTTCAGGAATTTTCTTAGAATGTGCATGGAGCTTGCACTTACCACTATTTATTTAAATAGAACTAAAGCTCCCAGGCCCTCTGCATGTTTCTAAATGGCCAATGGGATACCCATAGCCCAGGCTTCTCCTTCCTCATGTGAGCATTTGATGATGTACATCTCTTTCCAACTGAATACTAAATTCACAATTAGAAAACTTAAGTCTTGCAGAAACTCTAATGGGAAGGAAATATCCTTCAGTGTAAAAATTAGTGTAGTTTAGAAAGTGATGATATGGAAGCCAAACCATTTATATGGAAAAGAAATACATTTAGATTAATGAAGGGAATACTACGTAATACACAGAACACATGTTAATGTAAATACATGTATTAACATGGATGTTAAATAACTTAAATGGAGTATACCATTAGGTACCTATGCACAAACACTATCCATGAAGAGTGGACAGCACAACTAGTCCAAAATGTGCAGAATATAATGCACTAGATTCATAGCAAATTCATATTCATTGATTATACATACATCTCATGGGCCACCTCACTGTTCATTTATCTAGGCCATATATAGTTCATCAGTTTGTAAGTGAGGATGTTATGATAGACACTGTCTATGCCTTGCTAATGTCAACATAAATAACATCTACTGCTCTCCTCTCATTTACCATGCTAGTCAGCCTTCTACAATGAAGTACAAGGTTGATCAGGCATGATTTCCCCTTTGTGAATCCATTCTGACTACTCCCAATCACACCTTCTTTTCCTTAATATGTTTGGAAATGGCTTCCAGGAGGATTTGCTCCATCATCTTCCCAGGGATTGAGGCTGACTTGCTTTTAGTTCCCTGGATCCTCCTCCTTGCCCTTTTGGAAGATAGGGGTGATATTTGCTTTCTTCCAGTCCTCAGGAACTTCTCCGAATTGACATGACCTTTCAAAGGCAACGAAGAGCAGCCTTGTAGTGACATCAGCCAGCTCCCTCAGCTCTCGTGGATGCATCCCATCAGGTGCCATGGATTTGTGTGTCCAGTCTGTTTAAACAGTCCCTCACCAGATCCTCCTCTACCAAGAGTAAGTCTTCCTTGTTCCAGACTTTCCCAGTGGTCTCAGGGGCTTGGGATTCCTGAAGGCCAATCTTACCAGGAAAGTCTCAAGGCAAAGGTGGTGATGAGTACCTGAGCCTTTTTCATGTCCTTTGTCACCAGGTCTCCTGCCCCATCCAGCAGCAGGCCCACATTTTCCCTAGTCGTCTTTCTGCTGCTGCTATACTTGTAGAGGCCCTTCTTGTTGTTCTTCATGTCCCCGCCAGATTGAATTCCAGATGGGCTCTGGGTTTCCTAATCCCATCCCTGCAGGATTGGGCAATGCCTATATATTCCTTTTAGGTAACCTGGCCCTGTGTCCTCCTTTTCCTCCTCTTATATGCTTCCTTTTTATGTTTGAGCTCTTTGTGCATCCATGCAGGCCTCCTGCTGCCATTATTTGATTTTCTGTATGTCAGGGAAGATCTTCAGCTTGGAGGGGTCATCTCTGAAAATCAACCAGCTTTCCTGGATTCCTCTTCTCTCTAGGACCATCTCCCATGGGATTCTTCCAAGCAGACCCCTGAACAGGCCGAAGTCTGCTCTCTTGAAGTCCACAGCTGTGATCCTGCTTTTTCCCCTTCTCCCTCATCTCAGGATCCTAAAAACTCCACCATCACATGGTCACTGCAGCCAAAGCTGCTCCCAGCCTTCATATTGCAACCAGTCCTTGCTTGTATTTAAGTATAAGGTGCATCATTATACATCCCCTCACTGGCAACTCAACCACTTCTTAGGAAGTTATCACCAATGCACCGTAGAAACCTCCTGGATTGCTTGTGCCCTGCTGTGTCGTCCTTCCAGTAGATATCAGGGTGGTTCAAGTACCCCACGAGGACCAGGGCCTGCAACCGTGAGACAACTTCTAGTTTCCTAAAGAAGGCCATATCTTCTACTACTTCTTGATCAGGCTGTCTGTAGCAGACACCTGCAACAGTGACACCCACGCTGGTCTGCCCTCTAATCCTGACCCATAAACTCTCACCTGGCTCATCGCACATCCCTCCGCAGAGCTCCATGCATTCCCACTGCTCTTTCACACAAACGGCAACTTCCCCTACGTGCCACCTCAGTCTGTCCCTGCTAAAGAGCCTGTATCCATCTGTGGCAGCACTCCAGTCATGTGAGCTGTCTCACCATGTCTCTGTGATCCCAGTGAGATTGTAGACTTGAAATCTTCTATAATTTAGTAGAAAGAGTAAGTGTTTTCTGCATCTTAGAGTATCCTGTGCAACTGAATAGACCCTCTCAACCAATTGATTTTACAGAAGAGGTTAAAAGTAAAACCTCCAAAACTGGTATCCCATGTTACTAAATGCCACTGTTTTTCAACTTTTGATCAGCCACATATTTTTTATTCTTGTTAAGATCTACAGAATTTTTTCTTAAACATATATTATTTACGGTACAAGAACCATAGTTACAGGCCATAAACACTTAGTAAGAAGGAGACAAGAAACAGATTAACAGACTCATGGACAGAAGAATGAGACAATTTTGACCAATAGGAAGCTCAAGACACCAGTAGTCCAGTGGTGGCCAAGATTTTTGTGGGCACCAGGAAAACTAAAAGCTAGAAGGCAGTACTTAAAAGGAATTTGTAAGATGACTCCACAAAGAAGCTTATTGTCACTTTCCACAGGAGCAAACAGCAGCGCTAAAGCATACAAAGGCCTAGATCCACTGTGGTACATAGGACTGAATGAGGTGCATACGGACCTCTGAGGATCTGGGCTGCAATTGCTTACTTGATCATTTAACAAGTAGATATGATATGGGAAGGGGGATATGTGGAAACTTATCACAGGGACAGGCACTTAAGGGGGTTACTTTCTGGTAAGGCATATCTTTCATAGGCCCTCTGCCTATAACATTACCTGCTCCTGAGAACATACTCTGCACACCCTACCATGAAAAGGTTGGGCAAATTAAAGCACAGATTAAATTACACAACAAAGCAACAAGTTAACTTGTAACTGTTGCAGGTTTAGAAAATGTGATGAAACTGGGCATTTATACATATGTGAGAGAAATCCCCAGGGACAATAGATAATAATAGTAAGAAGAAGAAGAAGAAAATACTGCTTCTTATGTAAAGGGTCTTAAGAGAGGTCAGAATCATCACCTCCATTTTACAGTTAGAGAGAGAGGCAAAACAATTCATCTGAGTTCAGTCAAGAGGTCAGTGGCAGAGCAAGGAGTAGACCTCAGGCCCTGAACCAGTCTTCTGTTAGGAAGACCATCTGATAAAGGCAAATCACCTACAAAAAGCTAATGAAAATGGAGGATATAGGCAGGGAATTCTTTCCAGTTATCACTGTGGAGACAACAAGGAGAGAAACATTTTCTACTGCAAAGTCAAATGACAACTTATGTTCATGTCATTTAGACTTTGGAAAGATCTTTCATCATGGGTCCTTGGAGAATCATCCCTCGAAATACTAAAGAAAGAGCAGAATGATATAGATGGGGATGCAACAAGCACTGATTGATGCTGCCTTTCAGTGACTAAATGCAAAGATTTCCTGTCCAGCTCTAGTGCATCTTAATCGGAATATCCTTCCATTCTACCAGATATATCCCTGGAATTAAACATCAAGATTTAAAACCTACATTTAATTTTCATTATTGGCATTACCACTAGTTATAAAATTTTTCAGCTTCTTCATACCTCAAAACAATGTCCATTTTATATATACCGCACCCTTCTCCCCCACATCTACCAGTTAACAGAGCTGGTCAGTCCATGATACTCCCAACCTCAAAGACTTTCCACTCACTGTTGTGCCCTTCTCTCCAGGAGCCAGAGGGTTGCCTCATTTTTCCATTCAAGTAGCAGACAATGTCTTTTTTGGAAAGGGCAAGTTGAGATTGTGGGATTTTTTTTTTTTTTTAAAGTACAGTTGTGAAAGGTGTTTAACTTAGCCTGTACCTAACCTTCACATATGTAAGTGATCCTTCAGATTTCTACAAACAGCCTCAATGGCTCAAGGCAGGCATGTGTTTTAATACCTTGCTGAATAATGAATGACCTGAATTTCCTAGAGGAAAAGATCAGGTCATGTTTTCAACACTACCCCTTCTAAGAGGATTCTCTGCAAGCTTTCAAACTCATTTTAACACTCTCCTCAGTATCATATTGTAAAAGATCAGAGTCAATCTAATCCATCCTCCTGAAGCACAGGAAAACGTCATGCCATGAAACCTGCCTCAAGTGCAACAGCTGTGGTTAAAGTAGAGCAAACCACCTAGTAAGCCATCCAATCTTGAAAATGCCATATTCATCAAAACGTAAGTTAACTCCATCCAACAGATACTTGGGTGGCTGGTGGCTTGCTCCTGCAGTGTACTGAGCATTCTGTCAACAGCCCAGTGTAAGGCGCAGTGTGCTTTGCTTTAAACGTGACACATTTATGTCACCTGCTGGGTCAGGAAGCATCAGGGCATAACCACACGGAAAGGTGCTGACAGCCCCACACTGGATCCTGCTGAACCAGCCCAGCACCACAAGTCAGAGAAGCAAGACTTGGGAACAGAAACAAGTGGTCTTTGTGTCTACAACCCAGCTGGAGCCCAGAAGAGATCTAGCCATAACTACACAGCACTAAGGCCAAAAACTTCTATTACCTGCTCCTACAGACCCAGCCAATCCAACATCTATGTTCAGCATTAAATTCTAGCCCTTCAAGAAGAGGTACTAAACGGTACTGTGCTATAACCAGACTATCCTTGGACAGCAAACCTTGTCAAGAGGGCAGGGAGCAGTTATTGCTAGACAGTTCCCAAGGTGGAAAGTCTACACAGCTCTGGCCTGCACTGCTCAAGTCTTCACAAGTTTTTGTGTCTCTGCTTTGTGCTTCTTTTCATAATGGAAGCATCTTCCTAATGACCAGCACTAATTCTGATAACAAAGCCCTCTCTTACGCTGTTTTAAGGATGGAGGGAACACTAGCTGCAGATACTGCTAAAATACACTGCCATAAAAAACAAAACACCTACAGTCCACTCTAGGGCTGTCCTTGGTTCCTTCACGGGTCCATTGGAGACTGCAATGTTGAGCGAATGTACAGGAGCCAAGTGCTGGAGGCCTGACCTGGAGATTGCTTTCCTGAAAATTGAAAAGAAAAGATAAAAATTAAATGGGTTATATATCCATATAATTATCCAATAGAATTGTCCACCCCACCCTTCACCAGAACTCAGGAGAGGCAGGATAGCCTCTAATTTCTGTTTTGGTGAAATGGTGCTTGAATGCCATCTCCTGCTACAGCGGTTTAGGAAAAGAATAAAATAGTTTGATCACTGAAAATTATTGCTTAATGAAGATCAGTTAGCCATCTGGCACTAAGCTGAAACATCAAATCTGGTGCACTGCATATGGTTTGCTTTGCCAGTTTCAGAAGAGATTCCTTTTTTTATACCTATTCCTTACAACTTAGAAGGACCTGTTGAATCAATTTATGCATAACTTTATTTTAAATAGATTTTATTGGAGGAATAAAGTATGAGTATTTAACAAGAATGCAACATCCTGTGGTTTTCCTTAGTTTATAGTCTGGAAAAAAGTGTTCCATTCAGCATCAGACTACCTAGTAGAGGACACTGGGTCACCACTTTGGAAGGGGAGTCACACACTACCCTTTTTGATGGCATCAGTATCCCTCATGGTATTTATCCTGGCTTCTATCCACTTACATTTCAATTCCATCTTTTTGGTCCAAATTCCCTCAAAGGACACGGATGGTGACCAGAAACACTCCTGGAGCAACTTTGGGGCTCCATCTGTTTCCCCCATTGCACCCGGCCCCACAACTTCAGCCTCGAATTATGAGCCATCAAGTGGAAGCACACCACACTGATGTGTGATTGCTGATACAATACCAAGCTGTACTTGGACAGTAGGTTTCATAAAGCTTCATAACACTATTATGTTGTATATTTTTACATCATCTGATAGTGGTGATTAAAATGGTCTTACAAGTTCAGGGGCAATGATTCAGAATAGGACACGCAAACATTTCAAGGAGAGATCTCTTTTTCCAAGTCCAGCGGACTCACCCCCTACAAAGTGAAATAACAGTCTGTGAACTACATATTTGTGATACCACTTCCACCATGCAACAGCTATTTTTAGCATCTCCTAAACTTACCACTACCCCAAGGCAATGAAGGTCAACAGAGCCAGTGATGACAATCCAGGTCAGCCATATGCTAAATAAGTCTTATCATTTTTCCTGTAAATAGCCAGTGCAACATATATCCATGGTAAAGGGACTCAGAAGCCTCATTGCTCACAATGCACATCCTGAAAAAATGAGTGGGCTTAATAAGAATGTCCTAAATTTCTTTTTCTGTGGGTAGCATGAACAACTCAGCACATTAACACCAGCCTCTGATCATCCCATGCCACCTTTCCACTTACCAGTGTGGGCAAGATGTTGACATTAAAGGGTTTTTTCAAGATATTTTGCATTTGACTAACACCTGTTAGAAATGGGAACGAGCACAAGGGAGACACTCACTAACTAGCAATGTGCCAGGAGAAAACAATTTAACCAGAAACGTTTTATACCATATATGTCAGCACAACCTAATTTATAGGTGTTCCCAAAGACCAGATGAAGGCCTTAAAGACATAAATCATGAGGAACTATAAAAATACATTTTTAAAAAATTGATATTTTTCTAGAAGACAGTGTCCAATATTTGACAGTCTCCTTCCATGCTGCTTTTGGTATCAATTTGGTTATTGGTGCTTTCTAAACACCAAAGCACATTCTTGTGTCTAATCATGTTTATAACATGACAACTTGTTGTGGTGGAAATGAAGCTGTAATCACATTTTCCGCCATGCATCATTGACAGTGATAAGCCAAATCAGCAGTTGCTTAGTCCTGCCCTCAAAACAGATGAGGGTAGCTTCCAATTTGTGCAAAGGATATAAGCAAAGCCAGCTGAATGAAAAAAAGAAATGTTAGTAATTAATTATTATTTGATGAAAAATGCCAACATTTTCAACCAACATTGCTTACAGCCTATTACTTGTCAGACAATACAGCCAATTAAACTGCATGCATCTACTAAGCAAATTTAATACAGCAAAGCTTGCTACGAATATTGTTAGCAACAAATTTATCTGACCACTCTGAGGACCAGGCTTTCAGCTAGAAGGCAAATTCAGCAGAGATTTAAAAGGTAAATATGCCTAATGAATGGCTACAGACATCACAACATCAAGCCTTGGATACTGTTTCAAGCCAGAATTAGAGATACACAAGCTTGCTGGAGCAGAACCTGAGACCTGGCCCGCTCTTCTTGTCTGAAGAGTGAGCCGAGGTTGATGAGCCTTTCAGCGGAGACCTGGCAGAGTTTTGTGCAAACAGCCTGCCCTTCCTTTGCATGCCAGGTTGGATTTATGGCTTTGGCTGGAAAGCACACAAAACACAAGCACAGGAATAACGCTTTTTTCAGGTCTGTTTGGACACAAAAGCCTTAAAATGATCTCAGGGACAGCAAGCCCACATTAACCAGCCAGAAATGACCGTTAGGCCCAGAGGCAAACTAAAAATGCTTACTCTTACAGAGTTTCTTATCAGAATTTTGCCTTGGAACAGAGAGACACGAAATGTCAAAACATACAACAAGCACCACCGAAGTCTTTTTTTTTTTTTTTGGTGGAGAAGTCAGACTAAAAAGCAAAACACATGACCTTCTAACTTAAGTATAAGCAGAGAAGAGAAGGAAAAATGAGAGAAAGGGAGCGCAGAACAAATCTGTTAACAGAGCAGCTGCTGAGTAGCCAGGTGATTTTATCTCAGACTACTCTAACTAGCAGATTACACCATCTGGCATTTTTCCAAAAGAAAGGTAATGACTAGCTTTCAGTTATTCTTCCCAGAAGTTTCATCTCTACTGGACTGAGTGCATGAATGAAAACACAGACTCTACAGGCAGCCTTTCCCCTAGAAGCAAAAGTTAAAACTATTCATCTGGTAAGATACAGCCATGGAAAGTGAATCTGTGCTGTCATGTAATATTCCTCTCTTCAAATAATAAAGTCTACAACTTCATTAAAATAGGCACTCCAGTCAGTGTGCAAACTCAGAGTGGAAACACACGTAGCAACCAGCAACAAGGAAATGTTGCAGTGTAAGTAATAAGCAGTATTTTGCTAATTACTTTTTCAGATCAAATAATCAATAGTTTGCAGTAGAGGGTATTATCACCTCACCTACCATCACTGCTAATAAGCATGTGTGTGCATGCATGTGTATATATCATTAAATATGCCACATAAAAAAGAAAAACTGGCACTAATTCCATAGTTTATATGATTAAGGAAACCCTTTAACAGTGCAGCTGACTGTCTTGGAAACCAAAAGAAATCTGACATTCAAGTTAAGTAAAATAGCTGCTTAAACAAAAAAAAAAATACATTTTCTTCTCCATTTCACTGAAAAGTCAGGTGAGACTCAACCGACTTATCAGATCAAAGGATACTTATTTGATTAGAGGGGATTTGAGTTTGAGTCAGGCATTGGCTTTCCTGAGCCTTTTCTTCCACCTCAGGCGTATTTAAATCCTCCAATGAGCTGTTTAGACTGAATAGTTTTGCCTGAATCCTCAAGAACTAAAAAAGACAATTAGTCAATGGTATTAATCTCCTTTAAGTGTTAGAAACAGCTTTTTGGAAAAGAAGGAGTACTTTAGTACCGCACACATTTGATGGACTTGAATATCATGTCAGTTGTCACGAGTGATTGAGTCACTGCCTGTCCAGACTTAAGTTTACTACCCTCCTTTCCACGGGGGCATAAGTTATCTTCGGGATAGTCTCTCAGTCAGATGGTTGAGAAATCAGAAAAATGCAGGGACTAGCTTCCACTGATCCTACGGTGAGAACATCTGCCAGAAAATGGATTTTGGGGAGTCTTCTCTCAGTTGGAGTTAAGGTATTTACAAAGAAGACAATAGTTATTTGTATAATCAAGTTTAAGTTGCAATAGCCCTTGTTTCCTTAGCTATCCAATATAGACCCCTTAGAGATACCCCAGGTCTGCCAACCATGATTGGAAAATTCCTGCACAAGGCCAGACAGTATCTTCACTCTGGATGAATTTATATGTGCTTGAGTTTGTTTGGAGGTGGTTTGCACTCCTGCAGTTTGGTGCTTATAAAAGTCATGAACAAAACATACTCACTAAACTCTACCATTATTTAAGTTTTCCCCACACATCTCTGCTGACTGCCTGCACAGCACTCCTGCAACCTGCTGTTCCCAGCTTGCCTTCGAGGCATGTAGTGTTCTCCTTCAGAGTTGACCACAGGGCAATGAGTCTAATTTACTGCAATGTTCAAGATTTCCAAATTTTGCACTAGATATAAGAGGAATCATCTTTGGTCAAACCCAAGATCCATTTGGCCCAGTATCCTGTTTCTGACAATGACCAGTAGCAGGCGTTCAAAGAAGCACAGCCACGGATTGTGTGATCCTTCCCTTGACATACTCCAGCCCCAGTTTCCAGTAATCAGTAGTTTAAGGACTTCCTGATCTAGAGGCTGCTTCCAGACCTTAATGCTTAATAGCCTCTAATGACTCTTTACTCCAGGAATGCATTGGTCTTTCTCTGAACCCATTTATACTCTTGGTCTCCACAGCAGCTTATGTAATGAGCTCTACAACTTAATTATGGGCACTGTAAAGTACTTCTTTCTGACTGATTAAAAATTCTGCTTGATAATTTAATTGGTGTATCATATTGTGAGGAACAGTGAGTAATCATTTGCCTCTCTACACCTTCTGTGATTTTATGAGTCTCTATTGCATATCCCTTCATTTGTCTTTTTTCTCCCCAAGTAGAAGCATCCTAGACCGTTTAGGCTTTTGCTGATGCTGAAGCTGTTCTATCCCTGTCAAGCTTGATATCCTTTTCTAGCTCGATGATGTATTTTTGAGGTAGGATTTCCTGAACTGGAAGAAGTATCCAGTATCTGGCCGCACCAGATGTTTTAATGATTGTTACCATCATACTTTCTGTTTTGTCCTCTTTTCTTGGGTCTCACACCTTCTGATTGCCTTTGTGATCACTGTAAACACTAAATCTTTTCATAGGCATAGGCATAATTATCCAAAGTTCCCTTTCCTGAGCACTAATCACTAAAGTCCAAACTTTTAAGCTTTCTTTCCCCCTCTATGTACGTTATTTTGCCTTCAGTCTCTCTGCTAGACAGCCCTCATTCATGGGCCTCATGCCTGTATCAGGCATTTCCGTGAAATTCATGAGCCTCCACTGCCTTGAAAAAAACAGGCCCTGGTGAGGCCTCACCTGGAGTACTGTGTCCAGTTCTGGGCTCCCCAGTACAAGAGAGACATGGCACTCCTGGAGGGAGTCCAGCGGAGGGCTACCAAAATGATTAGAGGGCTGGAGCATCTCTCCTATGAAGAAAGCCTACAAGAGCTGGGCCTGTTCAGCCTGGAGAAGAGAAGATTGAGAGGCGATCTCATCAACGTGTACAAGTATCTGAAGGGGGAGTGTCAAGAGGATGAGGCCAGCCTCTTCTCCGTGGTGCCCAGCAACAGGACAAGAGGCAATGGGCAGAAACTGAACCACAGGAAGTTCCATCTGAACCTGAGAAAAAACTTCTTCACTGTGAGGGTGACAGAGCATTGGAACAGGTTGCCCAGAGAGGTGGTGGAGTCTCCTTCGCTGGAGATATTCAAAAGCCGTCTGGATGTGATCCTGGGCAATTTGCTCTAGGTGACCCTGCTTGAACAGGGAGGTTGGACTAGATGATCTCCAGAGGTCCCTTCCAACCTAAACCATTCTGTGATTCTGTGACTCTCTTCCCAGCACATCACGATGAACTGATTGTTTAATAATTCTGCATTTTATCCGCAGTTCTATGTGTTTCCCTGACAGAGAGATTAACACTTGCTGCTGGGCAGTGCCAAGGAGTGTTCTGTGGCCCTTAGTGACCACAACGTTCCTCAGGGACTGGGGCTGATTTAAGAAAGTTTACATAGCTCTGGCAGCAATTTATTATTTGAGTTCCTTCAGAATGGTTAGTAAAAAACAGGTCCTAGCGATTAGTTAGTGGCCCTTTTGTCATTGTAGCCATAAGCCTCTTGCATTAACCCTCTCATTTTCCTCAGGTTCATCCACACAAAAAGCAGCTCAGCCTGGGACACTCTTGGACATCCTCGGTAGTGAACGACTCCTTATTCACAATTCATCAGATTCAGTTAGCACTGAAGAGAAATATATCTTTCAAAACTCCTCATGAAACACCTGTTTGTGCGCATGCCATTGCCTGTTGCCCAGTAAGCCAGGATACAGAAGAGCAGAGATGCAGGTAGGGGCTTCCAGGCCACCAGGCATTAGCATCTCAGTGACCCCAATGGAGCCACAGGCACCAGCCAGGACAAATTTGCATGGAAAGCAGTGCATCCCTGTGAAACACTGCAGCTCTGACCAGTTCTATTCTCAGTCTCAAGCATGGCCCTCCTCCAGCTTACAGGCAGCTCATGTCTGCTAGAGACAGAGCTGGAGACAAATAGGTTGCCACTAATGATCTAATTAAGGATTTCAAGCAGCAACCCCAAAGAGAAGAGGTAGCTACAGTACATCAGCTCCTTGAGTGAGCAAGTGACTTCTACTAAGAGCTCTCAAGTCTCCATTCTGTGACCATATTCAGCTCATACTGATCAAACGTCAGACCAAAAAGAGCCACTTAGACCTTCTGTCACTATCTTCATGAATAAAGTAGCAATTTCAGTAAAGTGATACATAGGAATCTTTTGAGAGGGAATAAGAGGAAAAACACATGGAATGTAAGACACCTGCAGAAAGTTTGATCAGGGTGAGAGAGACAAAGAACCTCTACCACATGCCCTCGTCCATTCCGAGTCAACCTGCAGTTCACATCCATTCTCACATTCTGCACATGAAGGGATACTTGTTTCTAAAAAAAAGTTTTTGGTATTCTTGCTCTCCAAACTCCAGGTACAAAAATGGCAGATTATCCGAAAATGATAGAACAGATTTATGAAACAGGTTATGTATTAAACAAGGTATGCACAAATTGTATCCCGATTGTGTTTGCAGTTTTTTAGATATAGATATGGAAATCGTCGCTGCCCTGTGGTTATACTTGAAGCTAAGATTACCGCCAAAACAACACAAGTCAATTAGAGCAGCGCAAATACCAGCCAAGAATCTCTTTAATATATAAATTTGATTTTTTCTGTTCTCTGTTCAGCTTCACCAGTAGGCATATATGAAGTGCCAGATTTTAACCTTATGGAAACTAAATTATAGATTCAATTAAATCCAGAACTGTACTAAGTTCCTCAATTGCTTAAATCTGTCTTACATGAAGAGCCCATCTTCTCAGAGATCAGTAAAAGCACCTACCTTCTTGTAGGAGAAGGTGCTTTCTAAGAAAGGAGACCAATATTAAGGCCTAGATCTTAAAAACACTTAGGAGTCTACATTGCATTGAAATCAGCACAACTTCATTCCTACATGCCTTCATCAGTCAGATCCTGGGTCCAGCAAATTCTCCTGTAACCTCTAATATTAGTCAGCTGCAATGGGAAACCCAGAAATGCCTCAGATGCGGGAGTTAGATCCTTAATCATAAGAAAAAAATCAAAGCCATGTAGAGTTCTCTGTCCTAACAGAGGTCAGGTTTCTAGATATCACTGGACCTGGATATCATCAATTTCTTGGTTTTGCTTCCCTTTGAGGTTTTTTTTTTTCCCCCTTTGCTCTTAGTTTATTCTCTAATTTTCTTTCTGAAGAGGATTATACATCAAGGTTACTTACAGCAGAAGGCAATTTGATTCTAGATCCAGCAAGGTGCCTGCCAATCTTTTGTTTCTTGTTCTATTTGTGAAAAAGATACGTATTAATGTGATGATTATTCTTCCCACAGAAAGTTCCCACAGTACTTGGAGGACCTCCTTGTAGTAACAAAGTTCAACATAAAGTTTGAATGCTGAGGAAAGGAAATTATACTAATGGGGATTCAAAAGAGAGCAAGAGTATCTTTTTCCTGGCATTCACTTAGAAGGAGATTAGCAAAGACAGCTAGGAAAGTAGAAGAGAATACAAATTCTTTCTTGAACTAAGTTATTTTGCTTTATTTTTGCTGAAGTCAAAAACAGTATGTTTGGCAAGGCGGTTTTTCGTCTTTAGTGTTCAAAGCTGTGAATGCCAGGATACAGGTCCGGAGAAGACCTTCTAAGTAAGAGAATCTAGTCGTCTTTGTTGCAGGCAAGCTTACCATGTCATTGCATTCATCAAGATACATCTCAAATCTAACCCTGTTGTTCTCTCTCCCTATTTCTGGAGAAACTGAGTCATATCTCCACTCCTCTGATCATTAAAATCTTTTTCTAATATTCATCCTACATGTATTGCCTGCTAAATCTTTCTTAAATTAATATTAGGATTTTCACATTTCATCCAAAGAGTTAAAATTGGATTGAACCTAGGAGTTACAATTTTTATATGATCTTCTCCAGAATACTATAAAGCCTTGCCTTAGAAATCTTTAAAACTTTGTCAAAAACCATTGGTTGAGGTCATATAAGGACAGAGATGTGCACAGGGAATTTGAAGCTCACATTTTAAAGATTCTGGAATCTATCGAGTAACTAGGATGATAAAATTTAATCACTGTCTTTTCAAGTAAGCAAAGAGGAATGCTCTGGGGAACTCTGAAGCCAGATGACTTCTAACTGCATCACTGACTGGATATCGGCATTACAGAAGATTGATTTGTTTTCACTAGTTCCAAAAGCAAACAAGTCTGAACATGAAATACATTCATGGCACTACATTTGGTTCGGACAGCGTCATAGTATGTTCAAGAACCTGTGTCCTGTACTTCAAGTGTAGACAGTAAACAACGACAGCAAACTGGATAGCAATGAATATGGTATGGTTATAATTTTTTTCTATCATATGCTAAAATAATATATATTAATTTTTGAAAGGGGTGCAGATATTCCATGATAATGCTCAGCCAACCAGGAGAAAATAAGAAAGGGTTTATTTGTTGTTTTCTTTTTATAAGAGTACTCCTTGGTGGCATCAACTATTCTTCTTTTAATTTGGAACACAAGGAAGAGAAAAAAAGAAAGAGAGAGAGAGAGAGAGAGGGAGTGGGACTAAATCCTCAGTAGTCTGGGACAGCAAAGAAGAAATAGGAAAAAAAAGTAAAAGTGATTTTTTTTTATTTTTTAACATCGGCATTGAAATGTTTTCTTGCCTCTCTCAGATGTTGGCACATTGCTTTCAAAAATAACCCAATTTAAGGTAATTTCTCCATTAGACCAGGATCCTCAGCTGGCATAAACTATTTACACAAGCTGAAATGTCATTATGACTCAAGAACTATACGACCTCAAACAAACTATATAATGAAGTATTCTAATTTTCTTTTCTAAAAATCAAGTGTGTGCACTGTAAGCAATAGGTGTTCCTACAAATATGAATTTTTTGAGTCTATCTCCATGTCTCTAAATCATCAAGCATGTTTTTCTTCCTTTTGTTTGTATAGTCTGTCTTCCTTGAAAATGGAAACATATCAGAATTCTTACTTCCCCCTCCACATTTTTTCTCCATTTAACAAATAAGGGTCTCACAGGGGTTAGAAATAAAAATTTTCTTTTTCTGAGTGTGCAAACAAAATTGGAAATAGGTAATAAAGATCCATATTCACTAGTCAACTGAAAAATACTTCAAGAGTTTAAGAACATAAATCAAAAAAAAAAAAAAGGAACTATGTTTTATACCAGAAGAATTCTGTTACAAAGTACAAGAATCAAGTTATCTTCCTCCAGCTTTCACAAACATACTGGAACCAAGGAACAATTCAGAACCAAAGCAAGCTTTACAACAATCCAAATAATTTTTCTAATAAAAGATGTCAGTGGAACACCAAACAGAAATACATTCTCTTTCTCCCTGAAAGGCAAGCTAGGCTTTTGAATTCTAACCACAAATTTTACAGAAAGAAGAGTCCAGATAACATAGCAGGGAAGGGCTTTAAGCGAACTCAGACTTGCCTACATAAAGACTGGGGGGGAAGCCTACTTTTACTTTTCGTTATAGTGACACTTGAGAATGGCAGATAACGAGTAAGACTACCACTCAATAACCAACAAAAATGATATTTTCTCCCTGAGGGAGGAAGCCCAGAAACTCAGATATGACAAAGCTTTTGTCCCCCACCCTTCCTCCCCTTTCCTGTAGGAGATATAGAGAGACATACACACAAAAATTCACCCTTTTTGTTTTAATTCTCACTCTTCATCCAACAAAGACTATGTAGTTCAACAGTAAAGACTACTTTGCTTGGAAAAACCTATATTTTGAGCAGCTGGAACAACAAGCCCTTAACTCCTGGCAGGGCCTGTGGCTGAGAGCACAAGACAAGCACCACCAAGCTTCAGCCACCTGCACCTTTGCCCCAAAGGTATCATTTTGCCTGCCTTCCACTTGCACTCGCTTGGTGGGTAACCCTCAGACTAAGCCCCAAGGAGCAGGATCCTGCCCACTGCTCTTGACTTCTGTGTTTGAAACTAACTGAAAGAATGCAGCAGAAGGAGAAAAAAAAAAAAGAAAGAAAGAAAAAGGATATAGCGTAGTAAGGAAAAAGCAGATGACAAAATTAGAGATCAAGTGAAGGTTCCCCAGCAAGTCTTTATTGCATCCTCTTCCTGCAGGGCCCCATCCAAAGGTTGTCCAGTCCAATGAACAGGTTTTGATTGCTTTTAACAAGTTTCAGGATCAAACAGGAGAGACTTAGGGACAGATCTTTGGGTCTTTACACAAAGCAAAACTTTCTGGTTCATGGGACTTCTACCTAAAC
This sequence comes from Struthio camelus, assembly GCF_040807025.1. Classification (NCBI taxonomy): domain Eukaryota; kingdom Metazoa; phylum Chordata; class Aves; order Struthioniformes; family Struthionidae; genus Struthio; species Struthio camelus. The sequence goes on along the minus strand of NC_090942.1, from coordinate 65,845,224 downwards.
AAGGAATGAGGAATCTGGGTGGCAGAAATAATTCATAACAAATCATCACCTTCACCCCCTGGCAACTGACTGGCAGTTCAGAAATGAGCAAAAAATAAGTACACCCAATATCACACCTGAGGCGACAATGTTCCATCCTCCTTCATTACATGGAAAGTTGAAGACTTATGAAACAGCTTAAAATAAACTTCTCAAAACTGGAGGAGAAACAGAGAAGGGCTTGAGTCAAAGAGGAATTAACCTCAGAATACTCAGCATGTTTATAAAATTCAAGACTAAATGAGTATGAATTTATATAAGACATGAGTTGTCTACCCAAAATGCTTACATTCTAAGCATATTTTTGATAATTGATTTTTGAATGGTTACATTTAACTGTACAGTTGACTCTGTACTGAACCTTTACATTTCTGCCTATAGAACACTTCACATCAAATTAAGAAAACAAAATATTGTGTCATGTAATGTTACGTGTCTCACTGGAACTATGTTGAGGGCCTGCTGCCTTCAGTGTGCCCCAGGATGGTGCCCCAGCAAGGGTACAAGGTGCTAGCAGCCAGGAGGGAGCCCACTGGCCCCCTCCTAACACCGAGGGATAGCACTTGGGGACATGCCTAGGTCTGTTTTGAGTCTTTGAATAGGATAGCTTTCAGGGCAACAGTGAGGCAAGAAAAGTGCAGCTTTTTGGCTAGAGCAATGATCTTTGTGGCAGAGAAGAAAGTGGAGGTCTTCAGAGCTCATTAGCAGCTCTGCTGGATATAATTAAACAGATGCTGTAACTGGAGTCTTTTTTTCCTGTTTGTAACTAATTTCAAAAATACTAATTTTCCTCATGAACTGCCCTTTAAAGGAATTTAACTGAAGGAACAAAAAAAGTGTTTAAAATATACATATGGGGTTTCTCTGCTTCCCTGTTGACTCACCAGTTCCATACAAGCAAGCTAAAAAAAGGCAATACAAAGTACCGACAAATGCACATAACAAGCAAACAGCAGGGAGGAGAAGCTTTATTTTTCTCTAGTCTTTTTGGCTACAGTAATACTGGGTGCCGCTTGCATAGGGCCTATATTGCTTCAGGAAAAGATACTGGAACTTGATGGTGCTCTGCCAGTGACAGATAAATCCTCACATGCCATGACCTGACAGAAGCCCTCTGACTTCATTGCACCTAGACCAAGGGAAGATCTGGATGTAAATCTCCAAAACAGTGGGTGCTCCTGATGTTAAAAGGCATGTTGCACTACTTGAACTTTTTTTTTTTTTTTTTAAATCTGAAAAAGAGATTCTGACAGTATGTAAGAGACTTCCAAAGGCAGGCCCTTAGTTCCTGCATTACTGAATTATTGGCTGAAATCATTTGGAGAGAAATACTAATTTGAAACGGAGTCACTGAATATGAAGACCATAGGATCAAAGCAAAATAATATGTTTATGCCTTCTTTTTATTGTGAAAGAACATCATCAGTTTCTGAGACTTCTTTTTATCATTGAACATTAAGATGTGAAGATAAGTGACGCACAGGAGATTAAAATCCTTTACCACAAAATTAACAGACAACAGGTATCCACAGTACAAACATCCTGCACTTTTACTCCGAAGTGCCTCACCCTCAGTGCAGAAGTTCACTTGTAGCAGTGAGAAAGTAGGTCTGTCTCCAAACCCAATCCATCTTTTACCTTATCTTCTCCTGGGGCTTTCAGTAAGAGAGCTAAGTGCCTTCTTCCTCCTGCACACAGTAAAAAATATCTGTTCTCTAAGATATTTCCCTATTTGGCCTGTGTGGAAATGCCACTTCATTTTACAGTGACACAAAACTAGTCATTAAAAGATAACATTTTCAGCTAGGACTAACTCTTGTTGGATTAAAATCAGTGAGAGAGTAGACTGCTCATCACACTTTGAGCTGTCGCTCTTCCCATAAAGTAATAGTAGAAGAAAAAAAAAAAACATACTCCTCTTACTTAATATGAAGTAGCATTTTTCTTGAAAAGTAGTTTAATTACGCTTGCCACTCTGAAACCAGATAAGGTTCAGAAATAAACATACTGGATCCCCCCCTCCAACACACACACATTTTAACGTTGCATCACCTATTCTTAAAAAACAGAAATTATTTCTTTAGATAGTAACCATCTGATGAATGAAATCACATCTTGACAACAAGATGACCATTGCTATAGGTAAGAGGAGCAAAAATATCCTAAATGCTAGTTGCAGATGACAGATATGGAAGATGCCAGACTGGACTATTATCTTAGAGCCTCATTTCACATGTATAAATCAGAAGTAATTAAATCTGACCTTTTCTTAGCATGGAAATCCAAATGGCTTTAGAATATCTGACCAATGAGATTGTAATGTGTGTATAAAATACATTCAACTGCATGATGAGTATGTTAGTTATGGCTATGCCTTCTTATGTCATTTTCCTAGCACTCAAAAATGCACCGATCCACAAGGTATTACGCCAGTCTTGAAATAATATCTACTAAGAAAAAAAAAAAAATTCTCCCCTCCTTATGTGTCCCTTGAGTAAAGCCTTCACAAAATAATAATGCACAATGAAGATGGATGGGATGTGCAGGGAAGAAATATTTTGAATACACTGCTACCGAGATGGTATTGTTACCCCCTTCTAGTGATATTCTGCAACAGCTGTAGCAAAGCACAGTTCTACCAAACCAGCTTGCAGAGCCTGAGAATAGGACCCATGGCGTATGAGTCACGGGACAGGAAAATGTGAACCAGGCTATGTAGGTCTACCTCTCAGCATGCTAATGCATCAAGCCATTCCAACTTCATTCTTGTGGCTACCTTTGTGAGAAAAAAGAGCGAGAGCATGTATGGTGAAGAAGATGAGGGATATGAACAAACGCCACATAGCAAAAGATAGGTAAATCATGGGATTTTAAATGGAGCATGCCTAATTTCTGCTTTAGCTGGGATTAAAATGTGCTTTTTTTTGTATGGATTTTTGCTACTTTTATGGTGAACATAGTCAGTTACTGATGATGATAGGAAAGGTTCCCACCGAAAAATTTGATTGTTAATACAGGCTGATGAACTATAGACCACAGCTGTCAAACGGAGAAGAGGAGAAGAGAAGGAAAAAGTGTCGTGCTGTGTGGATGGCGGACAAAGATTGAGCATACGCAAGTAGCTACATCAGCTATTAGGAAAGAGACAGGTATTTAAGTTCTTCCTTTTTTTTTTTTTTTTTTTTAAAACAAAAAGTATCTAACTAGCAAAGTTAATACGACTACAAGAGCCATCCTTATCTGCTCCCCCTCACTGCAAGTTGCCATGACAACTCGGCAGGCACTGCTACTTTGCAACAGCAGTTTGGGTTTTCAAGTTATGAAACGCTATTAAAAGGTTAAGAAAAGTTCCTACAGAGAAAAGTCTACCAGGGAGGCACTTACAACTACCTGTTAGGATCCTTGCAATTACAAGCAGGTTACTTCTGTAAAGCAAATACCATGCTAAAGCACTTGCATGGGCAATCTCCTATGGGAGAAAGCAAAACAACACAAAAAAAGTAGAGTGAAATACTCTTGCCAGCATTTCGCCCCAGATTTTCTTCAATACTTCTCCCTTTCTGTCTCCATTTCTCAAGGTGAGTTAGGATGCCCACTCCTCTGAACACCTGAAGACCAGCAATAACCTGGTCAGGAACAAGAGCCTCAGCTGGCAAATCTAGTATAACTGAGGACTACAGCGAAGCAATACCACTTTGTATCACTTGAGGTATTAGCCACAAATTAGTTGTTTTTAACTGACTAAAAATAAATACTAAATCAATTATTTAAAAGTAATCTCAAGCAAGGACTGAGTAAAAAATATTTTAGGTACTTTCAGAGAAAATTAAAACACAAGAAAATCTGTACAATTCTTTTTGCTGTTGAGAAGTACATAAACAGAGCTTCTATACACAAGAGGAGCTAATAAAACGTTGTAAACCAACCAAAAAAACCAAACCAAACCAACAACAGAGCACAGAGAAAGACAAAGACTTTGTTTATCTGAGAAAATTGCACTGCTTCAACTTAAATGTGTTTTTAACTGCTTTAGTTATATTAGTCCGAATCAAAATGTGGAAATGACTTCTTAATGATGCCTTGTTGCTCTTGAGCTCAAATCTATGCCCTATGGACTTGACTTAACCTAAAAAAGCTTGTCAGAGAGAGCGCCTACAAAGGAAGTTGTAGGTGTTCTGAAGTCATTCAATTTACACTGATACATAAGTCAAGCACAAACTTCTTGCTTAGGAAAGCTCTATGAAAAACGAAAGGCTAATTTCTGTACAGTAATAAAAATTGCACTATCATGCAATAAACACTAAGTCAGAGATTCTCCAGAATCCTCCACATATTTTGTTATTCCACTTGTTTTCTTTTTTTAAGGCATCTGGTTGCAAAGAAAAATACTGAAACCACAGCCCTCCTATAATTCAGCAATGCCTGCCTGAATTTGCAGAGAAACTGATGCACTAGTCCTAGTTATAAAAGGATCATGATTCAAATGCCAATGATTAAGTAATATTACTTCAACACTGTTGACAATGCACTGCTAATCAAAGCATGCAAGAAAGGTGAGGATGAAAATCTATACAGTCTATTTGAGTGACTACTCATTTTGGGTAGGCTTTTAAAACAACGTTGCTGGTAGAGGCAGTACTGTAAGTTTTTTGTTTTTGTTTTTTTTTTTTCCTTGATAGGTCAGGATTCAACTTTCAAAAGTTGAGAAATGCTGCATTAACTGATGAAGACTAATTCCATAGAGGGGAATGCAATAAATTTGAGTTTTGTTCTTGTGGTCTAGTGTGTCACCAGAAACCTTTACCAGAGTTACAGATGTACTACTTGCAGATCAGAGTGCATTGCCACATTGATAAAAATCTTTCATGAGCTTTTCCCAAAGCAGTAGAAGAAAAACAAACAGCAGCTGAACCTTGAGATAAACTATTCTGATTTATGAGTTAATTTATAATGCCAAAATACACTATTAACTAAAGTAACAGCTTATTTGTAACTTCATTTTAAGTTCACCAGTAACAGAAACATCTTTATAGTATTATAATTTGTGAAATTTCATTTCTATAGTGCTATTCAAATTGGTAGATTTCAAAATGTATTATAAAGATGGGAGCATTATAAGCCAGCATGATCTAGAGGTGAACCAATACAGATACCATGCCTCAGCAACAATTTGCTCCCAGCTCTGGACCTCAGAATCAGCTTTGGTCAGAGCAGCTAATATTTTAATCAGGTGCTAAGCATAAGGGTTTTTTTTTTTTTTTAATATAAATAAAAGGAATTTGCCTTCATATCCCATGAGAATGACTGCATCCTAGTTTTAGAGTTGACCTTCTAATTTATATACGACTTTTCTGGGATGACTTTCACTTCAGTGTTTTCATGTGTGCTGGCTTCAAATCAAAATGAGAATGAAAAGCACTAACAATTATTTTCTGAGAAATACTTCTAGGGACTATCTATAGGTAAAAGGAATAAATTGTTGTTTGACATTCTCACATACATCCACATTACCTTCTTCCCAAAACAACATGAGAAATGGACTTCATATTAAGCTAGTTATCCCTAATCATGCTGCTCATCAACCTCATCTTTTCTCATAAATTGGTCTGAAAGAGATATACCGGTAAGAAAGTGAGGCCAAACTCTATACAGAGGGAACTAGGCTAACTAGAAACTTATGGAGGAAGTAGGTTATGCTGAAATAAGAGGTCTATCCCAGGCGTGCTGAGCCTCTCCCCACTTTCCCCATATTTAGGGATTTCCCAGCATTGCACTGAGGATCTAGTGATGAGTCTGGTGCTAGTCCCCCCCAATGGACTATTTCTCCCCAGACACCTACACAGCCCTGTCTTTTCATAATTAAAAAAAACGCCTGACACTGAAGTAAATGCGAATATGCTTACCACCTTTGGTGCAGCTCCATATGTGATGTCCTACATACAGGGAGCTCGAAGTGAAATTATGTAACTTCACTTCACAGATAAGGTTCAGAGAGGCAAAACATGCCTTTGTCAAGGTCGCACTGTAAGAGGAAGAACAAGCTCAAAACAAAACTAAAACTACTGCTGAGTCCAAAGTCCCCTCTAGGTTCTCATATTTATAGGTGATATATCATGCAGGTATCTTGTCACGTTTTAGGTTTAATTACCTATACTGCTCCTCAAATACACTAGCAATAGAAGAGAGCAAAGGGACATTATAGACATCATTGTTATTATTCCAGATTGGTTTTAATATTTGCAATTGGAGAGTTTTCTGAAGGTTGTGATAGAAACAAACAAACTTCAGATGATGCAGGATGAGCAGGAATGACTTCTACTCAAGTGGAAGGAGAAAGAGAAGAGATTTTTAAAATCAGACCAGAGATTCGTCTCAGATGTAGAAATGATTTAGTGGTTTTTTAAAGAGGAAAGAAGAAGTGTGATGTGAAAATCTTGGGTTGAACCAGGTTTCACGTAATACAGTAGGAACATTACCATCTGCATTGATGAGATCAGCATATTATCCCTCAACTAAGGAAACTGAGTAAAGAACTTAGTTAAGCCTTTTCTACTTTATCCTTTATTTTGCATTTGTGCATTCCATCCTTCCATGCATTATATATGCTACCAAGTACGCTATAAGGTGTTTTGTCTTTTATAGTAAATCTATTGCAAATACCTGAAATATAAAATATATATAAAGCCTGAGCACTGACAATATTATAATTACTATATATTTAATTATTAAATTCCATAATGGCATCATATCTCTTTCACTAAATAGCTACCAATACCGACAAATAACAAGAACACAACAACCCTTTGTTTGTCTACAGGCTTCCTTTGACACTGAACAATGCAAAAAATTAAGTCATTTAGATATAAATAAATATTGCACCAGGAAATACATGAGTAATGAATAAAAAAAAAGGTTTAGATGACCTTGGTCATCCACCAGCTAAAGTAGGACTAACATTTTCAGTACTTCTTCAGGGATTTATCTTGTCTAGCTTTTAACTTTCTCAAGTGATGAAAGTCCTATCATTTCCCTTAGGAATCTAATCCATAGGCTAACAAATCTCTAGGACAAATCCTAGCTGTTGTAAACCGGCCTAGTTCCGTGGACTTCAGTGTAGCTAGCCTGATTTCCACCAACTGATATATTTGTTACAGGATTAGAGACTGAAGAGAAGTTAAATGTCATCCATTTTTATAACTGTCCACCTCGTTTAACACCATATCTCTTAAGACACTTCATAACTTTAGGTTCCTTTGTTTTAAGCACTTAAAACAGGACACAAAATGTTACCCAATAAAAAAAGGACCTTCTGGCTTCCAAAGCCATTTCCCAGTGTTACCATGGAAATGAAGACCTAGCTCCTTAACAAAAACATTAATGATCAGGTGCCTGGAGTCACACAAAAGAGAAAAGGGACGGAAATTACCAGCTACTCAATGGCGCGTCAATCTGGAGCACAACCTCCCCAGCTAGGGGCAGGATTCAATACACCATTTTGCACTCACAGAGCTTCAGCAGAGCCAGATCTCACAGTGTCAGAACAGAGGAGGGTTGCTGCTTTATTTTAAATCTGGCTTGCTAACCAAGTTTGCTAACTTTAGAATTAAAACAAATAAAACAATAATGTCATCATCATTTGAGGGAGGGAGGGGAGGAGGAGGAGAAAGAAAGGGCAGCTTTAATAAAAGCAACACTATAAATGTGTTGCCATGATCCAGCCCCCTCGCAACGTGTCTATAACTGTTTCATCTACCCTGCCACCCATGGCTAAATGTTGAGGGCTGGAACAGATTGCCCTAGATTGTTCTGTTTGAAATTATCACCATTACCGAACAAACTGAAACAGAGACCAAGGTTTTCCTGAGCTAGGCAAGGATATTGTAACTGATGGTCCCTGCTGTTAAGAGCTGTTGGCCTAAACAGAGAATAGAAAGGGAGACTTGCCCAGGTTCATAGTCAGTCAGTGCCATGAGCAAGGCAAGAAGCCAGGTTTCTCAAGTCCCCTGTCACATCCCCTAGCCACTGGACAGCACCGCCTTTGGGGTGCACTGATAACACTCGCACTTCCTGGCACATCTGCGCTGCAGATGACTTCAGTCATACCCTTTTGTTTGCTCATTTGCTTCAAAATGCACTGAGTGTCTAACTGTCCTTTTTCGAATATCATCATTTTTCGTTCAGCAGAGCTAGAGTTTTTGAAATGATTCAAGAAGAACGTGAGAGAGAAGTTTGCATAGTGTCTGTCCAAAGGGGTGAATCTGAGGGAAGAAATGCCACCCACCACATTGTTGCCTTGGTATTTTAGCACCTATCTCCCCAACACTTACACCAGAAAAATCCTTCCACGTGCATTGAGATACAGGTATGGGAAAAAGCACTCCATAAGGCAAAGAAAACCTGTGCGTGACACACATCACATGCATACACACACACACACTCATAAAAAATATCTACCAGATTCCTGTATTTTGATGCCTTAAAAAAGGGATACCAAAACCCAATATTTTCTCATTATCACTATGTCAGTATTTCTATGTTGGATCCTCTTATTCTATGCTGCTCAAAACATGGACGCCCTTATTGTACCACCATGACCAATCTCTTGGGAATTGCTACTGAACTTAGTGATTATCAGCACAGAACTAATACCAGTATAGTGAAACCAGGATGGGGTCTGTTAGCCTGCTTGCCAAACAGAAGTCGCATTGTGGAAATGAAAGTCAGACCTAGTTTATTAGTATGCTTGTCTAAGCTTGTGCATGCAAAGCCTTAGAGAGAACTGCATTGAAGAAAAAAACATTTCCTTTCATTCTCTTGAAATCCCTAGATTTCACAAACAATTCCCCAGCCTCCTAAACTTAGTTCCATAAAAGACAGTGGCTCCAGGTTAGTCCACAAAGCAGATCAGGCTGGGGTCCCCTCAAACCACGACAACCCCTGAAGTCAACTGCTGAAGACCTGGGACAGTGAATCTAGAAATCTTGGGTTTTTCTTACCAATTCCATATATAAAGTGTGGGCCTCCCCTCAGATGAGTTCAAGTCACCACAGTACAGAAGGAATGCCAAAGGCAGCTGTTTCACACAGATTAGAATCAAAGCCTAGCAAATGTTCAGGAGTTTTAGGGTTTGTTTGAACATGAAACTCAGTCAAATTAACTGTGAGCCAAAAACAGAGAAAAGATATCCAAGAGAAGTTTCCTATATACAGAATTTCCCAAATGCTACAGTGGTTCTCCACATTTATCTGGAACCAATGGCCTTTTTTTAAATACTTTCATATTAATGGCATGTTGTATAAAGAGCTGGAATTCAGAAAACAAGACTAATTTTCAGCATAACATGAATTAAATTTGCATGCAGTCCTACCTGCAACATAAGTGGTCTGGGGGAAAAGTAAATTTAGGTGACTCATTTTACATTTTACAGTTGTGTGTTGTTTTCTTTTCCTTTATTTAAAATATGCTCAAATTAAAAACCTCCAAGGAGGTCCATCAACGAAGCTGATTCTGGATCTGCCATCACAAAAGTGACCAGCTTTAAGGCTGGTCACAATACGTCACTAAACTATATCACACTGAAATAATAGACTCAAGTTAGGACTCAATGCAGAGGGGAAAAGAAGCAGTTGATTTGTTTTGTTTTAGAGCATACTAATCAAAAGCAGCAGGGCTTTGCCGACTCACACTCCAAAGACTCAGCTTTACAAAGAGACCAGGACTAGAAATAACTTCATGTTTTGGGTAAACTCAGTGAAGATGCAAAATATAAACATTAAACACCATCTGCAATATTGACTACAATAAATATATGAATCATGATGCAGTACCTACACGTCAATATATTTTATGCTTGGAATGTCTTTGAAGCCAATATACCTGTACATCAATTAAAATGCAACTAGCTGAGTAAAACAATCAGCTTATTTGACTTTTGCCACATTTAATACTTTTATCACTTTTATTATTTTAATACATTTATTGATTTTTCTAATAAGCCATCATGAGATAAAGAAACAATAGTATTTTGACTTCTAGTAATCTTGTTTCCAATTTCATTTCATCGGTGATTTGTCCAAGTCCCTACAAACTCAAAGGCACTGAAGGAAATCAAAGCTAGAATCTCTGACCATTGCCTGAAGCCGTAAGACCCAATCATTTTTTTCAACTTCTAATATTGCTTACTGGTAACAGACTACTGTGCTAACCTAACAACTTGAAGAAAGCTGATGGATGGTGTTTGCATCTTCTCAAAACTATATTTACAGGGAACAAATGGGTACATTTCACTGAAGCAGGCAAGGCCAAGCACATTGTGAAAAGAGATGGAGAGTGGGTGGAACAACCACCTTGCCTTTCCTTTTCTTTAATTTTCTTTCCCCTCTGGCTCTTTAGGCATTAATTTTAGTAGAGGCTTGGGATTCTATTCTGGTACAGATATCTTCAGAGAGAGTTTTGAAACTACATCTAGGTAACTAAATAAATAAGAATTTACCATCTCAATTTACTTTAAACAAGTAAAAACAAAATGAGCACCAGTCTAGAATAGCATACAGTCCTTGTGATATGAATTAGAAGCACAAAGTCCGTCATAATAATCAGATAGCAGAACTATGGACATTGAGGGTGAATAATAAAAAAAAGACTAAGCTGTTCTGGTATTCTTGTAAATTATGTTTAGAAGATAGGATTTGAGCTACCAGAGCAAGAGTCAAAATTGCAAAGCAGTAAACATATTTTTTAAGAATAAGTCACACTTCTTTGCATCTAAATTTAGTTTGGCTTAGCATTTTGAAAGGCACTGGACTAACTCCCCCCCCCCCCCCCCCCCTTGAGATGCCAGAGCTTGCTCTGGTGCTGGAATACGTACAGACGTGTTAAGACAACCCTTTGTCCAGCACAACCTACCCTGCCACAAAGCCCAGAAATACCCTATGGTAACAGAAACATGCTGTGCTTTGTACCAAGCTGGGCTGCTGGTGTCTCTACATCACACTGTGCTGCACAGCATACACGCACATCTCATCTCCCATCTAGCTACTGAATAAGCTCAGCAAGGCCAGAAGAAGTAAAGACACCAACCACTGCCACATCCCCTAAGGAGGCACATCTTCGCTGTGAAGACATCTCCCTCAAAAGGGTGCAGAAAGCACCTGAAACCTCTTCCCAAGCCCACCCGTGTTGAACTAGTGGGAGAAGAGGGTTACATAACGAGGATCAGAAGTAGGATGCTACAGCATTGAGTGAGCCACAAAGTGACCTCTTTTGGTTGTCTGTTGCTGCTGCCTGCGACACTTCTATTTCATTTCAAAATATTAGCTTCAGTGACAATATATGGGGGGGGGGGGGAGGGAGGGAAATCAAGACCCATCAAAAAGCTGCCATGGGAAACACTACAGCATTTATTATATCACATGCAAACTCAATTGTTCATAAGGCCAGACAAAGCTTCCTAGTCTAAGGTCCTGTTTTCAGTTGCACATGAACTGCACTATCCTTTAAACACGTAGGCTGAAGTTTTCCATGACAGGTTGCCGCCTCAAGGTGATGGATTTCTTTCAATTTTACCTAAAATAGTTTAGCTCTAACCAAGAACAAAACTGGAATAAAAGACACTGTTTATTCAGCATTTAAAACGTTCAAGCATCTTTTTGAGCATCAAGATCTAGAGCCTCTACTCTTTGCAGTGGTAACAAACTTGGCAGAGGAGAGGGGACTTCATGACAGACAAGCACCTTTTGCTGTCCTTATGAAAATCCACTTGAACCTGCCCAAGAGATAAGCCTCAGAAATTTCAAGCATTTCACATGCCTCCTAGATTTTGCTCTGAATCTAACAAATAGCTGAATTGACCAAGGATTTAATTTGCACTGGGGTTGAACAGGTCTTTCCTTGCAGTTGTGGTCTGAGCTGCGAAATCCAGATCTGGATGAAATGAAATGAAATGAAACGAAAGAGCTCTGCTCTGCTGTCTGTAATCCCAGTGACATCCAGACAGCATGAAAGAGGAAGGCATCTTAAGCAAACATAACAAAGAGAAGAGATCAACTTGCATAGGAAAACAGCCTGAGGATACCAAAGCTGGCAGGAGGGGAGGCAAAACCTGGGACTGGGATCTAAAGTGGGACACTGGCAACCAGGATTACAGCTAATGGGGACAAAGAAACGAGAGACACTTAGTAAGGCTGATTGTTCAAGGATATTCAGAAAGACACCAACGTTCTCATATACTCAATGCTCAGATCCCCATTTGTGACTGGGAGACTATTACATCCATGGCCACTGTTAAGAGTGTTTGCAAAACCCTCATCACTAGTGCTATGGGAAAGACCAACAAGATGAAACCCATGAGGCCAGCAGTAATTCTGCCTCCATTACATACCCTGAACAATGTCCAGTAAATACTACATAAGAAACAATAAAGTGAAAACAAAATATTGAATAGCTGCTCATTCAAATAGCAGTGGATGTCATGAGCACAGAGGGAAGTAGGAACCCTGCAAAAAAGTGTGCAACTCTAATTAAAGACTGACTCATAATGCATATGTGCAAGGGGGTGGACAAAATTAATGTTCTGGCATTTCCTAACTTTTGTATGTTTGATTTTGCAGTCCCAATAGCCCTCTTTTTCCATAGGGTGTGAATGCACGTCAAGTATGTAAATAAATACTCAGTGAGGGTGTAATTCAGCACTGCGCTCCTTAAATCAGACTGTTGCACCCTGCTGAACCACTGCGTTGCAGGTGCGTCAGTCAGTGCACATGCAACACAGTAGAGGATGGCAGTAGAGGACGGCAGTCACCTGTAATACTGCTACGAGGTAAAGTGCACAAACCCAGCACAGTGTACTCCTCACTACACAAATACCCTGAAACAAAGCAGTAAGAGGGAATCCATCTCTATTTAAAAAATAAAAAAAAAAATTTAAAAGGAGACTGAAAAGGTAATAAATATAGGGTGAACAGTGGGTATTGCAAAAATAGCCTTTAAAAGAATATTTTAGCTAGTGCAGAAAGACTGACACTCACAAGCAACTTGCAATAAATTAGAAGAAGAGAACCCAAAGGAATAGAAGTCAGTCACTAAGGGAATAGCTTCTAGCATCAAGCCGTCAAAGGACTGCTGTAGCATCAGTGAGGGGGTGGGAGGGGAAAAGAAAAGGAAGAAAAATCACAAAAGTGTCTCTTTTAAGGGACTTATGTTGGTTACAGTCTTCTAACCCAGCTCATAGACCACATTCTAGTTCAGGCAAATTCTCCCCCTTCCTCCCATAACTCCTGCCTGCCAATAATACACGTGATAATGAATAATTGGATTCCAATAGTCTATTTTTTGCCACTTGAAGCACTACGTGGGCAGTTCAGAGGCTGTTGATATGCATTGTTTCCTCCTTTTGCAGAGATATGCCTTTGGTTTAAATTATTCCACCTCAAAGCCAACGCAATGACTCGAGGACTCCAGAGGCTGACTGCACTGCATTCCCTTCCAGAAGAAAGAAAGGGAGGAAGGTCAGATTTTACATTGGATTACATATTGAAAAGCTTGCAGTTCTTCCAGTCATTTCATATTAAGTGTTATTTAATATCAAGTGAACAATGATTTTATTATATAGCAAATTTAGTAATATTTTTCACCTCCTCTGCCTGTGAAGTGAACAGGTGTGGAAGAGCAGGGCCAGAGAAGACTGTAGGAAGAGGAGTATAAATATCAAGAAATGGAATACCATCATATCCTAGGAGCAGCTGCATCTCTCCCCTCCTCTCATCTCTCCGACTGTTCTTCCTTAGATAATGTGTCTCACGCCTCCACCTTTTTCACGGCACCCCATCCTCGAACCAAGTTCTGGGCTACCACACATTGCTCAGCAACCACTCCTATCTTGCTGATTCAACTGGGTTTAGCTAGCACACTGTCCTTTTGGGAGACTGAGCTGTGGACCAGAGCAAAACAGAGCATCATTTAAGGTCAATCCTGCAAAGAAAGCAGAGCAGAAAGGATCTGGGAAGAAGGATACAACAAAATGTCTTGCTAGCATGATCTCTTTACATAGTCATAGGTAGATGTTCTTAAGCATATAGAAAATATTGGCATCTGCCTGTCCTCCCGCATCCCTGTGCTTCGAAGTCTGTCTTAAATTCACCTATAATACTGCCAAAATGCTACAGGGAAATTCAGCAGAGGGTCAAACTGGACCATCAAACCAGAGAGACTCTTAGGACTTTAGGCGTAGCATGGATCCATTTCCTACTTCTAACATACATTTTATGACAGTTTTCTTACTACTGTAATATATACACACAGTAACGTATGCAATAAACCAGCCAAGACTCCATTTTAATATATCATTACAGGCTGTTCTAAATCAGTTGCATAGTCTACTCAGAACATTCCCTCCCTAGGTAGTTATGACGCTAAGAGTCTGACAAATTAGGACAGCTTTGTTCTCCAAATTAAGCAAGCCTCCATATTGTGGTAACAAATAACAATGAGAGAAAAAGACTTAGGAATGACAAAATATGTTCAACAAGCAAAGGAGTGCATCTATGCCGCAAATCAAATTTATCCAAGATTATCCTAAGAAAAAAGTATTTTTCTTTTGCCTCAGGAGCTGTCAGTTCACATTGGGGTGTCAATTCTGACATAGCAGTTTGGCTCAGTCTCCCTAGCGATGTGCCTCCCCCAGCTGGTCCATGTAGAGTGCTCTAGAGGAAATAGAGAACAGCAGCAACAGTGAATGTGATTCTTTGGGATAGCTCTGTCATGGGTAGACAATTCCCATCCAGTTCCATCCACTAACCAGTTCATGTTTTCATTGCTGAGATTTCCTTTCCTTCAGCATGAATTCAAACTGCTGCAGTTAGATAGCACCCTAAGTTATATTTATTTATTCACCCACTGCCTACCACTAGCAATTCACACTAACAGTTTAACTCAATGTACAAGTGAATCTGGCAGTTATAAATGCTACAAAATACTTTCCAGCAATATTGAATCTAATACCAGTTGGTTTCAGCGAGTGAACTGCTGTTGTACTACAGCAGAGCCCTGGTGAATTATTTGGTTCTTTTTCAAATCAAAGGCAGTTATTTTGAACGAGGCCTTCAGCACAGTTTTCGAAAATGCTTGGTGACTTCCAAGTAAAGTAAAAATAACCTTAAAAAGTTAATGCAACGACCCCGATTTGGCAATTAAACCTGGAGTTAGACCTCAGATTGAGTGCAGGGGCAAGAGAAAGAGTCAGAGGGTACAAGCTAAAGTCAAAACAAAGGGAGTCAACAAGGGCATGCAGAAGCTGGCAGAGGAAGACAAACTAGTGCAGATGCCAGGTCAGGGGCCAGGAATAACAGCAGTTCATGCAGAGAGCAAAGGGTGAGCAAACACCGGGGAGCAGAGCTGGGGCACAGGCTGGCCCTGCCACTAGCTCAGACAGCAGCCTCACCTACGGCCCCTATATATCCGTGTCCTAGAGATCCCACTCTGGGAGCAGGAGCTGTCCTCAGGTATCTAAGTCACCTAGAAATTTTCTTTTTTAGCTGTTACCTTGTGTTCGCCTGGGAAAGTGTTATTCATTTGAAGTGATAAGAGGATGCATGTTCTGTGTGAAGCCCTTGTTTTGGATTTAAAATGTTTCATTTGAATCTGATCCTAGTCACCTAAATCTACACCAAGAAAAGTAATGCCAGTAGAAATATTAGTGTCCACAGTAATACTGAGAGTTTAAATTTACATCAGAAGTTAAAATGTTACAGCTTCCCCTCTCAATATGACCTTACTTTGCCAAACAATTTGTCTGCTTCATCATCTCTATTTCCTCTTTTATGTGGGTCTTCCAGCAAAAATTAAAAAGACCTTTCTAATCTAAAGTGTCTGCTCCTGAATTTAGAACAGCAAAAGACCAAAGGCTTTGAGGAGGAAGAAATTCTCACTGAAGAGACGGGGTGGGGGGGGGTCAGTCTCGATTTTCCGCTTGGGCACTAGGAACGCTAATGTATTTTTCACATACAAAAGAGTACAGAATATAAATACCCTGTAAGAGATGTAAAGTGCCCAGTTTCCTAAAAAGGATGTTTCTCATCATTGGCACATATGAATTATTCAGCCTGTTAAGCTGATCTAAATTGAAAATAAATACATTAATGACAAATAAGATCTTTCTCGCATGTGATTTTTTCCTACATCAAGAGCGCTTTATAAAGCATTATTTCGTTTCCTTACAGGCCTCTTCCCCAGCATTCCCTCCAGAAACCTGATAAGCAACTTGAATATTCTCCTCATTTTTTATTGCCTTACTCTCCTTGTGATCTACCACTGAGATTAGATTCTGTATCCCATTCTGTATCCTGAGCAAATTTAATCACTATCCTCTTGCCTTTTAAATCCCTTCTGAAGACCTACTTCTCCTGTGTTACTTATAAAAAACAAGCTACATATGGTCTTTATTCTGTTTACCTAATTATCACGTGGGCCAAGAGTCAAAGCAAGGGAAACAAAGGGAGCTGAAGCATAAAGAATGCTGTAAAAAGGGGAACTAAGCATTTTTTTTTTTCCACAAAAATGAATCAAACCAGGCAATAGCTACTGAATCACATGTGTATCACCTGCAGCCCTTGCTAAAATACCATACTGCCTGCACCACCTTTCATCCCTCTCAGACCCTTCAAATTTGAATCAATGATTTCCTTTCTACTGGGTCTGGACAGTGATTAATATATACTGAATGCTATCACAGCCTAGATATAAATAAAACCCTTTCCCATAGCCTGTAAATAGGTAAGCCTAATAAATTAAAATGCAAAATTAACACAGATTAGTCAAGAAACTTTTCAAGTTCAAAAAGGAAATGAACCCAAATTGGCTATTTTCCATATCTACTTTAAGATTCTGATTACACTTTCCTATATTTCATTATTATTTTGTTTCAAGTCACTTTACAATACAACCTATCAAAACTAACTTCTTGCATGGGTCAGACTTAAGAACCAAAGCACAGAATGCATTTCAGGTATGAGAACGCTTCCTTTCTCTTCAAGAAAGAGGCAGGAAAAAACCTCCTTCATCCATGTTGCTCCTCTTCTCTCACGATAAACTAATGTGCAATTCAATCTGCTTTCAAAGTTCCTATCTGCTCAAATGCCCCTGGAATAGAAATAAACAGGACTTTCCCTTCCATGGTAAGGTAAAATCTCAGGCTTTGGAACTGTGTTGGTACTGCATGTTCTGTTAGGATAGAGTTAGCAGTTTAATTGCTTTTGTGGGAAAATAGTTGTAAGAAGTACCTAACCAAAAGGATTGGAAGCAGGAAGGTATGTTGCTTTAAGTGCAGAACTTTGTCAAAGTGTCCATTTTCTCTCAGTTTGATACCTTACCTTATAACACATAATGTACCGGGAACATTCTGGTACAATAAGCATAGAGAAAGGCAGGACCTTTGGGGAACTTAAGAGGGAACCCTGTATAATGAATCTTTCATGTGAATTTTCCAGGTTATTCATTTCAGACCAGTCAGAATATCCTTATTATTTATATTAAACTAATGACTAACAAATGCCACTCAACTTGAACCTCTATTGTGAAAAAAGAATGCAACCCCCCCCACAACTTTATTTTCCTTTATCTTAAATGAGATACCTATTTAACAAGATCTACAGCTTTTCTTGCTCTAGGCTGAGGTGGCTGGGAGCACATGTCTCTCCAGGCAGTTAAAGCCACTCGTTCTCTGGGTCCTTGTGCTAAACTGGAGAGGTGAGAGATGCCAAGGAGATGTATGAGATACATGAGAGCAGGCAAAGGACACCAAGCGGTCATTAAGCTAATAGTTACATCCAGGAATGTGTCAAAACCTTTTATACTAGGTGGGTGCCACTCACACTGTTCCCCAGCTGCTTTCAAGAACAAGCTCTTGCAGTGCTAGCCTCCCCTGATCCAACACTCCTACTCCCATTCCACGTCACTTGTACCTCTTATGGCCCATACTGGAAGGGAATTACCAACTTGAGGGACATTGCAAACCTGAGAGAAACGCCACAATGACCAGCACAAGGATACAGAAGACCCCCCCCACACACACCTTGAGATGAGCCATCAGAGACAACAGAATCTCATCCCTTGCACCTTGTCTTTGGTACTATATAGCCCCTAGAGTTCATACATGCCTACAGATGAACTCTATTCTTCAGATACCTTGTTTTCTTCTTTCTCTCTGCCCCTCCCATTTCTCTTTGTTAGAGCTATTTTCCCTACGTTTTCAGTTTGGGTTCCCTCCCCTACCCCCTCAATTTCCCTGCCCATACAAAACAAAACATTTTTCCTTCTAGTTTGCAAGGCAATTAGAGATCCTTGAAAACAACAGTAGCTAGAGTAAGCTACTTGATAACCACTTGACCCTCTCAAAAATTTTGTTTTCCTTACAGGAGCTTTTTGCATCTGTAGTAGGATTGAGGGGACCACCTTGACTTCAACCTCAGCTACAACTAGTCAGGAAAAAGGTTCAGAAAAATATTTTTTTAAAAAGGAAGAAAAAAATAGAAGACTACTGAACTGGAAACTTCAACAAAGAGATGAGGTTTACAGCAAACTAGTGTTTTCTTTCTTTAAACCACATTACTCTTCCTTAATGTAACAGCCAAACCTCAGAGGACTGGTGGAAGGCATTGTGTACACGTATACAGGAACTAGAAAGTACTTCTTAATTATTTTTCCTGGAAACCATATGTCAAATTCTGTAGAGAATCTCTGTTTGGCAGCTTTGAAGTCCGCTGGATGCCACACTCTGAAGGACAAGTGGATATAAACTGACCTCATTGACTTCAGTGATATTGCCCTGCTAAAATCCTTCCCTGCAACTTTGACCAAAGAGCAACCTCTGAATTCTCCACAAATCATGAGCAGCGTTCACAATGGCACAACAGAGCAACATTAGTGTGCAGTGACCCACATCATCTTGTAAAACTCTGCAAAAAAGATTAGGACCTAAGGAAAGGAGGGGAAACAGCTTCAGTTTCTATTCTCTTGCTCTGCAAACAAAACAGATATCCGACAGATGTGGCAACTTCCCTGCCTGGCAGCTCAGCAAAAATTCCCTCCTTCAGACTGATTCCTCATGAAGGCTGCGGATTTTCTGGGCTGGGTTACATGCCTTCGACAGCAAAACTAGAACCATGCAGGTAACATGAATTATTTCAGGCTTATTAACCTTTCTCTGCAGTTCCCAACTGTTTTTAGACTATTAAACCACATATAGGCAGAGCTAAAATTTCTTCCAGCTTAGTGGAAAGATAGTGGGAATCATCCATTAAGAAAAGGCCCCAGAATAAAAGTTTGAGACACAAGATTCATGTATTTTGATGCGGAGTTTCATAACACACATTTTAGACAATCAATCCCCCATTAAGACATAGGGACTCCCCATACATTATTTTATGGGAACAGAAGGAATTAGGGTCCTCCAAATAACATATTGACCAAGCTGGCTGGTAGGGAAATGCTTGGAAAACGGAGTAAGGGAGGCATCTGTCTCAGCCCAGAATCCAGAGTCCTGAGCCTCTGTGACTGCAAGCACCCCAGTGCCTATACCACTTTTTGTGGATGGATGTCAGTCCCCTCAGCGCCCTGAGCCAACATGGTCCAGCAATCCTTCCAGTAGGGCCTTATAGATCAGTCTTATCAACATGCCCACGCGGTGAGCCAGTTTTGGAGCCCTAAGCTCACAGACAGTGCTAGCTCAGCACAAGAGTACAAGCTCTTCTCTGTCTATTAGAAGTCCTCGAAACAAAATCTAAGACTAAAAGAACAGCATTACTGGGTCAGACCAAATGTTCTAATGCAGCACCTTTTGTCTGTGGCTGACTGATAACGGGCGATTACCAAAAGAGTACAAAAATATGGTGAGGACAAAGGTATATATATCACCTTCCACATCTCCCTCTTGCCTTTAGCAAAGCAGAGCTTAGGACTGCTTGAGACAGACTGCATCAAATCTTCATCCTTCCTGCTTACCAACATATTTTTACAGTGTTCGTACGTCTGGTTTTCTAATACAGCTACAGTTTTTGTCTCCATCACATTGTGTGGCAATGAAATCCACTACATAACTACGCACTGTGAGGAAAAATAGTTCTTTTTTTTTTTTTTAATCTGTTTGATAAGTTTATTTGATGGTCTATGGCTCTTACATCATGGAAAAGAATGAATCAAGTGTTCCCTATCTGCCTTCTACTTGCCTCTTATGCCGCTCGAGCTGATAAAACTTTATGTCTATGAGTCTTTCCTCATCCATAAGTTGTTCCATTTCACTAGTCAAATTACTACTGCCCTCTTTGCCTTCTCTGTCCCATCTCTGAGCAGTAAGCAGAAATATTCATAAAATTATCTACTAGATAGTGACTACTAGATCTCTTTCCAAAGAGGTGAGAATTAATGCACAGCCCATCCTTGCATGAGCATACAGTTACATTCAAAGTAATGCAGTTGGAGAAAAGCAGCCCTATCAACACAGAATTGCATCCCCCATTTTTAAGTCCACTCACTTACTACAGAGAGATCTTTTTGCTGTTCTGCTGTTAATTCATTTTTGAATAGCCTACATACAAGCTTTGTCACTCCATAGTTCATTTATTTTCCAAATGATTCCCAGAGTGTATTTAACAGCAATGGTTCCAACTCTGTTCCCTTGATAACATCCCTCTAGTCCAAACCCTCATCATTTGCTTCTAGTCTTACTCTTTAATCAGTTATTAGTTCAAGAATCTTCACTCAGAGACCAATTACACTTTAAAAGTGTCACTGAAAAGAAAGTTAAAGTTTCTTCTAGATTACAATGAGGGATTCTTCAAAAAAAAATGCAGGTACATTATGTCAATCAGATCATAACATAAACACACAGCTTTGGCAAAGGACCAGAAATAGTGTGACTAAATACTGCCACTTCAGCCCATCTTGAGCCTTGAGCAGTTTTACAGTCAGGCTTAGGGATTTGCCTGCATATGAATAGTAAATCCAAATCCCTAGGGGATTCACAGTATCTCAAAGCTCACATGTACTGGAAATAAAGCACTAGCCGCTCACTTGTAAAGCTGTAACATACCACAGCTCTGCTCATGGGTTTGTTGTCAGTGGTCCAAAGAAGGTGGCAGTAAAGGAGAAGTACTTTTAAAAATTCCTAGAGCTTTGCTGCAGATTGAGGTGAGAAGGGATTACATTCTGTAGCTACATGAAAAATAAATATCTCACATTAAAACAGATAGATACAACCTAAATACTACACAGAAACAACAGCAGGCATTGGTCAGTTTTCTGTTTTCACTGCACCACAGGTTATCCAGACTGACCTTTCATCCCACACAGGAGGAGTTTGGATGGGAAAATCTGCCCATAATTTGTCAACGTTGCTTCTAGGTTACTTGAAGTGGGCTGTTTCTTTCTGCCTCTTCCAGGCCCATCTTCTCAACAGTTTTGAACCCCAATAGGCAAGAAACTCAAAGATATATTTAGATTAAAACGCAATTAAAGTATACCGCAATAGCTGCTTACACTGCTGCTAGACTGCTTAGAGATTGCTGTTGTCTTTCAGCTGCCAGTTAACTGTGACACAGTAACCTCCTTACACCACTTCACCAGCAAAGCCAGCACATCCCAGATGCCTCCAGAAAACAAGGAATGGCCACAAAAGGCAGAGAAGTGAAGCTGTTCACAGCCTCAATGGCTTGGAGCTGAGTTTATGAGGATCCACTGAAGAGACTGAAATTATTTTAGCCTACTGGTTAGACAGTGTTCACAACAAAGAAAGAAGTCTGGGAGCTCTGTTGCCTATATTTTCTTATTCTTGCAATTCCCCTCGGTTCACCGGGCTATGCAGACAATCATTTTCTATACAGCCCAGTAGCTCCATTTGTCGTCTCAGACTTTTTCTAATTTCAAGCCCTGTAGACTTCAGTTCTGTGCTGTTTTGTTTTAGGAGAAGCATTATATATCTATCCAAATTCACCCACATCTTTACATAATGTGAACTTCTGCAGCCTTTCTCAGCTTCTTCCCTTAAGAGCATCACCATTCCCAATCTGAGAGCAAGTGCAACTTGTGTTCTTGTGAATCAGTGACTTTAATCCTAAAAAGGACAGTAGAGACTGAAATTTGTTTTCCATGGAAATATATGTAAACCACAAGGGAAAATATTTATGAAAATAAAGGAAGAGACCCCCCTTCCTATGGAGGAAATGCTAAAATTGTTGATAGGATAGTTCCCCTGATTCAATTAGGTAAGACACGAAACTTTTTTTTGGAAATTGCAATATAGGATATAACTGCAATCAAAAAGATCACTATATAAATGAAATAGCTATAACCTGGGTACACCTTATGGCACAGAAAGTACCTTGGCTGATTTTGTTTGAACCCTACTTCTATACAGGGCTGAGGTAAAAGTGAGGACTAGGTCCAAATACAAACCTAATCATTTAGGAGAGAACTGAACCTCATGCTATCCAGGCCCAAGAACTACCAGGCTATAATTGAATGCCTCAACATTTGCATTTGCGGTATACTTCAGAACAAAGATAACAGCATTGTTTTCAGAAAACAATCTCCTCCTCAATAGGCAATGTCAAAGAAGGATGTAATTTGGAAAATGTCAGCATAGATCAGTTCAAGGGTTTATTGACTCTACAGTGACAACAGTTTTAGATTGTCCAGTAGAAAGTAATCCTAAATTACCCAAGGTCCCACTTCAATTGAATAAGACCCTTTCTACACTGTACAGGAAATGATCAGATATTATGAGTTCACCAAAATACAAAAGGAACCCCTAATGTTGATGGACTTTTAAGCAGTAAATAGTGGAAGTCAATTTTTTCCTATAACCAACCTTACGTGCATCTTTCCTGTAAGCCACATATAAGGCAAGGTCTATGTTGGAATAGTCTGGGTTATATTAAGACACAAAGGAAAAAAAAATCTTAATACTACTACACCAACAATTTTACAGTGCTAGTTTCTCAATTCACCTAAAACATCCTGCAGAGTGCATAGCCTGCATTAGGTAAAGCAGCCATAGAGAAAGGTCATATGCCTCCACTGCTCTGAAGCAGATGAAATGCACCTGGAAGTGAACAGGCATGCATATAGGAAAGTGAACTGAGATTTGTCAGGCAGCATATATATACTGTGCTCCTTGCTTGTCAAGGGGAGAGAAACTCCAGAAGCTGCAATTATATGCTTAGACTCAACAGCTTTGCTTAGACAGACTTGCCAGACCTAAGGGCTGTGCTGGTGAGATGCCTCCCAGAAGTCACTGACAAAACCCAGCAATTTAAACAACAAGAGCTTATACAGCCAGGAGCCCAAATTAACCATTTCTGGCCTAATTCACTTCCCTGCCTTAAATCAGCTCACCCAGCTGCTTAAATCCCAGCTCACTGAGCCCATAGGCATTTTCTGCTCCCAGCCTTATCTCCCAAGAGGTGAGGGCGGCACTGTTCCTATGAAATGTTTTTTCCCTTTGGGTAGAGATGTTGTTATCAGGAGCTGTGGAGTGCTTTTAGTACCAATTTGTACTAGTCACACTCATTTTGACACCACCTGCTGAATACAGCAATGTGAAATATACTCCTGTTGTAAGCAAAACTCAGACCTGCTCAGCTCACTCAGTTCCTCCTCACATGTATAAGACATGCATCGCCTTGTGTGTCTCAATACTACATTCCTTCCAAAACATCCAGATGCTTGGCTGTTTCTTCCTAAGAAGAACACATGGAAAGGTGTAAGTCCTAACCTGAAAGACAGTAAAGAGTTAAATACACCAATCCCTGCTACTTTCTCCATGCCCACCACCCCAGTGCTTTGCTAAAGGTGCAGTCTTAGTTTTAAAATAATCTTTTGAAGCCCCATTTAAAGTGGCAGTTTCCCACTCCAATGCAGGGCCATGAAGGCTGAGTTCTTCACAGTTGCATAGATATTCACTAGAAAACAAAGCAGGAATATGACAAAATAAAACATTTCAGATGCTTTCTTTAAATGCAAATCAAAAATAAAGACCTTGGGCAACGTAGCACTGTGTTCGTCATAGAAACTCCTCTCTAGCCAAAGGACTCCAGTGATTCATTCACAGTTCAGAATGATTAGGTCAACGTTTTCTACCCTGAAGCTGAGAAAAAACTTCAAGTTAAGGGAATTACAGTAAGTATGGAAGCACCTGTTGTGTTTTGTTCAAGATTTGTGCAGGCTACACAAGAGCAGGAGTCAGGCAAAGGTTTCCTACCGCTGTACTGCTTTTGATTAATTGCAGTGAAAGTGCGTTCTTTCATCCACTATTTTAAAGTGGAATAAGATTATTACAGGAGTGACTGATCTATGAGAAATCACAGAAGACATGGACGAACACAATTACGCACTGCACGAATTTCTACTTTACCTTCGTGTTAAACAGAAATTCCCCCTTTTTCCCAACTGCCGTAACACTTTGTGTAGACATCCTCACTGAGATACCCACAATGACTTTTATCCCCAGGAGAATCCCACAGCTTCAGAGCACATCACTATGTGAGGAGTTTAAACCATTTTTACCAGTGTGCATCACTTGACATTTAGAGAAGTTACATTTCAAACGTCACCATGATACATAGTCCCTGGTGCATTGAAACCTACCTGGAGGTTTTCATAGTCCTTTACAGTCTATATCGAACACTTTCGTATATGAATCTGCTGCTAACTGTCCTGCTGACATACCTGTGAAATGCTCTGCTTCTCCAAAGAACGCACAGATGGGCAAACACGTGGAAATGTTGACATTCAGCTTTTCTATCACTGTATTGACACCAACTTGCAAAAGGATCACCTCCTGAAGGAAGACAGTGTTCAGGGTCTAAAGCCCACTGAATTCCTCATCTCTCCTGTTCAAATGCAGCTGAATTGCCACTTAACACCAGTGATGAGAACAGGGTTTTCGGGGGGGGGGGGGGGGAATCCAGCAGTTGCAAACAACACAGCTGCTTCCAGACTCTTTTACAAGAAGCTACAGCAACTCTGCGTATGCTTTCATATGCTTGCAGCATTCCACATATCCACAAACACTCATCTGGATTTTTAAAAGACTGTGTCCTGAATGTATCGGTGTTTGAGAACATGATAGCTTTGGTTTCTGAGGATATTCTAGCATTAGGAACATTTCATGAAACAGCCCACTGCATGCAGATCTCACAGAACTTAAAGATTAAGAACACAGTCAAGAGCTCTGTTCATCCTCCTCAAGGGTGAGGCAAAAACATATGTGTTGTTTCAGATCAAAACAGGAACGTAAACAACTACTATTTAGTGTTTCACTAGCAGGACTGAGATGAGAGCTGGCAGAAACATTCTAACTGTTTTTGTCACCATGTCATGGTACATATTCTGAGGCTACCCATTTAACTTATTTAAACAGCCTAGTAACTCTGGTCTACTGCATGGTCTTATTCTACATTTATGTATGCCTAATGTGATTCTTACAAAATCTAGCAGGTGTCAGATTCCTTCTTTCAAATGTTATGGCAATTTGACTCTAGATTCATGCCCAGCCGAACATTGCTGGGCAAACATTATTATAATTTGCATTGCAAACATTATGCTGAGGCTCTCATTTAGCTCCCTGTAACTATAGGGAAGCTTGCCTATCATACGATTTCCAGGATCTGGTGCCCCATTTTGGAAGGAGATGCCACACTAGTGCTTTGTCAATTGTCAAGAACAGCTGCTGATTTTTCAGGATCTGTATCACATGCCCTCACCAGTACTTCTACTATTTCACACTTTATTCCCTGGAGTAACCCGAGATGAGTATCATCCGGTCTAGGTGATTTGCTACCCCAAGGGTTCTCAAGTTGCTTTATGTAAAACAAGCACATGCAGATTGAAAAGTCAGAGTAATACAAATAATTTGCAATAGTGTTTTGTTCCTAATGTAGTATCTCAAATTCTCTTGAAAAATTATTTCTATATTAGGTTACCGTCTTAACTTTAATTAGAACTTCTACTGGAAACTAGAATTTTGCCTCCAGATTGCCACAAACACACCCAAATCAGAGTTTGCCATCCTGAATCTGACTTCAAATTACTGCTGTCCACAAATTCTGGAATTCTGAAAATAAGATTAAACTATACTTTTCATAGTTTAAAGAATCTTAGCACATTTCCACATACCCTCACTGATATTTCTAATAGGTCTTTCCCCTCATTTCAAAGAGCATTAGCGTGAATCTGTGTTTTGGGCAACTAAGAGCTAACGCAGTTATATCACATTGAAAACAAAGAGTTTCCTGTCTAGAGCAATTATTGAGGCCACCTTTAAGGAGCTATGGCAAATTAGACTCCCTCTTATGGGCCAAGTGAACAGTAGGCTTCCAATAGCCTAGTACAGCTGTAGTCAGTAATTTGTCCTGTTCTTGTACATTTGATCAGAGGAGGCTGAAGTATGTATAAATATTCAGCCTAAAAATGACTTATGAATTCTTGATATTACCATATATATGCATTTTATAGGTGAGGAAACAAGCAAAAATACACTAAATCCACTGCTTCCAAAATTGAAAGAGACATTTACACTATCCCTACTAGTTATGTTTTCAAAGGCAATTTGAAGCGCACAGGTTCAGTGGGTAGACACACTCGAGAGGGACATCATTTTCAAAAATGACTATGCACCCAGGCTAAGAAAATTAGGCTTAATGGTCTCAACATGGGCATCCAAAGTTGCTGCTCATTTTTTAAAACAATATACCCAATTTTAAACTTTATACACTTTTAGAAATGACTTCATTTTCAATAGTGAGGTCAATAGAGGTTGTGTAGTGTTTACGTCCATAGAGATTAACACATCTAGCCAAAGTCATCCAAATGGGTAGCTTTTGATAGAGGTGACACAGCCAGAAGTATTCTGAACTGGCAGGCCAAGAAGCATGTTCAGCATCCCCTGTTGCCCCTTTTTTCCAACAATTTCTCCCAATGCTACAAGGAGGGGAGGAGTCTGGGCTCTCTAGGTTTTTGGTTTACTTGAGTGGGTTTTTGTTTGTTTGTTTGTTTGTTTTGTTAAGACCTTTTGATTTAATCAGTAGAGATTGATAAGCTTACCTGTAAAAAGTTAACTTACAAACGTTTTGAAAGCATGCAGTCAAACAACAATGCATTGTGTTTCTGGAAACTGGGCCCCAAAGCATCTTGATTTGGTTCAAACATCTATGCTTTTCTAGGACCTTATCTGAATTGTCCAACCTTTTGCACCTGCAAGATTGGCCTGCACCTCCTATGGGAGCCTGCTTTTCTCCCAGGCTGCTTGCTGCTTGGCTGGCAGCACAAAGGGAACACCTATGCCAGAGTGGGGGGTCCGCACGTCTCCCCGCGTAGGTCTGTCAAAACCTCAAGGGTCTACACCTATGACATGCAGTCCTCATGCTGTGACAGAACAGCAAAGACACAGAAGCAGAGATTTAAAAAAAAAAAAAAAAGGAAAAACAACAGATTGCTAAACTTTCTAGCACTGAAGGGAACTCCAATTCCCTCGAGATGTTTTGGCAGTGAAAGGAGGTTTGTTTTTATCTTAGATGACCTATATTATGAGTATTAATTAGTACTTATTTATTAGTACTTACTTTGAAAGATATTCCCCACTGGAAACCAAATGTACTTGAAATGGGAGGACTTTTAAAATGTTACGAACTCAAAGTGAGGCACGATTCTCACACATACATACACCTGATACAACTTTTTTTTCCCACTGCAATATGGATCATATTTCATTGAAAAATGACTGAATGTTCAAATAAAAATATGGACTATAGAAGTCCATTTCCTCCATGCGCACACTGCTGTTTTCCCTACACAGACAAGTGCAAAAATATGAAGGACACAACCACCTCTAAATGAAAGTGCAGCATCATACAATTCTGCTAGTTGAAGTCATATTTTATTCTGGAGAACCTGTTTTTAAAAATAACCTGAAGTATGAAAGTGTCTTGAGAACAGGATGAGATACTACACAATACATGAAGCTAGGGTTGGAAGACAAATTCTTTAATCGATTGTCTG
The DNA here is from genome assembly GCF_040807025.1 of Struthio camelus. Taxonomy (NCBI): domain Eukaryota; kingdom Metazoa; phylum Chordata; class Aves; order Struthioniformes; family Struthionidae; genus Struthio; species Struthio camelus. The sequence continues at coordinate 65,817,141 of NC_090942.1, read as the reverse complement.
AAATATTCTATCTTCATCAGATCAATCAAATCACTAGCTGAGGCTGAAGAATTATTCCCCTGCCTCCTTTAGAGGTGACAAATGAAAGCAATTTTCTGCTGTGGAAAAGGAAGAGGAGTTTTCAGGCCTCATCAATACATTTCAATATGGCATTAATATAAAGCTCTCTTTGAATACCTCCACAAACAATTTAAAAGAGTCATAAAAAGTCATTTTTCTTTTGCAAGAAAAAAATGCATTTAGCGAAGATTGCTGGATAACTAGTTTTTGTGTACAGAAATCTATTTCCAATTAATATGATTGAAGTTTCCTTGCTTTCTTAATTACTAAGCATTATCGAGTATAAAGCCTTCATTTTTATTTTATTTTAAGTGCCACTGATGAAATCAAGTGTAGCTGAATAGCTGGACTCCTCTGGCCCATGCTCAGCTTGATGCAGAAACTGTTGGGAGGGTCACACCTGCAAGTAATTTCCTGCCATTAGTGTATGCCTAGAAAACGAGGGAGAGGGCCTGCAAAGGCAGCTGGAGGAAAGTAAATAAAATCCAACCACAAGGCAAGGCAGAAACCTACCAGTTCACAGAAACCTACAAGAGCTATAATAAAAGCCCACTGCAAATGATGGCAGTCTTTCCAGATCCTTCAGGAAGCTCTGGATCAAACCCTCAGAAAGGTGATACAAAGCAACACTCTGCTCTGCTTTAGAGCCTGCCACAAGCAGGCAAACTGAATTCTTGGTCCCTTGTTTGGCAGAAACAGGAACGTCTTTCCAACGATTATGTTGTGTTTCAATGGGAGTCCTATTCCTTCCTCCTCAGCCAGAAAAGGCCCCAGTTTTGTAAGGGAGGGCCTTTCACACTGGGAGAAAAGGATTATGGGTTGGCACCCAGGCGGAAGAAATCGCAACACTCAGCTGTGAGAGCTTCCCAGTAGGAGAGAGCAGTACTGATTTCTAGAATGCAATTCAAGCCATTCATTACCATGCCCCAGAAAAATGGCGTGACTGCTGAGGATAACAAGTGGCATTTCTGGATGCATACTGCACCCTCCCTCCAACTTTCCCAAAGCTTCTCTTCTCTCCCCATCTGAATTCTCAAGCCATTTTCCACAGCATTTTGTGCGCACACAGCAATGCCATGAGCAAACATGTTCCAGCACAATCAGTGAACTGCATAAAAGATGATGCATCTAAAAAGTGTCCATCAGCTGATACAGCACAGCATCATGTATGACAATTATAACTGTCATTCTTCATGGATCCCATGGATTATTGGAGGAAGAAGATGAAGAGAGCTTGAAACACATTCAGCGCTTGCAGACTGCAGTTAGACAAGACTATTATGTCACCAAAAAAACATAAAAACCCACAGTTCCTGGGGAAAAGGAAAAACAAAATAAAACAAGACAGACCCACACACCACTTACCAGCTATCCGAGGAGCCTGGCACAGACAATTTACACCTGTTCTGTTTCCTGCTGATTTTACAAAAGAAATCCATGCATCCCACACTCATAACTTCCAGGAAATGTCAAAAACTGAAAATCCCACACCTCAGAAAGCCAGGGTTCATAGGAAAACAGAGATGTGTTCAGTTTTCAAGGAAGTCTTCTCTAGTTTCAACTCTAAGCCCCCTCCCTTATCTCCTACCACAAGACGTTAAACTGAACCAAAAAAAACCTAAACCAGGAGTAAGAAAAGTAGTATCAAAGGTCCATTCTTGTAAAAGAAATGGTACTTGCAAGCTCATCAGTACGAGTCTGCTGAAATGATGTATTGCTACATGGCAAGCGTTTATGTACATACACATGCGCACACACACGTCAGACTCTTCCCTGGAAGTGGATTAAGTGGCAGATGGTGTCAGAACCTGAGCTGCTGTCAGAAGCAGAGTTCACGCTGTCCTGCTCCCCTGCCGCTTAGAAAAGAAAACAGCAAAGACAAGGCATCGAGAAAAGGCTGATAAATAGCTGGCAATCAATTTTGTCCTTGGCAAGGAGTGGAGTGACACCCCATTTACTCGCTCCCTTCTCCACCCCAACTCCTTATGTGCAAAATCCTCTCTCAAACAGAGACAAAAGAGGAAGCAAACGTAGACGTGCAATTTCCAAGTACAAGAAAATCCAAAGGCTTAATTTTACACAGGGAAATTAGAACCTGCTCTTACCAACCCAAATAGCAGAACCTGGGACAGAGCAGGGGGATGGAAAACACCCAACTTAAGGTCTGTTAAAACCACAGAGAGGGAGGAAAAAAGAAGAAAAGAAAAGGGGGGGAGGGTGGGAAGCTTCCTTTTATTGCCCACACAATGAAAATAAATGAGGGAAATAACATTTGGGAGGGATGTACCAGCCACCAGCTAAACGCAGTTACAATGACTTAGCGCTGGCACTTCTGTTATTAATAATTATTAGAGATAATAAGGGTTTTCAGGCTGAGCAAAAGGGTCTTTTTCAGTTCCTAAGACCTCATCTCTCCCTGTCCTGTCAGCTACCTCCCCTTTCTCTCTCCTCTGAGCACCTGCTTTACATAGCTTTCCTTGTATTATCATTAACTTCATGGATAATTGATAGCTGAGCTCGTCCAGCTGATGCTAAGAAAAGAACGACAAGGTGGTTAGGCACACGCCTGCTATAAATAGAAACACAACATGGCCAGCATTTGCCAACATCTGATGACGTCTTCCCTCCTGGGTCCTAAAGTTAGCTAGTTTCTGAAAGTCAGAGAAGCAAATAAGAGCAAGGTAAAATGCTCTCCATTAGTTTTGCAGTGACTGAAGGAATAAAAATAAAATTGGGGTTTTATATTTTTATGACATACTAAAAATACCCATGCCATGAAGTCTTAGGGGTAGTTTGAAAACATGGTTTAGGAGCCTTTGTTTTTTAGCTGCTACCGTGAAGCTCAAAACATTTAGCTGTTGCTGCGGTCTTTAGCAGCAAGGCTGAGAAGTCCATCAGGGTCACAAGAAGATCTTATAGCTAAGCACAGCATACTGGAGCTAGGCAGAGAATAAAGCAAAACTTTTACAATTCTGTTAAACTCTGAGGTATCTCTAAAAAGTATAAGGTCTCATGTTAAGAAGCACAAAGGCCAGAGGGTGAAAGCTGTCAGTCGGTGAGCACAAGGGAATCGCAAGCTGCCTCTGCATGGCTTGCACTAGGCACAAGCTGCTGAGGGCACTGAATTGACAGAAAAACCTCTAGCCTCATCACTAGTTCAGTTCTGGAGGCTTTAGGGGCAACCTCTTGACCGGTCCCTGGTAGGATATGCCAGAGGTTTGCTTCTCGCAGGAAAATCCTTAATCTTACTTGAGTCATACACCAAGAAGTCACACAAAGGCTGGGAAAAAGTGTATTATTCCACCACGCATTTGGCTTTCTCCTACACCTTCTTGCTGATGGCATTTTTCTCCCCTCTCTTCCAGTCCTGCAATGTAGAAATTACCTTTGCCAGATTCATTCAGACTCCCTGGCATGCTCAATCCACTGCACAGCTCACCTCTTGCCTCAGTACAAGCCATTTAGTCAACATACCTCATGCCCGCAGAGCGGGCAGACAGAGCAACCTGCCTTTCATGAGCCGGGTGGTGTTTTCTGCCTTTGATCCAGGAGAAATGCTGTTAGAAAGGTTCCCTTAAGCGTTTCTGCCTCTGGCTGTGGAAGGCAAGCATGAACACATGCCGTTCTCAGCACGTTTTGCATTCCTTCAACCAACAGCTAACCCAATGCAGCGCAGGCACCAAAATTACTTGCTCCTGGATTGGGGCAATTGTTTTTCCTCATTTCATCTTAGTCATTGTGTACAGTTGTACTTTGCAGATCTATTGATTTTTTTTTTTTCCTTCCTAAAGTAAAAAGCCTCTTTCTGGAAAATTGTAATGTCTTCCCTCTGCAAAGACTAATATAGACTGTTTCTATTTGCCAGATCTCGGCCACCAGCAGCCAGCTACTAGAAAAGCATCACCAGTACAAATAAGGCAAGCTGCAGTGTAAAACCTGTCCTTCCTAAGGAAAGCAGCTGCAGCTAAGTATTTGCCCCAGCATAAGCTGAGGTATCATAGCCGGTTTTGTTCTCGCAGTAGCTACCTCCCTTTTCAGAGCTGATGAACTCACACATGCACTCAGGTCTTTCTCATTTTCTTTCTTGGTGGTAATCTCATTCTGAAAGCCATTTTAGACAGCAGGAGTAGAGCTCTGAAAATAACAGTTTGTCCCAATTCCCAGTTGAATATTTAGATATAGGGAATCTGGCATTTCCAATAGCAGGAAATCTCTCTCAAAATTTACCATGGCAGAGTAGTCGTTACACACAGACAGTGCAGTCATGGCACAGGAGCAGTATCTCAGACTACAGGGTGGGGAAAAAGAGAAACAATGTTAAACCAAAGCTCAATGTAGCTCTGTGACAGACAGCAGGCGCACTGCGGGAACAGCCGTACAAAGCCACACAACTTTGGGGAGTGACAGCAGGAGTGCTTTTCCCCTTAAACCAGTTCCAGAGAGCTGCGTAAGGTGGAGGTTTCTTCTTGAGAAACATTGCCCTCTAAGAAGCTGCATCAGGAGCAAAAGAAAAAGACTCCCTTCTAGAAAACTGCTTACCCAGGCAGCACTGGAGGGCAAGCACACTACAGGAGGAATAGAGAGAAGAAGCATTAAAACAGTTTTTCCTCTCACCAGCCGAAACATACAAACACCAAAATGGAAGCTTTAAATATTTAATGTCTAAAACAAACAGGAGAATTTCCCAAAACAAGACTGCTAATTCAACACAAACCAACGACACTAGCAGTTAAGAAAATACGGGTTTTACATGCAGCTGTACTAGTACCAGTCAGGGACAGGTAAAACCCATTACATATGAGAAGGTGGAGGTTTGCTTTACAGTAGCAGAGAGCCAAGAATCAGGCAGAGAACTACTTCCTTGTCTCTGTTACACTTGCATAAAGCAGTTAACAACACCAAAAGAGTTAGCAGTTAACAGGGATCAGTGCTAAGAGTCTCAATAGATTACATTATTTTGAGATTCCGTGGGAGAACAAATTAACTGTCTTTATAACTCTTGGCTTAGTTTAATATATTTAATGGATGTCATAGGCTGGAAATACCTTCTTACATTCCTTTAATTTACATGCTGATTGTCCTCCTTACAATGAAAAACCACTATTTGAGACCTCAGGTGGGAAGCACTGGTGCTGTTAACCACACGGCCAAACCCTCAGCTGCTTGACTGGTGCCTTGCTCACACACCCGTGACTGAAGCAATCACCACCCCGGGGTCAGGAATGCCTTTCCCACCAACTCAGACCAGCAGAAACCACTGGGATTTTCCTGCCTCTCTTTGCAACAGAGGCCATTGCACATTTCCCCAAGACCTCAGGGGTATTTTCACATATAGATTCTCATTACTCAAGGACCCAAGAGGTTGGCAAATGTCCAAAATATCTGTTGATCACTCCCTGTGGCACAAAAGCATTTTCAAACTTTGTGCTAAACGGCCTAATTTTACTACAGGGAAATAAGGGTTCCTTATAACTTGTGGTACGTAGTTTATAATATTTTTTTTGCCCCTACTTCTCCAGACTATGTAACATGGTTACCTGTGATTGCAGGGCAGGACCCATTGACTGACATGGTCCCTCCTTTGTTCCTCACCTCCTTTATTTAAATATTTGTTTTCCTCACCATCCTTTCAAGAAAAGGGGCATTTTGACAGGTGCACAAGCCTATACACATCACACAGGGAGAAAGTCAACTTTTCTGCAGGTTAGCCATGGAGATGATTAAGTGATTTTCATTCACATTCAATACACCACTGAAATGCTTGCTGCATTTAAGATGCAGCTCTAATATATTAACATCTTAATTTATTTCACATGGGGTTGTAAACCCAGACATTACTACTAATGCAGAATCCCAGTGCAGAGTGCCCTGCGGAAATAGCAGTGAAAGATTTCCAGGTGAAGAGAAAAGATGCTTCCCAAGGAGAGGATAAGTCAGAGGAGAGAAGCACTAAAACCTGCTCCTGAGGATGACATCTGCAGAAGAAAATCTTCTGACTGGAAATCAGAAAGGAGCAAGGCAAGAGATCAGATAGGCTGAATGTGAAAATGGAAAGAGGAAACCTTCCTTAGAAATATAGTAATGACAGTGTTAAGACTCCACGTAGCAAACAGCTCAGCAGAGTCGGCCACGCTCTGTCTGGCTGAAGACCCCCTGAGGCCTCACCTCATCCACCACTTACTCTGTTGACTCAGTCTGCAACTGTAAGTACTGGAAACTCATAAAAGGTCTCATATAGAGGGGTGAAATGGCTGCAACTCCCTTTATTACAAGCATGAACATATATTTGGCATTTTCACAGAAGGCACCCTCTCTCTGACAGAATTTAGCCACAATGCCTACAGTAGATATCCTGAACATGCTGTTTGGCGAACAAACCAAAACAAGAGAGAGATATGCCACAGGCTATAATTATGAATTCACTCGAAGTGCAAGACGCTCTAAGGTCTGGCACAGAAATGGTGGCATTTCTAGGCACTTCACTGCCACTGCAGGAAGAGTCATGGATTTGCAGGAAAATCCCCTCCCCGCTCTTATTTTTTGGCCATTACTGGCTACAGCTCTTTCTGCTCAGGGGCAACCATGAGAAGTTGTGGCAAAGACAAGCAAATGAGAATGATGACATGCTTCCTCCCAAGAAGGTAGGGGAATTGGTCACAGGACAAATTCTGAATATTATAGGGTCATACTAGGGTAAATCTGTGAACTACTCAAGATCTGCAGATCATATCTGCTTCTTCAGGATGGGATTAGCTCATACCAAAGTGAAATTTTTACAGCCAGCAAATTGCTCAAAATCATGTATGCTGTCTAGTCCTATGTACACTGAGGTTAATCTCTGAATGGCAAGAAGGCATCAGAACTAGGAATTAAAGTGTGCCCTGACCCTAAATTTATGTAGCAGATATTCAAGTAGAGCCAGCTTGGAGGAGGTTTTACTTAGCTTGTCGAGACAGGCATATCCTGTAGCTATGAAGTTTTCATTTTCTTTGGGAAAGGCATTTGCGCCCTGGCTACCTGCTTAGGTGGGGATGGTATTTTTAACAGGTTCAAGGGGGAAAGAAAAATAAGCTGGAGAGATGTGAGCTCACAGGAACATGTCTATTGGAGGAGCTCCTGATGGCATGGTGTCTGTGAAGTAACATGCTATGTCTCTTTTGGCTTCTTTTTTTTCTTACCCTTTTATTTTTCTACATTCTTTTCTAGCTCTCTAAATTTTTTCTTGAGGTCTTCGATGTCCAAGGAGGTCTCCAATTAACCTTGTCTTCCCCCCCCCTTCTTACTTTTAAATGAATACTTCATCCTTCTAAAACCTTTGTCTTTCATAAGTAGCAAGACATTTTCTCCTCTTTTTCCTCCTCCCACCTTTTGGTATTCTCCCACACATACTCCCTCTTTCTAATCCAGTATTCTCATTACACATTTTCTTTCTCTGACTTCCTTCTTCCATGTTCTCCATCAAACCCCTTCTTTCCCAGTTGCTCTCAATGCCTCGCTCTCATGTCTAGTTTCTTTTCTTCACTACCCATTCCTTCTTTCCCCTTTTAGCCTGCTCTGTTCTTACTCCCCTGAAGCAAATATCCATTTCATTCCTACCCACATAGCATGCATTTTGCCCTTTCTTCCCCTACCCCAGTTTCAAGCCTGCTCGTTACATTTCATTTTCCTATATTTTATTCAGGTTCTTGTTATCTGCCCTCTCTAGGTTCAAGCACACCCCTTCCCCTCATGCTACCATGCATCTCCTGTCTGCTACCCTTTTCTTGTCCCCAGATGTTCTCCATCCACCCTCTCCCCTCTTAGCTATCCTAGAATAGGTCCAGTTATTAACAACCAAAGGTTTGGACATAATTTTTTTGATCAACAATAAAGCTCCTGATTTTGGGGGCTCTCCCAACACCCCCACCCAGTTCAGTGTAGGTACCCATATGCTCCACTCATGCCTCAGTCTTGCCACATGCAATCTTCTCCCATCATTCATCCTCCATGTGTTTTCCTAAACTGGAATAAAACCATATATTTTAACCCTGGATAGCCAAAGCTGATGAAGCCAGACACGTATTATATCATGGAACTCAAACAATAGTTCATTCTGTCTGGACGAGCTCACAACTTGCTACTTACTTCACCAACATCAAAGTCAACCTGATTTCAGCTCTTGCCAGCAGGAGATTGAATGGCAGGTTTTCTCCCGTGTCCTTGCCAACATGGACCAGTGTGCGTGTGCAAAGATGAGCAGGGAATGCTGCTGTGTCCACTGCTCGGCAGTAACACAAGCTCTAATGAAAGTTACGCCAACCACCAGGTGCCAAAGGGAATTAAATTCTTTCTCAGCATGAGATTTTTTTTTCCTAGTAGACAGAAGGAGTTGATTATAACGAGTTATTTTAATAAAAAAAGAAAAAGAAAAGAAAGAAAACTGTATGTGCAAGAAAGTAAGATTAACAAACAAAATCCAATTAAGGAAATCAATCAACCTCCCAGGCCTGGGGTTGCTCAGAGAGCCATTCAGTAGGACCTCCAGTACAGAACCTCGAGGTTGTACAGAGATTATTTTCCACACTGTGCTAATCTAAACAACAGTTATACTTAACCTCCTTCAGCCTCCTCTCACTCCCAGAATCAAATGACTACATACTTTAGCATTTTAATTACAAGCAAGAAAACTGAGAGAGATGCAATTCTCAGTAGGAGCCTGGCACTTGAGGAGAGAACATGAGCACCAAGCATCAAGGTTCTTGGGGCTACTGCAGCAACATAACACACACACACACGAACACAAAACAAAATTAAAGTTGTCAGTTTTATGCTGAAAGAGTCAACTTTTACATGTATGCATCCCCTCTGATTTGGGAATGGGATGGCCACAAGGCCAGAGAAGATGACTTCTCCCAGATCTAATGAAAGCTTGGAGAGTAAGAGTCACAGCTCTCAGTGCTATTGCATGGAAGCACTGTGTCCTCAGGGAGACCTACAGAGCAGAGATGATCACTAGGTATCATGTCCACAAGCCTTAACTAATGCCCCTTCTGCACTTGTCACTTGCCTTCTCAGGTCCCTCAGTCTCCCTCATCTCCTGCTCTTTCCCACTCCTTTCATTTAAACCACACAGAGAAGGAACATCAGTGTCTGTAAGACACTTTACCTCATGACTTTAAAGACCTGCTCAACCAAAACAGAGAATTTGTCCTCTGCCTTTGGTGCAGATTACACAGAAATATCTCCCTTCAGCTAAGAGGCTGTTGCTGTAGCTGAGGACACAACACAATGTTGGGGCCTGTGCTAAACCAATTCATCATCTTTCCTCGTCCTCCCCAAATCCTTGAGGTGCTTCTGCTGGTAACCAGTTGCCATAGGAACCCTAATCTTTATCTGCTTTGCTTGTTAAATAGGCTGGCATCTGTACTCTCCTTTATGGGCTATTCAGGCTTCCTCCTCCCCCCCTTTAACCCTCCCTTCCCTAAAAAAAGGGATCAAAAGGAGAAGAATATATCTGGCAACCCTGTTTTCCTCCCCTTCACTCTCCTCCACACCTCCTAAGAGCTTTTTTAAATCCTAAAGTGCCAAATTTGACAGAAGCAGCCACCACAATGCAGAGAGGTGTATTAGCCCTATGCGTTTCCCAGATTTAGCAGATAGGAAAGGAAGCAGAAGCAAGACAGACAGCAACAGGTAGGATAACGGTTGAAAGCTGGACACCGCAGTGACAAAGCCAACTAATCCCAATTATTTTAGGTGAAAACTTTCCAACGCTTCCCATCATACCTCCTACCTCTGTCTATCTCCAACATCAGCACTGTCCTACCTCATTATACTTCAGCAGTGCAATTCTAGTGCCATTTGTGAGAGGACAGCCTTGAAAAGATTTTTCAGGCCTGTAAGCTGAAAACAGGAAGCAAAAAGAGCCAGGCATACAAGACCAACAAGACATTCAACAGCATTCAAGATGTCTGCTGTGGCCTAGAGGTTTTGTTAGCGTGAACAGGTTTTTCCCCCACCTATGGGCCAAAGATCCAGGCCAGAACTATGTAGGTCACAGGTAAACCTTGTTTCAGCTGGTCTTAGGCCAATCCTTAGAATGTGATAGCTCCCACTCAAAGACAGCTTTTCTCACATATTTGCTTGAAAGAAAGGCAGAGAACTGAAATGGCAGGGGACACCGGGTGAAGCTGTCTGGCTTTGTGTGCACATGCCACAGTCTAACCAGGCTTTCCACTTCAGCAGGTGTATACATATGCTAAAGGCACAGGTTCTGAAGCTGATCTTCCCCTCATAACGCTTTCTGGCACAACAAACATTATCCAGACAAAGAGCGATCCTATCTTACTCATTCACATGCAAGAAAAGACCTAGAAAAATTAATTATATGAAGATGGGAAAGAACAGAAAGAAGGGGAAGGGGAATCTCAAGAGGTTGAATTCATGCTATATGTAACCCTGAAGCAGGTTAGCAAGCTAAAATCCTGATTTACCCAAAACTGAGAAAACTAGGCAAATGCTTCACTCCCACCGCTTTACAAACACACACCACAGCAGAGGCATCAGTTTCGGGATTGTTCCGGCACATCTCAGGCATCTTCAGCAGCTGCTATAGCCGTATACAAATCCCAAATCATGGTTCTCATAGGAGTCCTCATACGGCACAGCCTGCCCCTAGAGGATAAAGGCACAACTCTGAAAGCAGTGGGACTGTCAGTTTCCATCTAACATGGGGCTTGAACTAGCCTGTCTTTAGATGAACACTTCAGCAGCTCAGGTGAGTAAGCACCACATAAGCGGCCGCTGTTCCAGTGTGTTTTCCAAGCAGTTGCCCCATTGCTGACCTTTACAGTTACTGCATGTAAGAAACCCTACTTGTCAAGCATGCATGAATGCTCTTACATCTTTGTTTTAGCAGGACTCCAGCTAGGATTTTTCTCCCCTTCCCCTCTGTTAGAAATATACCTGCTTGAATTAGCAGCCCTTAAATTTAAGGTGCACAGTTCAGAATGCAGGCACAATTCATGTGAGCACTCAACCATACAGCTCTGTTATGCTAACTTTATTCACACTAGCCCAAACTATGCCAAACTAATTTTTTAGGATCTGGATCTCTTGACATTCCTGGTGCTTCTCACTCCCAGGAGTGCTGGGAACATCATTCAAGCAGCCTTCTCTAGCTGTATTCATGCCTGTGTAGTCAGGCCCACAAATAGAAAGATGAGACATACAAAACTGGGAACCCTTTTTTTCAGACCTATTTTCACAAGTGGGGAAGAAAAAAAAAAAATCAAATAAAAAGTTTTCTTGAGGTTCATTCGTATGCTGGATGAAGATGTTGCAGATTCCTACTTCAAATGAATTTGTCCTCTGTCAAAAGTCTCTTTTTCCTGATAAACATGCCCCTGATCTTTAGAGAGGAAATTGAAGCTCAGCCTAAACCTTCTCTCCCTGTCTACTTTGTCTCTTCCTGTTCTCCTTGAGGTTTGCTTTTTCAGAGAGATGAACACAAAAATCCTAAGTGGCTTTGCTAGCCCCTTTCCAGCCTGAAAAGGTGCACAAATCAGGAATAAAACTTTGTGGGGGTTATTTCTTCTGCTTCAATCCCCATGAGCCTCCCACCTCTAGTTTTGCTCAGAGGTTCATGGCTGAATAAGCCTAAAAAGGAACTCAGTTAAAACAACTGAATTTACCCTGAGTTTATATCAGAACTAGAAAGAGGCGGTCAAGGACCGGGGGAAAACTGTGCAAGATTTAGCTAGGAAGCAGTAATCATTAGTTATTTATTTGAAATTAGACTTCCAGTCCCTCAGAAGGTTTGCATGCTGTATTTTCACAAACTTCATGAGATAAGCACTAGTAACAAAATAGGCGGGTTTCACAGAGCTTGAGGGTTTCTTTGCAAGAGCTTTACACGGCCTTGTTCATTGCTTCCCTCCCCAGCTCATCGCATACAGAACTTGCACAGGGTCTTCCTCAGTTTATGAATTCCTGCTGCAGTAAGGCTTCTCTGCCACCACCCCCACTCTCTCAGTGACTCAGACTTATTAAGATAACTTCTCTTTTTCTAGTTCTTCACCTCCAACACACTCTCAGTGCATTAAACCACACAGTCCTGCACATATATAAAATCCTCCTCCAATCACCTTCCCTTATCCAACTTTCCTCCTACAGTTCTTGCATTCCTCCATCCTGGGAGGACAGAGGCAGTCAAAATCCACCCAAATGACCTCAGCTTTCACTTGCATGCCTGTCTCCTTCAGCCATCTCCCTATGATCTGTGTTTGAAAACACCAGGACAAACAGGTTGGGAGCTGGAACGTACTTCTCTTCCCCCCCCAGCATAGCTTTAGGCAAAGTCAAGGCTTGTCACAAACAAAAGGATAGCCATGACCAAGCACGTGGCAGAGGCTGCAGCACTGTGCTGTGGCTAGGGGTATGTGTGTTATAGAGGTCTGACCCACAGGCCAAATGTAGACCACAGTCTGTAACTCCATGGACTACTTTGGGGACCTACAGGCTCCTTAGCAAGGCACAGTTTTGTCCCAAGCAAGGAGAGGGATTTGTATATCACACCATTTGCCTCTTCTTTAAGAAGCTTCAGGGAACAAAACCTTGTCTTCAGGATTTAGGACCAGCAAGTACCCCGATTTCACACCAGACTATGGATGCTATATATGCAGCAGTGCGTGGGTGATCACAATATGTGCAACAAGAGGCTGAGGAAAGCCTAGAGAAAAGCAGCTCCAGGCCCTGGATCCCATAGGCTCTATTGGCAGAAGAAGGACAACAAGCAGCAAAGAAAACTGGTATGAAGGGGAAAACAGGCTTTTGCAGAAGCTGAGGATTTGCTCAGATTAGTGTCTCTGCAGCAGTGTAGGGCTCCTGTGCACATGCTCACTCTTGCTTTTGTTCCTGCTTTTCCATGACCAGCAACAGGTGGAGATGAGTGGGATGTGTATGTGGAAGGAGGACGGGGCGAGAGAGAGAACATGTTCCTGACATTCAGGGACACATGTAGAGCGAGTTGTCTGTCTGGTTCAGAAAGGGCCTCGAGACTGAGGAGACAGGGGCTTGCTGAGCTGTGGGTAGCTAAGGTAGGAAAGGGGACAGATGTCTAATTCCAGCAGTGTCAGGTGGGAGTAGGGAATCAGGCTGAGGATTTCTGAGGACAAAGTTTAAGGCATGCACAGCCCAGATTTAAAGAGGGAACTTGTATCCTTGGTGCCAAATGTAGTCGTTCTTAAATTCATTTTCCATGATACTTTTGTACTGATTAAGAAAGAGAAAGTGTTTACTTTTGAAGCATACTTCTGTGCACCTTCATTTCATAACCCACTGACAGACTGCTAGAAACACCTGGTGCAAGGCAAATGGCTTCACTTTCTTTGCAAACGGTTTTGCTGTTTCCCTGACCTGTGAAGCTGTATTTGACATGCACCACTTCTTCCCAGTCTACTGTGAAAGTCTTTCTTGAGCAATGACTCTCAGGTCCAACTGATTTGTGATGTGCATAAGACAGTGACCCCTTTGGAGACCTGAGAGAGAATTTTAACTGTGGTGGTCTCAGGTGAAAGATCCCTTCATTAATTGCACTGCAGCTCTTCCAACCATCTTTTCCAGTTGAACAGTTTTCTAATTTGCCCTGCACTATTCTGCTTTCTGAAAAACAGGAGTTAAAGGCAACAGACACATAGCATGTATCTTCTTCTCAGTATCCAAACATGCAGTGTAAACCTGGCTCATAAAACATATAATCAGAAGGAAATAAAACTTGGGAAAAGAAACATAGGAGAAAGTGGAAGGTTGGCCTCTTCACTTCTTCAGGTTTTCTGTTGGGTTGCATATTTCACACCCTGGAAAGCTGCCAGATTGCTTGGCTCAAAGAAGATGCTTAAACAGGCTAATTATACGTCCTGATAACCGGACAAATGAATTACAAGTCCAATATTCAGAGAACAGTTAAGGCATGAACAATAACAGAGTGGCAGCAGCTAAACCACCTGGCCAGGATACCTCATCTCTGAACCTGAAGATATCAGTCCTGCAAAAGGACACTGACTTCTGGACACATACTAACCTAGGCCTCTGTCTGTGATGAGCTGCCAGCAAGCACTCCAGCTTCTGTTAATTATAGTGGCGTTTTTACAATGATGAGACTACTTCTCTGTGGAGAAGAGCTCTCATCAGAAAATTGGTTCTATTGCAATTAACATCTTTGAATATCCAAATTTAACATCCTCCTTGAGCCCTCTCCTTCATTCCAGGAAGTTTGTGATCAATCAAGTCCTGAAATAGAGCTAGAGTTCTGGGATTTAGAGGGTGTTTGGGATAGGGTGAGGGTGGGGAGTGAGGTTGCTTGCTTTTTAAGATTTTTTTAATTATTATTTTTATACACAACAGCTTCAAATCAGCCAGTTGATGCCTTTAACAGCATTTTAGCTTCCCATCCCATTGCTGTATCATTTCCGAGAAAACTACCATCATCAGCATCACCGCTATTTAAATTCAGAACATGACACATCCATTCCCTTGCCTCCATCCTTTCTTCAGATTTGACTGTAGAGCAGGAGCCGAGACACAGACAGCATTATTGTCCTCGGGAGGTTCAAACATTACCTCCTAGAGCAATCCATGCAACATGTCACACAACACACCTTTCCTCTTTTGCCCCCACAAACACACTGACTCATCAGTTCATCACCCCATCAATCCCTACTTTCCCACAGAGCTGGGGGGAGCACAAGTAGACATCAAAAGAGAAAACAAAAGTAGCAACACATGCTGATGATCTTGGACCATACCACATCTGAAATATCCATTACTTCCAGCAGCAGCCTTACCAGAACCTAAAACTCACAGGACTAGGGCAAATAGTTATTTCCAATATATATACTTTCTGGGATGAAGGAAAACAGCTTCTTTCTATGAAGCACGCTTGAACAGAAGTAAAAAGACCTATCCAAAATTATTTTTTCTCTTCTTCTACCACAACACCAAATCAGAACAGTAAACACTTACTTTATATCACCATCAACAACCAAAGAGGGGGGGGGGGAAAAGGCATACAGAGAAAAGAACCAATCTAGCAGAAACCTCACTGCCAGCTAGGTATTCAATTTAAAAAATAAAATTCACAACCAATTTCATCAGAAGCCTAACTTTCATGGCTCTTAGGTCATAACCATGAAATAGAATACTTTTTTATAGTATGAGAAAGACCCAGAACAATTTTTGCTGTATTATATTCAGTTATATACAATTTGATTTCCTGGTAGATGGCATTAGACCTTTCCCAACTTTAAAAACCCAATGAATGCTGAGTGCTTATATACTTAGGTAGGCAAATCACTTTAACTTAGAGATACCACATACAGTGAAATGAAAATCAAATGTAGTACCATTTTAGGTTTCACACTGCCATCACTTGTCATAATCACCCAAAAAACCTGAAAAACAAAAAAACCTCAGTGAAACTTGAAAATGAGAACATAACAGGCACATGGACAGTGTGCAGAGTCTTGGACCACAACTACAGCTCCTCACACAATCAGCTATATACATTCAAAATCAAAAAAATACGCTACCAAATCACAGCTGGTCAATAGGACCCAAAGCAGTGACAATCCACAGCAGCGGAATCACCAAGAGGCTGTTGGACTAACGCATGCCAAGTCAGATACTACACAAGCACATAACAGTAATTTAATCCTGCTTTTTAATACTAGGTCAGACCCTGGTTTCTTATGTAGTGTGGGATACTTCTCAAATTTTTTTTATTTAAGTCTTTGCATCTGCAGAGTGAGAATATTATTAGGTGGTCTATACTGTTTAGCAGAATGAAGGTCCTGGAAAGACAGTGTAGAAATCCATCCCAAAGGAAGAGTTTGACACCAGAGACTGAGATAGGAAAAGATCTGAATATAGGCCTATTCAAAGGGGACTAAGAGCCAGAGTAAAAGAGGTGGGATCTAGGGAGCTAATGGGGGGCAGGGAGGGGAACACAACAACAACAAGAGCACACAACGTGAGGGCTTAATAGCCAAGAACCCAGGATGAAGGGGGCTTGTAATATTAAATGCCTTCCTGTAGGTGAATTCAGTGAAGAGAGGTCCTGAGGCAACACAGCTGGAGCAAACCTTGCTCAGGCTCCATCTTGTAACTGAGTAGGTGAGAAAAGAGAAGATAATGAACTCATCAACTAAACAACATTTATAAAGAGCTACACCCAACCTTAAGACCAGTCAGTGAAAAACAAACCAAAAATTGGGTTTCCTTTGTCCCAAATTATTCTGTATTTAATATCCACTGTGCTGTGGTTTACAGGGAGCTTCCCTTCTACAAACTCAACTCCTTGTCTTCCAAATCACTGTGATGTGACTGTATTCCACAAGGAAAAACAACTTGACTACAAAGAGTTTATGGCATGAAATTTCTAGGGGTTCCAAAACTAAGTTTGTAAGTTTGTGAGAGTGCTAAACTTGCACAATCGGGTTGATTTAACAATAAAGAGAGGAAAAACTGAAATCCAGCTCTTAGGAATTCCACCCACTGTTCAAATGGGGGAAAAAAGAATCATTGCATATGAGCACTGGATTCATCCAGACAAGTAACTGCAGGGACAGGCATAGAGGAAAGATTGCTTCAGCATGCCAGCAGTCACAAGGTAACCCAACTTTCTGTGCCTACTGCCAATGAGTCAACAGCAGACTATCTGCCATATCCAGAACATCACAGTCCTAACAGTAGAACAAACGAGAAATGCAGAGATAAGAAGCCTTAAAACAAATTTCATTCTCAGGGCAGGTCAAATTTGGGTCCTCTCACCCTTGACAAAACCCCTCTAAAGTTTTTGCACTTCAAGGCATAAATTCACAAGAGGTTATTAAAAGCGTAACATTATTCAGAGTCTGTTAAGTCCTTCGTCACACCCCAGCACTTCTAGTGTTCTACACCATCCATCTAAAGCAGTTTCAGTCCTTAGTGACATTTATAGAGAAAATTTCCCCTTGGCTCCTCACTCAAATTGTCATGACAGAAACTAACAGGGTTAATCCTTTAACCTTAAGCATATCTTTGTTTCTCTACTAGATAAACTCCATTATTGCAAACTTAGAGACAATGTACTAATACACACATTGCAACAACTTGGATAACATACATGTACATGTGTGCACACAAGCGAATATAGAAGCTTCCAACCTCTGTATATTCCAGGGATGCTTTTCTTTCCACCGGTCCCACATTCCTGAGGACTTCTGCCAGCTCCTGCACCTCCTGTCCCCGGCATGCAGTGCCCGTCTCTCTTGCTGACCACATGGGCTGGCCAACACAACAGCAGGAAAGCAGTCAACCCTGGGAGGCTTGAGGAGCACCAGCGACCGCCCTGGTGTACTTGAGCAGGAGAAAGACAGAGGAGAGAGGAGGTGGCTCCGAGACACCACTGGAACATCTGTCATATCAACAGACTCCACTTCCCTTCCCAATTTTTATATTTAGGTCAAAACATGAGTAGTGGTTACTCCTAAAAGGGAAAAAAAAAAACCAAACCTCCTTGGCTTAATTTTTCCATGGAGGATCTGACAACATTTGAATGTCATGACAGCAAGTAAAAACAGAGCAAGCAAAACCCATGAAATTTCTAGATCCTCCTGAAATCTTATTGTAAATAAGTTCACAGACTGCAAATGTGAAGAGTTATAGTGGGAGATCAAGTATCCCTTGCTTTTGCCTCAGAGAAAATGACAACCACTGTCGCTCTTCTAAAAGCTCCAAGTGTCATAGACTTTCACAATATGTGACAAAGTCAGGCAAAGCACATAATGATACACTACCACGTATTGCTGGTACATCTTTGCACAAGTAGGAAGAAGTTATTATATTCATCTCAGAAACACTGGGAGCTTTGCTTACAGCCATGCAGAAAGTCAGAGCAGCTTCAGGAACGAATTTACTTAATTCACAGCGCACAGAAATACTCTACCCCATGGTAATGGCAACTCTTCCGATTTTTGTCAATATGCTATTTTTACAGGGAATTTGGATGGCTGTTTAGCTGGTTCATATGCTATTTTTTGTCACATATCATCAAGTTCTTCACTGCTAGTGTTTCCCAGCTCTGTGGAACTGAGGATTACCCCTTTGGGCTGATCCTCTCTTTTTCTAAAAGGCAATGCTATGAAATATGGAAAGCAGGTATAACAGAAATCTAGAGAGGAAAGAGCTGTCACAGATGGCTGTCAACTCTTTAATCTTTCCATTCCCTAAACGCACACTTCCTGTAACACCTACTAACCTCCTACGAAAATGGCTGAATTTCAGTGCACGCAAAAAAGAAATCTTCCCACAGCCGGCTGGTCAGAGCACTACCTTCTGCAGCTCGCCAAGGCTTTGGCGGCCAAGGGGAAAGACAAGTGACCACAGATGCTTGTTATACTCTCAAGTCCGGCTCCAAAGATCGCTGAGCCAGCTTGGCCAGGCAGCAATTCAGTCTTTTTCCTTCCTGGGATGTCCCAACAACCACATTTTTCAGGCATCTCTGCCAAGTAAATCAAGGGACCCACTGACCTCTGCTTGCATTGCTGACCTTGATCTATTCCTTCACCTTGAATTCATCTGCTGTTTCTGCTATAAATGACCAACACTGGGCGTGATGCTCCCATACAAGCACCTGCAATTTAGAATGATCTCATCGTTACTACTACTTTTAAACACTTGCTATCATTTCTGCATGGAGATAAATAAATCCCCATCTTCTCTGAGATGGAGAGACTCTTCTGAAATATTTCCATTCAGCATTTTTTTTTTCCAAACAGTTTCTTTAAAATGTCTTTTTTTAAAACCAAAGCTGACTCACCCTCTAATGAAAGATAGTCTCTGACTCACATTTAACACTTTGATCTCCATAGCTCATTTTGGTCAGTGGCTGGCTTAGCCATCCCTTGTACTGCATGCAAGGGGAACACAAGAGAAAACAAAATGTAATTTAAACATCAATTCAGTTCCAGACCATTGAGAAATGCTCAGGATAAATCGACAGAGAAAGGAAAATTGTTACAGCACCCAGAGACCTATTACAAACTAGAACAGAAATGAAAATTTTTCAGCAAGAGACAGATTTGCACTTCCATACTCCTAGATTCAGATGAAGAGGGGAGCTCAGTAAGAGATATTTTGCTAGAGGGGTTTCTTTTTCTCATTTAGCTTCATCAAAATCTTTGTAATAAAACCAAGCAGGACCATTTCAGAAATGAAATAACAATCCTAAAAATAATTTTCCATTTACACATAACTTGGTGTAGAATTTAGTACTTAATACCAGTAAGGCATCCAAGAAGGGGAGCCCTAAAAAGTGAGGCCCAAATTCTGGTCTAATATAAACTGCCACCACTTCACCCGCGGGAAGTCCCCAGTTCATGCAGAAAGGACAGCACAGGCAGCAGCACCGTAAGCATCCTTATTACAGTCATATAACCTGACCCAGGAAAGGCTCCTGTGAGCTGGATCTGATAAATCAAACTTCAACAGATTTCCACAGAAATCTGAGAAAGCTGAAGCATGGTGGCAGGGGGAGGGAGCAGATCCCATTGAAATTAATGGAAGCTGGGAGATTGTTTCCCTTCAATCTTCTTTGAAAGGTCTCAGGTTTAGCCTCAGAGCATGGCCTTGACCTAGCTGTGGAGATTGCTTAAAAACAAAAAAACAAAAACAAAAAACCCCACACACTAACAAAGTTTTGCCCATTTGAAGCACACAAGTGTCTCTCATGCACAAGTGTTTACATTACTTACAAGTGGTAGCAGACTTCAGTCTCAACTAATGCAAAACAAATACAAATTTGTAGCCTAGAATTTAAATAGCTCTTTAATAGGTTTGGGTTTTTTTTTTTTTTTTTTTTTTTTTTTTTTTTTTTAGAAAAACTACTTCTGATTAAATGAAAAGGAGAGTAAAAGACTAGTTGGGGGAGGGCGGGTGACTAGGTAACCACAAGTTGATTTGAAGTGATAGAAGCTGAGGCAGCCTTACCTTGAGCCCTTGTTTCGGAAAACATGGTGTGGGGACTGTGAGATGCCCATGTAAGGGCACACAATACAACCATTCTTGCTCATGATTCTCACCTATATATCAACAGACAGAAAAATTCCCCTTGCTTAATGTACTTCCTCTCTGCTCTGGCAGCAATCAGCACCCAGACCTGTGGCACCCATGTGTTTTGAGTTCAGGCTGTGTTTAAGCTCTTGTGTCCACTGAAAGTGAGGGTCTTCGTGATCACCTGGAAACATTTGCTAGCCAAGCAGGCAGAAATATTCTCTAGAAAACCTTTTACTCAGAAGCAGAATACACTGGAAGCATCCAGTGCCAATCCCCACAGTATAGTGCACGGACAAGGTGACTTGAGAAAAGTTGTGCTAACCTGGAAATGTATTTCATACTTAGTTTGAAAGCAGCAACAGCCCTCATTCAGCTCCCTATGTACAACAGGGGCACATGATAAGTTCTAATGTCATGAGGGGCACTTCCATCGCCAACCCCAGTATGAGAGTGAGTACTCCGTGGAGAGTGAGGCTCAGTTTTTCTCTGCGATGAGGTAGTCAAAGGTCCAATTTATCATATGCCTCGACAGTTTGTCAGCTCCATGTGACCACTTGTGAGTAATGCTCTCCTGCCCAGCTCAGAAGCACATATCTATGCCCTCTCACTGACCGTATGTCATATGTAGACAGGCACACGTCTCCAATTCTGAACCAAGATGTGCTTATCCAATGCTTTACGCATGTAGCAATTACAGTTAGTATATACAAAAGATGCATATCAGACCAATCAACCCTCTTTTTATCTCAGCACACTGTTTCCTTAACCCACAAAGTTTGGAAGAGCCTGCGTAACGCATCTGTCAGACAAAAACAAGCAGCAAACACTGACAGGAGTCCTGGCACCAGAATAACAGACCATCCATCCCCTCCTGCTCAAACCTCCGAGCTCGCAGCAGGTGTCCATGAGCTGAGGTCCCTGCACAGCCTGTACCCAGTCACTGGCACAAACCAGCGAGCCAAGCACCGACCTGAGGGGTTCCCAGGACAGGCCACAGCCCCACACCTGCATATACGTAGGAAGAAGCTTAGGGGCCTCCAGATAAGCATAGGTGGGGACAAAAATTGGTAGTTACTTGGGCATCGCATTCTCCAATTACTGAAGATTAAACAAAAATCTCTAATTATCTAAGGTAACATCCCCAACGGTGGGCACAGCTCGTCCTTCTGGTGAAGCTGATGGGCCCTCCTAGCTATTCCCCACCCAATTACTATTTTGATCCAGTAGGAAACTCAACTCCATCACCTCTTTCTGAAGGGAACAACCCAGGTCTAAGCAGCAGAGAGTCTTAGCTCCCTACTGGAGCCCAGTTTGTAGCAGTCTGTGCTGGCCTCAGCCATCTGCTTTGGGCTTTTTGTGCTGCCCTGCCCTCCATTTACTGCTCTGGGACTTCAGAGCCCAGAGGTCTTCTCCAAAATATCCATACAGTATAAAAACATCATGTGTCTACTTTCTAGAATACCTGTCTATCCATTAGAAGAGTTCTTACACGTATTTCAGTCAGGAAACTGCATTCCCAGGGGACATGGGGTGCTGCAAAGCCTATGGCCACTTCACTTTCCTTCTTTTGGGCACAATTAAATTTTGGGAAAGCACATATTCTGGGAAGAACTGGTCCTGCCATTCAACCCCATGGGCTGCGTATTTATATAGCACAATGGGGAATAAAATTGAAAGAGAGGTAGGTTGTTCAAATAAGCCTAGAAACGTACGAGCGGTGTGGAGACCCAGAAGTGACTTTGCTTGGAATAGCCTTTGTGCAGCAGCTGTTCACCCTGCTCTGACGCAGACACCAACCACTCAGCTGAAGGGGGCAGCTGCAACACCTTTCCCCCCTGCCCATGCCACAGCAAATATGCTTTTACTTGCAAGAGAGATTTTCTTGAACACCATTTTGCATCCAAGAAAGGGCTTCAGGTAAATGATACTCAGTGACACCAAAGCTTATGGGAGCGACACTTGTTCCGGTGCAGGGAGCAGAAGAGGAGAAAGAAGATTCCTTCTGCAGAGGAAAGGACTAGCTCTAGCACTACTCATGGCATTTTTAAGTCTCCCTTCCCAAAGGGCTGGATAACACCACCAAGGTAGGTTCTTTGGCAAGCAGTCCCTGTGGCTGGGAATACAAGGGCAGATTGAGGAGAAAAGCTGTACACTGGGCTGCCTCAACTGAGAGGAACGGAGGTCAACGGCTTCAGAAGAGAAGACAGCAAGGAAACTATACCAGGAAGGCAGCAGTAAGTGAAAAAGCATCCAAACCTCTGCCTCTACCGTTTTGGTTTGCCTATGGCAAAACAAAGTTTTGCAGTTCAGGAACAGTGACTGAGCACACACCACAGTGCTGCTGAGATTATCCAGTCTCCAGATTGCTTAACGCCCTAGCTGTACTACACCCAAAACGATCCTTGATAACATGGGGAAGCTCATCAGCCTGGCTAAAAACCATTAGGGGAAAAAAAAAAAAAAATCTCTTAGGTGCCCATGCTTATCTGTGTCCTCAAACAGGCATCCAAAAGAGCTATTTACCCCTTTGGCAAACTTTTGAAAAATTCATACTTTAGCCTTTATTCCTGAATTTCATCTCCCGAGGTAACAGGCTAACAGCTCACCCCCTGCCCACCCCAGTGATGCTGCAGGGATTAATTTATTTCTGTGGAGTGTTTTGAAAACATTTCAGCAGTTCCCAGCATTTGTCATTCCTCCCAGAAACAGCTTCGGAAAGTTGCTGTTGCAGCTTGTGCGTGGTATGCCAGGGCCAAGAGCAGGGCCTGGCCCAGGGAGACCTCCGGGAACGCACCAAGGCAGAGGGGTGACCCTAGCATGGCGTCACAGAGACACCTGGCATACAGATCACTCTGTTAGCAAACTGTTGCACTTCAGTAATGATTTCCACAGATGGTGACAGTGGATGCAAGAGTAGCTATCCTTGAACGCTCAGTGATATGAACCAGACAGAGCTATTCCCACTCCTCTTAGAAAGTCACAGCAAAGGGCAATATTGTGGCTATGAGCAAGACAGTTGTATCCCTGGAAAACGATCAGGAGTGCTGCATTTCAGTTCGCACGCAGCAGAAACATACCCTCTTCTCCGGCTCATAAAAGAAACACCAAGCAGAGAGAGAAAGAGGGAGACAAAAAAGAGTTAAGGGAACGTCACAAAAGCAAGAGACAAATCAGAAGCGCCAACTTACACCCACACACAAACCCTCAGGCAGTTTCTTGCCAGCAGTTTCATCCCCAGTGTACCCTCAGCTATTCATTACTATTTTCAGTCTCCTCTTATGTATTAATAATTCTCTTTGACGGCCCTTCTGCTAACACATTATAGCCTGAGTGGTTCGGGTCAGAACAGCAAAGAGCAGCAGAAGAGTCAAGCCGAGCAGTTCTGGGCTCGCTCTGAGGGAGTAGGCAAGAACGCCTGAGAGGGCAAAGCAGCCGGCACGGATATTGATGCTGCAGAAGTAACTCAACGTTTTGCACATAGTTTTCCACACTGAAAAGCATAGCAACAACAAAGATTCACAAAGGAAACAAGTGTGGGTTCACACCTGGAAAAGTCCAGGTCAGAAAGGAGATCTGTTGCTCCTTCTAGCTGCTCTGTAAGTGAGACTTCCTTTACAATGAAGCCTCCTGATAGCTCCCAGAAACTTGGAGCAATATCCTTTTGGCTACACATCTGTTCAGCGTGTATTTACTGAATACACATGGTTTATTCAGTGTGTATTTGCTTCAGCGTGCATTTACTGAATTTCTTCTTGCCCATCATTCTTTATTTGGAACAATATCTTTAACGGATAAAAACAGTAGCTTTCAGAGGAGATGGAAGTTATTTTAAAATAAGTTCATCTGTTCCAGCTGCTTATTCCTCACTTAAACTCATCATTAATCCTCTTTTTATGACACCATAATTGTTTCTATGGCAACCTTTTATGATGTCACAAACAAGATCAGAATTTGAGATCGGGGAACAGAATTAGCTTCTTATTCATTTGTGCAGGTCCGTCGCAGCTGCCAGACTTGATCAAATCACCGACCCATGAAGTCAAGTACTCTCTTTTCAAGATCGCATCAATACCCAATATTTTAAAAGGGCAGCGAGCAGAAACGGGAGCAGCGGTGCACCCGGTGAAGGATGGAGAGCAGTACTGTGCGGGGATGATTCCTCCCCAGCCCTTGCAAGGGATTCACCTGCTCCCTCGAAGCAAGAGGGCGTTGGCAACTTTTGTGACATTGCGAGGGCACGCAGCAGTCAGACGTGCTAGGAATATGATTCATGTTCATATAAAAGCCTAATCCTTCTTTGGCTCCTACTAAACATTTTCCTTCAGTGATGTCCCGCAGCAGTGAACCCCTTATTAAAGGCACACAAAACAATCATGTAGGGCACAGAAAGGAAGAGCCCCTAAGCTCACTTATTCTATCATCTTTTCTTCTACTCTTAAACTAAATAACTGCAGTCTGTCATCTTTCTTGCTGCAGAATAATCACAAATACGCTCAAATGCCTTAAGTGATTTACATCACCCTTCTCTAGTCTTTCTGCATTACTGCTCTATTTAAGCTCCCAGTAAATGGAAAAAAAAAAAAAAAGAAGAAGAGAAAAGAACAAAGAGGTCAAATATCAACCACCCAGGTACTATTCAGCATATCATCATCATTTTGAGATGTAACATATTCAAGATAAAGATGCCTTGTTTCCATTCCACCACTCCCCCCCCCCCCCCAACAAGTTTAGTTTGCATCGTTCAGACCAGGTAAATGAGTTAGGTACCAGCAAGAGTTAAACTAATAGCAAAAAATAAGGCTGGCCCATAGGACAGGCACCAGGAACTGCACAGGGACATGAGTACCCCCTTCTCAATACATGCCTCTTTCACCAGCCTGTGGTATATCCAGGTTTTACTCTGAATCATTAAGGAGAGGATCCTCAGAGATCGGAGCAGTCTTGGGCAATCCACAGGTTTTACTTTCCTGGCAATTTACTGTAGTTTAAAGAAAACATGAAAAATTACCCAGATTCCATAGAAAAGGGAAGGAGAACACAGAGCTTTACTTTAGCATTCTGTCCGGGGACTGAAATGCAAGATGCCAACCGTTTCCCAGCTGCCCTTGCAGCTGGCAAAGGATTGCCTTTTAAAGATGCAGATCACAGCAGGCAAAATGGCAACATCTCCATTTGGCTGTAGAGCTACTGCAGCACTTTTAAAAACTGACATACTTGCCAACATCCAGCAAAAGTCATCACCTCCACTTCAAGCTAGATTTTCCTCTTTTAAAAAAAAAAAAAAGAAGAAGAAACAAATTAACCAAAAAACCCCACTCAATATCCAACAAACCCTCATACTGAAAAAACATGCTTTTTACAAATATATTTCCTAGGTTTTGCATTTTTTCTTTGGAAATATTTGTTAAACACTAACAAGCATATATGTCTACTCATCTTCTTTGTTGGAGGGGTCCACGCAAAAGCTAATTTTAGCTCTGAAAGACTGCTCTTTGCAGACTTTCTCTGCAGTCAATAGAGATGGGCTCTTCCAGGGGACCGTTTGGAGCCAGAACCTGAATTAGGCAGGCAAAATTGTCCTCTGGAGGAGACTTTCTCTTGCTAATGACTATTGAAAACATCAAGGGAGGGTAGTCTCCCTAGCCTAAAATTATCCGTTGAAAATAACTCTTCCCTTCCTTACATTGACTTCTTCACACATATCAGTACTCAGTTTTTTCAAGAGTTAGTAAAAAGTGACACCACCATCAACACTTATACATGGGGGCTGATTCATCACAGCAGGGCCATTAGAAGGAAATGCATTAGTCTTAATAGCGAGAACTGCACACTCACATGGTCTCTTCCCAAGAAAGTTCTTAAATCCTGTGGGAGTCAGATGTCGGGAACAGCACAAGCAGACACTGTTCTTTGACAGACAAGGCAGCAATCCATTGCCCAGATGTAATTTATTATAATAAATACTGTCTTGTATATCAGATATATTCTTTTTCACATTGTAGTTATCAACACTCTTCAGTCTTGGAGAGAGGATAGCCATTGACCCTCCACATGCAGCCCTTATAAATATGCTGGCTGCCTCCCTCTCCCTTGCCAGGATTAGTTGGATGGGATATGTTTAGTCCTGAGAGCTATATGTCACAAAAATTTGACTTCCATTAAACCATCATCCCCATAGACCTAAGCAGGCCACGGCCCAAGTCCAGTGACCAGAACACGCTGGGAGAGATCAGCACGCGCCTCTTTGGTACCCCTCATTGAGTGTAAATGCTGATCTGACTGCTTCGTGGTTGGAAGGAGAAAGTAGCAGCAGAAACAGCAGAACAACAGATAAACATCTCCTGAAGGCAGAAGCTCTTCCAGCCCTAAAAATCAGAGATCAGTTTCATCCTTTGTATAAAGCTAGTTAGTGTCCAATAAGTGGCAACCTCATTTTTCCGGATTAACAAGGTGGAACCTACCAGTAGCTCCAGAGGCAGACTTCCAGACATAGAACACTCTCAGAAAGAGAAGGAAAAAAAAAAAAGGGAAAACAAAAAAAAAAAGTTAAACATACATCTTGTGTGCATTCAGCCACCTCTGGAGACTGACCTGTTTATCCATAGTAGATGGCAGTCCACTACCCAATATTATTTTGTTAGTATACTTTAACCTTGACATCAAGGGATTACTGCTAACAGTCAGAGGGCAATTCGGCTTCTATGTTCATTCAGTCCTTGGTCCTTCAGAGGAGGTTCACAATCATGGCACTGATTAGCACTAAGTGTGGTTATCAACTATTTCTATCATTGAAAATTAATTATGACCAAGCTGCTTTCACAGAGGCTATGAAATAACAACTTTGGCTGGCCTAAAAACTCAGTATTTCCATTCTTTAGGAAATTCTGATATTTCAAATCAAAGCAAATTAACTTTTCTCCTCTGAAAGAGTAAAAACAAAAAATAAGTCAGCATAAATATATTCTAAGGAATAATATCAACTATTCTATATTTCAGTTAACAGGATTACAAGTTAAGATGAATATCTGAATGTGTTTTTCATGTATTTTTTGAAAATAAAATTAGCAGCTCCCCCAGATTTAAGTTGGAAAATATTATATCAAAGTTTAAAAAAGTGTTACACTGGAAATTATTCAGCCAGCCTTCTTCATTATATAAAATTTCAATTACAAAAGAATGTGTATGTTGTGGTGCCTTCACAGGTATTATCTCATGCCCAATATTTTCTTTTAATTTAGAATGAGATACCACCACCTTATTTTAAGGAATAATCATGTGCTGCTCTGTTTGAATAGATCCTTTATAGAACTTCTTTGAAATCTCTCTCATGTTTTTGCATACACCCACAACTCAGCCTCTTTAGAAACGAGCCCTTCAGATGTACCTGTTTGTTTTCATTACTGACTTGTGTGTATACCTCTGTCGTTATAGTTCCGTGCTGACGTGTACTATTGTGCCTGCAAAAGTATAAGCTACCCCAAAGAGATTCTTTAAGATGATCTCACTGTTGTGCATTTATCCTCCTATTATTTGTTTTCATACATAATAGAAGCTGCTTTGTCTGCATGCGCAGTAAATTTGCCTCATTGTCTTACAACCTTGCTGTGAAAAGCTGTTAGAATTGAATCACAATAGGGCCAACATTTCCATCAAGCAAATATCACTCTCCGCACCTGACAAATTGTGACACTGTTTTCAGAACAACTGAATCAGAAACAAAGCTCCAGCTCCACACTTGGAGTGAAGGTGGCAGGGGGAGCTGGGAAGGGGATGGAGAAGGGGCTCCCTGGCCCAGCCGCCACGCAGAGCGAGGACAACTGCCCCGGTACTGCTTGGCCATGGTGAGACCCAGGGAGCCTCGCATCTTCTGCCTGTGACTCCCACATTGCCAGGGCAAGAGGGCAGGAGAGCTGACTTGCCAGGCAACAGCCTTTTGAGACAGCAGCCTGCTTCTCTTGCCAAAGGTGAATTAATGTCTTTCTCTTTCCCTTCAGCCCTTGGATGAATCAGGGAAAGTTGGGCCACGATTTTCCACCCCGGATCATTTCCTCCCTCTTTTCTCTTTCTCACCACTAATCACCTCTTTCAAGCTTGGAAATGTTGCTGTTATAAAGCACTACCTAGTGCACCCTAAGCCAGACTTCCCACCCACCCTTCCTTTCCTCACCTCATCTGGTAATTGCTTATGACCCACAGCACAGGTCACAATCAAAACATCTGTTCCTGGTCAGATTAAGTAGTTCAAAACTAGTTTCTGTGGCCTACAGAGCCATCAAATCTAAGCTGAGGGGAGAAGCAGCAGATGCCTGAGCTTCCAGACCCAACTGTAGGCCCACATCCACATCCTCCAGGAGACACTCAGCTGCAGCTTTCATTAAGTGAAATGCACAGCTGCAAAGAGTAGTAAAACAAGGTCATTGGTGGCAGAAAGGCAAGGCCCTCTGATATCTGGCAACTCATGTGTGAAAGATGACCTCTAATTTTTAGGAAGCAAAAGATATAAGTAACCCCAGGAGAAAGGCCAAAAACTGAATAGAAAGTGAATTACTATCTTTTTCTGTTAAGTCAGAACAGATGTATATCAGCATGTGAGGAAAGCTTTCATGGCTGCTGTCTGTGCTGCCACTTTCTCCAAATAAACAAAGGCCTTTAACAATTAGAAGACGGGAGGTATGAACCCAGCATTTTCATAAACACAGGTCAGCTCTCCTCTTTCCTCTTCCTTCCATCTCCCTCCCAAAAATTAGTCATCAGATTTTCTGTTTCAGCAGACAGACAGCAGGAGTTATGAAAAGAGAGGAACCCCCACACAAGGATTCAGCAGCTGTGACTTACTCATTTTCTGTATTCACTTTGTACGGCTGTTTTATTTGAATCAGCACAAGATCAGGTACTAATACGAACGCTGAGCTCATGGTGCCTCTTAAAAAAAGGGAATTGGAAACATAAGCAGCTACTGTGTGAACAGGTTGAGGACATTTTCACATTACTATCAGAGATAGTGAGAGAATTAGATTTAAAAAAAAAAAAAAACACTTTCCTTTCTGTGCTGAGGAGATAGGGATGAGGAGAGAAAACAGTATTGCCCAACCTAGGGATTAGGGGAGGTTTTTCTTTAAAATTTCCTGTTACCTGATCTCTGGCATTTTCCCCAGACACTTGAGGTGAAAACTGGGAGAAATGCATCACCATCTTGAATAGACTGATCCTGGGTGACTACATATGAGGAAATTAAAAATAGTTGTGCACTGCACTAGAGATCTCTCCTGGTTACCAGAAATAGCCAGTGGCGATATCTGAGCTCTGTGCCTTTAATGAAAGAAAAAGAAGAAAGGATCACAATTTGGCTCCATTCAAAAAAGAAGGAAAAAAAAAAAAAAAGGAGGAGGAGGACCACACACCAGGTTTCTCTGAAACACTTTCCTTAGCAGGAATGCTCACATACAAGCTCTCTGGGTCCATCCTGCCCTGGGAAGCATCTCACAGGCAGCTTCTTCCACCTTGAAACTATGCCTAAAGGCTGGAGTGAACACAACTAACCCATGAAAAGGCTGCACTTGGCTTATGTTGCTGATGATCGTCACATTTCCAAAAGGGGTGAGGCAGGGGTCTGGGCAGGAGCTCACCATGAGCCAGAAGAGCCCACGCTATCCCTGGGGGAAGCACATGTTGTATGCTTTCCAGAAAACCTTCACTTCAGCCAGACTTCCCTTTGGAGCACACCAAAGTCTTCCAGACCAGAATGGCACTGCCCATCCTTGCTAAGGATTAAGGTTTTCCCCTCCTTTTAAAAAGCATTCAGGTTTGCTAGGTAAGGGGATGTGGGAAAGAACTGTCACCCCAAGTCACTTGTTTGAACGCCATCAAGTTAGCAATTTCTAAACACTGTATATGAGATCTGTGAGGGGATATCTGAAGTGCTCCGCTGGCCCCAGTCCAGGTGACTGCACCCCAGCATCACAGCCAACATTAGTCATCACTCCGTCTATCTGCTGAAAGAAGAGAAACCAAGAGCTGACAAGACAGAAACCAAATAACCCAGTACTCAACAACTGGCTTCCCTGGATCACAGCACGGTTATCAAATGATGATATGGCCCCCTTTGGATTTGTGAGATGAAAAACCTAATTTCAGCCTGGACAGCACATATCAAATTGAGATTCACAGGGCCAAAAAAGAGTTAGAACAGTGGTGTGATGCCAAACTGTGTTCAAACCACTGCCAGCCTACCCCAGCACTAACTGCTTACTATGTAACAACGGGGTCTGTGGAGCGCTTTTCAACATTCCTTCAGCAGTTTTGGTAAAGCTGGAGAGAGCAATTGGGGCCACCTTCCCTTTGCTTCAGGTTTGCATCACTGCGATTGGAAAAAGTTCAAAACCAGTCTCTATTTCCAGTTGCAGACAGAAGATGTACAGAATCACTTCACAGCCACTGCGCCATGCTCTTCCCCGACAGGGCTTGTAAAACTCCAGTACTGCAAATGTAAAGGGGGAAAGGAAGCAGCTTATGATGAATATCTTGACAATAAAGTTTCAGAGATGCAGCACCAAGACTGTAAAGCACACACTAGCTATGGGAGGCAGGAAAAAAACTGATAGAGCAAACTGAATAATTTAAAGGCAATCTCATAGAATATGATGCACAATATTTGTGTACCTGCATGTTCTTCACTCACTGTACTCTGCGCCATGAAGCCCCAGATGCATAAAACCACTCAGACCACCAGTGTATCTGCAGGAATCAGAACGCAGAAGACATACAGAAGTATGTTCCAGGACTGAAGAAAGGGCCACAGAGACATGCTAAAGAACAGAAAGGGAGAGGGAGCAACTAGAAAATACTAAAGAAATCCAGAAATTCTATCGCAGTAAAAATTGGCCAGGAACAAAACAAATTCAGCGAGAAACTATCCCTTCCAAAGTGAAGTATACTGCCCTGGAAGAGAAGTGACAGCTGAAACTGTTGGCTACCTGCAGAGGCAAAATGAAAAATAAAGAACAGCTTAAGTTTCTCTCAGCTAATGGAAGACCACCTGCAACCGTACATGTAGGCTGCATTGGTACTGCTGCTAATTCCTTCTTCAATGTCATTTTAAAATCAGGCTAAAACCTGGAGGTGACCACAGTGCCAGCAGCAACAGATCCTATGAGCACAAGCAGCTGACAATGCACCAGTACTAGATATCCCTTAAGGCTAACGCATCAAAGGCACTTTTCTTTTGTTTCCTATTTACACGGGTTTGTAACATGTGAATTCTTTCAATGTCTCAACTTACAATTAACCTCAAAACTCATAATGAAACTTTATTCACAGCTCTGGCATTTCACTTGCTTTCATAGGAGAGTCCATTGCCCTCTAGAGCATCATTTTGAAACCATAGATCAGGTTAACATCAGCAAATAATAACTGAGGACCTAGCCCTACATGCACCTACACATGGCATCTCATCACCTTCAGAGAACCTACAGGATGCAGTGCTTGAGCTGGAATGAAACTCAATGTGTTTTCACAACAAAAGGATATACTCCTGGGATCACTCGTTAATTGGATAAAAGCACAAGAACTACCCCATTACCATCCCCAGGGGAAACTCATTAGCAACCTAATGAAATAAAGTGATGACAGGAAGGTATTTTCTCATCATCTTTTAATGCTACCAGGCTTCAAAGCCATTTCCCTTCCTCACCCTCTCCTCCAGTCCCCAGAAACCCCATGGCACCTCTCAGAGCATCACAGACAGTCCCCTCTCCTGCATATCACACAGCACCGGGGAGCAGTTTCAGAGCACAAAGGGATTCCGAGTTGTTCAACTCATCATCTTTAATGAATCTGTGCAATTGAAGCTTAATCCCTGCCCCACTTGGAAAACTCGTTCGCCAGCGGGTCAAGTTGCCTGATGAGTCATACAGTTTAGAAAGTATAACTCGGGTATTAGGGTTTTTGCATTTTGTTTTAAGAAAGGCCAGGCTCAAAACATTTGAAAGAAATTACAAACACCAACACAAATTTTAATTAAAAAAATCAAAAATTGTAATGAAATTACAAATATTGAAATGAGTGCTACATAACCATGTCTATATTAAAAGTGGGAAGTTCTTTTTCCTCCTCCTATAAAGGCTGACCATGTCTGACCGAACTTCAGGTCATAGCCCAAACCCTCATTTTTCTTACACGCCTGATCAGACATCCTTTAGTCCCAGACATTAACCACATACTCCTTAGTCCTGGCTAGGCAGGAATGGAGAATTTTTAATCCATCTGAAGAGGATAACACAAAGCAAGACAAGGTATTTACCTCCCACATTCCCTTTATGTGCACCCACATCTCCCACCACAGTCTTGCCAGTCACAACCACCTTCCTCCAAATCCCTGAATCTTCAGGAAGAGCCCACATCTGTCCACCAAGGGCTTATCAATAAGTCAGTCATCTCTGCAATGGATCTATAGCCCAGCTGAGGCTATAGGGCAACCCATGGCCTAAGTGCCTCGATCCCAATGAGTAAACTCATTGCTGATGGAATATACCTCACTAGTAGCCTGAGGGACTGACATCCTACACATACTCATATCCCGCATTTATCCTCAAAGGTACCTAGGTCAAGCAACAATGCAGAAAGTTAGTATGCCTCATACCTAAGTAAAACTAAACACCTCTTGCCTCATTTAATACTTGACTGTCTGTCTATGACAGCAGGGATTAGCGTTAGGTAACATGCAGTGCCAGTGATCTCAAAAGCTTTCCAGTAGGAATTTGAAGCCATAACCCCTCAAAAAAGGGCAGACAGACCAGATAAAATAGCAATTTCTCATTACGATCTGTAATTTATGAACATAGATAAGCCTTCAAACAGCTGTTAAATAGAAGGGATTCTGGAAGTGCCAGTCAGAGCTGCATTTGAAGGGAAATCCAGGATTGAAAGGTTCAGGACCTCATTAGCAAGCCTTTTTCCAGCATTAAGTGTTTCAAACCACTGGCCTTCCTCAAAAACGCGACACAAAGTATCAGGGAAATATCAGGCTCCATGCCAGAGCTCAAACAGGCCCAGCACTACACCCACCTTCTTTGTCAAGAAAGCAATAGTTAGTGACCATTAGTCCCTCAGAACAGGTTAATAAAGCTTCTCTTTCTCTCTCTGCCCCCCTCCCATCTACCTTTATGCTGAGCCATTTTAGTAAGTTAGCTGGAGGCCCTAAGAAGTCCAGAACACCATCAAATACCCTGCGGCAACCTTAGGCTAGTGCAGTTCTTTAAATGTGAACTGTCTCATTTGCTTAATGCACAAATAATTCAGAAGCAAAACTTGGGTCAACGTAACCTATAACAAGATCAAATTAAAGTATTCATGCACAGTTGTCCTCTTCCTGTCCTCCACTTTCAGGTTTTTTCTGAAAGTTGCAGTCTTGATTCTTTTTTCCCCCTTTTAACCTAGAAGACAACCTATGATCTAGGCTCAGTTTGTCACACAAACTATGTGCCATCTTGAACAAGTCACTTTATCTTCCTTTGTCTCAGCCTTGCCCATCTGTAAAGCTGTCATCTGTGAGAGTACCTACCTAAGAAGGCAATGTAGAACCTGATTCTTTGTAAATACACTTTGAGAAACAGAGTAGAAGTACAATGGACAACTATTAGATTTTGCTTAAGGTAAGGCTCTGATCAGGGCACCAAATTTTCTCCAGTTACACACACACAAAAACACCGCACCAACAAAACAAACAATGCAATTTGGCACTTCCTTGGCACTGCATTGTTTCCTACTCCATTTATGGATCTCCACAGCAGAGCAAGACAGGAGACCTGAGGTTTCTGTAACTGAGAACTGCAGAGAAATTTGATGTGAAAACCCCCACTTCTCTCCTTAACTACAGTCACCCCAAACCCAGTGTTATTCTCATAAATGGATTCAGGCACAGCATGGATGGGGGAAGGCTGTGTGGGAGCACGGCTGACCCATGGCACACAACAGTCAGCACACGCTAGGCAGGCTGGTGCTGGTGGGAGGGCTGCAAAAAAAAAAAAAAAAAAAATCAATCTTCGCCAACAAAAGTCCTTCCTGACTTCATTTATAAACAAAATGCAAACGGCAGGTTTCACGAAGGGTGAAAAAGAACCCTTCTGAGTTGACTGAGATGCTATCACCTCTCTCGCCAGCAGCACAGAACGGGTTGCATGTGCATGATGGACCTGTCAAAAGCTCAGCACCACTGAGAGACAGGGTACAAGAGAATTTAGGGGGCACTGCACTGCAGGCTGCATGGGCATCAGGGAATCAGTCATGCCATAGGCCAGCATGGCCACGCTGAGAGAAGTAGGAGAAGAGAGAAATAAAAAGAGAGCAGTATAGACTGAAATAAGAGCTGAAACCAGAGAGACCTAGTGGCTTTAGATGGGCCTGCAATCTTTGGACATCAGGCTTAAAAAGAGCTCTTGGTAGAGCACTTTCAATGAGACCCAAGGTCTTCATCATGAGCAAACACATTAACATTTTATAGACATAAATATGCATAACCTCAGATGAAAGAACAGTTTAATAAAGAGGGAAAAACTGCATGCAATCCACTGCTATTAGCAACCCAGTTGCCAATAATGACAGCCCCTCATCTTAATTTCCTGCACACTTATACAGAGCATGCATACACCAAGGCCCCCAAACACACAGCCTACCCAGATACACTTTCCTCAGCCCACCCAAAGACAAGAAATTATTTAGCAGAAAGTATAGATGATTTTCGCACATAGCTGCAACACAGAAAACACACTGCAGAGTCCTCCATGCCTGTGTTCTGCCATACCCTTCCTTCACACTGCTGAAGCTACTCATCCTGACACCACTCTATCCACACACAGCCATCAAATACCTAATGCTGACCCATATGCAGGCTCCTAGAGACTCTGTACACATACATACACATACATGTAAAAGTATGCAGAGCCTTCTCAATGTATTCTTCCATCTTTTTTCATATACACAGTCACACACAACTTCTGTCTGTTAAGGCTGACAAACGGTCAAATCACTCAAAAAAAAAGAGCACAAGGGGTGGGAGGGGGAGCGATCAAGGCACACAGGTGAATAGTATAATTGACCTAATGAATCTCTCCAGTTTAGAAAGGCGTAATAACAAATTTGTAGGGAGTCACACACAGAAGAGAGCCCCAACTTTCCACATCAATTTTATTCCAAGGCCAAGTTCCTCATAGTCCATTCTGCAACTAGAAGAGGTTGCCTCAAAGCTGTGAGTTTCCTTTGCCTAATTTTCTTCTTCTGCCTGCCTGCCCCCTCCTCGCTTTTCTGTAATATCTGTAATATAATATTGTCAGCATCTCATGCCCAGGCTGTGCTGGATTTGCAGACAAAGAAGCAAAAAGAGCACAGAAGAGCAATGCATTTAATGCATCACTTTCCCAGCAGCCCTGCCAAATTACCAAGTTTGCCAAATAAAAAGCTGGCAAAAGCTTGGCAAGGCTTCAAGCAAATCATTTTATCAGCCCCACGACTGACGTGGGTAGGAAGAGATTCCAAAGGACTAGCTGAAACAAAAGTGTCTTTCTACCCCATCACACTTATCTGATTCAGCATTTATTACCTGATGACATTTTCCACCTGGGGCACTCAGGGCTATCTGAATCTACAGGTTTATGTCTGTGCTACATAACAGCTTTATTATCTACTCACAGAGGCCCCCTTTCAAATTGATTATACATTTATCTACTTCTGAGCTTATATATAATTCCATTGAAGGTCACAGGTAGCTTTACTTAGAATTATCATTCAAGAATACGTCTTTTGCAAAGTATTGCTAGCCTCATATACAAAAGGGAAAATGTAAGACACGGTCTAAATCGGAAAAAGTCTTTTACTTTGTGTGACCTAGAGATCCTGAGGGCCAAATCTGCAGCCAGAGCATTAAGTGTAAACCTGTCTTTCCCAAGATATTATTACTCTTGTTTCTGAACTATTCTAGCCGTTTTCAGCATTTTATTCCAACACAGAACTTCCAACTCCTTCCTCAAAACTTTATACATAAGAGCTTCATGAGGGCCTCTTCTTGTACCCAAAAGTGTGAAGTGACACATTTGGGGACATAAAGGTGCAATGGATGTTTCAGATGGCAAAGTAAACAGAGTCACTGTTATGAGCAGGTGGTACCAACTCAGTACAGTACATACCCAAAACTCTAACAACTTGTAAGCAGATCTTACATGATTAAGCTTGTGAGTAAAAATTATTTTCTTGACATCTGGTAGAAGATAAAAGTTCATCCATCTTCATAGAGAATAACCTCAGTAATTTATAAAAATAATACAATCAAAAGATCAAAGTGTTTGTGTTGGGTGTGGGGGGGGGTTGTTTGTTGTTGTTGTTGTTTTTTATAAATAATGAAAGCTGAATGACATCTGTTTAATCTTCACAGTACACTAGTAAATGCTGTCATATTTTACAAAATAATGAAGTCTTAGTAATAGGAGATACCTCTATCATCCTGACTCTATTTAATATTTGCTGAGAAGTGATGAGAGTTGTGTGAGCATTATCATTTCTGCAAATAACTGAAGCAAAAGATCAGGATGTTTCCTATTATTCAAAGTTCTATTTTGGTCTAAAGACTCATCTATAGTCCCAGGTATTTATATCATATTCTCTGTGTTATCAGAGCACATCAACAGTGATGAGGCTTTTTTTTAAATCAGGGATCTCCATGGATTTCCATGCCATAACTTTTTCCCTTCATAAGCAGTAACAAAATCCACTCCAATTATAACTGACTACTTTTTGCCACAACAAACAATCAGATATCGCTGATGGCACAGGAGGAGAAGACAATTTGATTCGTGGCTTCTATTTGCTGGCCTACCTACATAACATAGGGGAAGGGAAAAAACGGGTTTGTTTGGGAAGTCGGAGAGAGGCATCAGTGCAGTAACCCAAACTGCCCGTTTTAGACAGAGGCATTTCTGAGTGGAAGTGGATTACCCATGGGCACAGTGAGTTAAGAAAAACCACTGCCTTCAGCCACTTTCATTACTAAGAGTAGCACACATTGTTTCAGGCAAATTCACCTTAGTCAAATAAAAAGAATAATAAGCAAGTAGCCAGACTGCTGCATGTTAACAGCATGCGACTCTTAACGCAATTCACTACAGCCCTACTTTTGAAAAACCCTAAGCCATGTAACAGCAAGATCCCTAAAGTCTGCCACCCGCTGCATCGAGCGAAAGCTTCCTCCACTTGGTCAGAACTAAATTACATTTCTCTAGATAAGCTATTCCCAAGTGACAACTCTTCGCTAAACTCCAGTTAAGCTCTCACAAGAGAGCCATAACAACTTTACATAAAGGGATGACCTTATTTTCATGTCCAGTGCCATTAACCAAGATGGCCTGGATTTCTGAATAATAAGTATTATGAAATTTTAAAACACTTGCATTATTTATCCTTTTATTTGACCTTTTGATAGTTCTCCAAGCTTAAACAGTTAAAATGACAAGACCATATTTCAGATGAAGTTTTTAAAGCTGCAAGCACCTGCAGGAAGCAGCTTTATTTACAGAGTTTTCTGTAGCTATTTCCTCTTATTGTGGAAATATTCTTACCGAGCTTCTCTTCAGTAAAATCTGAATTTCTCTTTATTTCAAAAGTTAATGCTGGGAAAGTTACGATGACATGTACTTTATCTAAAAGAGAAAATGAAGCTATTCACAGAACTTTACCATGGCTAAAGTATAATAAAAACCAAAATGAAACAACCTTTGTGTGACCATGTCTAGTAAATGTTCAGCTAGGTCTAGTAGTGTAGGAGGTAAACACTCCTCTGAGAACCAGCCAGTTTTAAGGGAGCGTTTCTCTTTGGCAAGGGCACACATTTGATTCACTCTTTTTTTATTTGCCAATTCCTTCACGGGGCAGGGGGCGATCTGAACTTTTGGTTCAATCAGTTTATGAGAAAAACATGTTTCGTTTTGTGAGCCCACGGCTCAGACTTCTAAGCATAAATGCCAAAAAACCTTTCAGATACTTAATTCCATATTTGTATGATAAAAATTAGCACTGAAATGGCTGCTAAGCTGTTGGCACCCTGATGTTAGCGTCCAAATATTAAGTAGGTTGGCCTGCTTTACGCGCCTGATGCTCAGAAGAGAGACCATTTCTCTGCACTTCCATTTAGTCTGGACAGGCACCAGACCGGCAAGATATCCCTAATCAAGGGATTGACACTGCTGATTACAGTGTCCTCCCTCGGCAGCCCTGCACTGCCAGAGGGACTAGCGGTACGTCCTGGCTGATGGCAGAGCTCCGGCAGCACCACCTATTACAGCGTCGTGCATCAGGAAGGACAGGCGTCCCATCTGCAAATTAAGATCCACTTAAGTAATGTGTGTTGGCAGCACATACACACATGCACACACACACACACACAGAAACAGACACACTTTAAACCCATTAGCTCCCATACAAGCACAGATAAGTGGCATATCCCTACTGTATTTGTATACATGATTACATCATATTACTAGAAAGAAAACAGCAAGCAAACATTTATTCCTAATGGAATGAACAGCTTTTGGTGCAGGCAATGAGTTTTGTGATCATCAGATGCAAGGTGGGTATCCGACAGCTAGGAACATGGCAAGGTCAGTGGGATTTTGGAGCTTCCTGTGCAGCACAGCTATATATTCAAAGCAAGTTTGTTGTTTTGTTTCCTCTAGGTCACAAAACCTGATGGTTTGATATGGGGGACAAACACACCTACATATATATTGACTACACACATTCATTACACATTTAATACAAAAATTTTTGCACTGCAAGCCACTGGCCACATCAGTACAAAGCACTTCTCAGCTATGTTACTGATGGTTATGGTTCAGTTCTAGAGAAACTAACAAGTTATGTGTATGCACTGACCACGTAATTACCTAAACAGATCTACTTTACAATGAAAACAGTTGCTGTTTGATAACAAAAAAAGGGGGGGAGGGGGCAAGAAAGAGAGAGAACTTTTTTTAAGCCAAATTCTGCTAAACCGTGCTTCCATATGGTAGGGAGTGATTAACAAAGTTGATACAATAAATATTTTTCTTGCTCCTTTTCACCTTCCTTTTTTCCCCCTCAGGACAATACCTTGACCACTCTTTAAGCCACCCTGTTTTATTTCTTCATTTGTCACCAACAGAATTGTATACGTGTATTTGCATGAAACTGCATTATTTTAAGTAAGTTGCAACTGTGTTTTCTTCTGCACGTGTAAATACAGATATGTGGGTGTATGTTAATGTAATATACCTACAGATAGAATCCCAAATGAGTCATTTGAAAGCTGGTGTGGATATCTGAATAAGTTATATTGCATTAGCATATAAGGGAGGTCAAATGCCAACATAAATAGATTTTCCCTGCATATTATATAGTCATATACATTTACAGGTGTATTTCAGCACCATAATTTACTGAGAGACAAGGTAACAATTTAAAGAGGCTGGGTGGAGGGAGGGAGAGCACAGTAGAGGTCCTTAGCAAAAATCTTCCATTCTTGTATCTGCTCAGATTGTTCTCTCTATAGGGAAATGAGAGAGTGAACGTTATTTGTAGGAAGCCAGCTCAAAAAGAAGTGGAAATGTGGAAATCTAAAGATGCAAAGAGAATGTACTTTCTTGCACATAGTCAAGCAGAATGAGTAATCTGCCTCAAGAGATGCTTAGTAAAAGACTTTTAATCTAAAGGTTCAGGACTTGTATGCTTGCCTAGACGGGGGAGTGGAACAGCAGGAGGAGAAGGAGAAATAAACCCTAAAGTTCCTCCTATCAACATTTATTATGAAACCCTTACACATATATACCATGCAGAAAAACTGAAGAATCCCCCTGCCTTTAACATACTTCTAGATAATCCAGAAAACAGGACATTACAAATAGATATTAATATTTTTTCCCCTAAAAGGGAAATATGCCAAAACTAATGAAATAAAGTGAAAACGTATAGGCTGAATAAAAACATATCTAAGATGTTGTTGTAAATCCTATCCTTTCTGTGCCAAGAGCAGACACACGTTAGCACCCCTGTCTTGTGAGCAGTTACCTCCAATAGCCCACCTTCAGAGTCCACCTTCACCTGCAATAGGCACAACTTGCTGCTAAGTGGCAGGTGCTAGAAAAAGTATCAGAGTAGAGACACAAAAGTATTGAGAGATGAAGAATGAATGGGATATTCTCTAGGTGTCCAATAAATTTCCCTTTTCACATCACTCACTCAAGTCAGTCTCATATGAATCATCCCAAACTTTACACTCGCCAGTCAGACAATCAGCCCTTACGAAGTCTCTGTCCTTATATGTACACATACATATCCTCTACTGTGTAAAACTTCAGCTGTTAAGACTATGATTATGTCATTTTTAAAGGCCACCACATGCGGAGACTCAAACCATTACTAAGTTGTCTCAGATGTAAATTGACGGCACAAGCACATTAAAGGAGTATTTCCATGTTAGGGGAGATTTTTCAGATAACATACCTAGAGCTAGAAAAAACATACCTAGAGCTAGAAAACCTCTTTCCTTTCCTTCCTTCCAAAGCAGAAATAAGGAGCAGCTCTCTAAGCATTTTCTATCCTCTCGGTTAAGAGGGCTCATCCCTAGCAGGAACACTAATAACTGATGGTGTACTGCCTCTGCTGGGGCTATGCAGCCAGAAAGCAGGCAGAATTAGGCAAGACTAGAAAACTTTTTACACGAAGCTTCTCAAACAGCAACCACTTTGAGCACTACCGACCACTGACAGATTCTAACTAGTAACAAAACGGCAGATAAACCCTATCAGTTACCCATTCGCCCTATTAGATAGCCATTCACGCAGGTGTATTTACACAAGGAAGAAACTCATTTATTTGGCAGGAAACATTTAGCATAAAGGCACAGCAAAACAAATGCAAGCCCCTGGCTATGAAAGTATCACCTTGCCTTGATTAGAGCAGGCAGTACACCTCCGAGGTGGCTGCACGCTTTTGGCCTCTGGTCCACTGCCTCACAAGTCGCGGGGGGGGGGGGGGGGGGTCGTCGTGCGTGGGTACTCAGTACAACCACCCACCTACCTCGTCAGCCACTCGTGCTTACATAACACCTCCCGGCAAGGATAGGGAGAGCGGAGATGGAAAGGGAACTTGCACTTTATGACACTTCCTACAGAGAAACTCCCCCCCACCCTTGAAAGCAGCACTGCCACCAGAAAGGCTTTACTGATCCCTTTCTGCCCGTGTGGGGAGGCCCCAGGAACGGGAGCCGCTGGCTCGCTACTCAGCTCAGGCCCCCAGGGGAACAGGACCAGCCTATTCCCCCGGCACGTTTCCAACTCCCTCGGGCTGAAGTTCGCAGAGGCACGCTGCCCCTTCGCATCTCCCCCACCGCCACCGGCGAGAGCCCACCACCACCACTGCCGGCCGGCCCGCCGCGCTGGGGGCTGCTCACCTGCTTCGCAGAGCACAGCTCTGAGGGGTTGTTGGGGGGCTCCGGCCGGGTGGGGGTGGGTGGAGGGGGTACCCCCGCTGCGGGGCGCCGCCCGCGGGCGCCTGCCTGCCCCGGAGGCAGGAGGCCACGGCAGACCCCGCGGCACCCACCTGTAGGACACCTGCTTCCTGAAGGTGAGGCTCCGCAGCTTCTCCTCCAGCGACTCCTCGGCGGCGGCAGCCGCCAGCGCCGGCTCCTCGGGCGCCCCGGCGGCGCCCGCCGCCTCCCCGCCGCCCTCGGCCCCCCGGCAGCCGCCGCCCGCCGCCCCCGTCTCCTCCCCGCCGGCCGCGGCGGGGGGGTTCATGGCGGCAGGGCACAGGTGGCGGCTCCCCCGGCGAGCAGGGGGAGGCGGCGGCGGCAGGCGGGGGGCGGCCGGCGGCTGCAGGCGCTGGGGGGAGGCGGCGGCGGCGGGGGGGGGAGCCGGGGGGCCGCTGCTCCCGGGGCCCCGGGGCGCTCTGCGAGCCGCGGCGACTGCAAATGGCAGCGCTGCCGCGCAGCATCCATCGGCGGCCGCACTGCAGCGGGGCATTGTGGGAAACTCCCGGCCGTCGCCACCGCCACCGCCACCCCCCTCGCCCCGCCCTCGACGCCCAGCCGCCCAACCAGCGCGCGGGGAGCCCGCCGCCACGCCCCGCCGCGCCACGCCCCCTTAACGGCCCCCGGGCGACCGTTAGAGCCGCCCGGCCGCGGGCGGCGGCACCGCCGCGAACTTCGCTGCCGCCGCCGCACCTCGGGGCACCCACCGGCGGCCCCGCCGCGGGCCTGGAGCCAGGCTTTCCCCCTTGGCGAAGGCGCCGCCCCGGCGAGCTCAGCCTCACGCTTCGAGGAGCGGGGGCGGCAGCCACGCAGCACCTGTCCCGCTTGTGGTAGCCAAAATCTGAGCAGGCTCTTTCAAAAATTATTCCCCACATGGAATAAGTAATCGCACTCGTGCCCCTCATAAGCCCTTTTCATGCACGCGTACAAACTTACTCGGAGCTGGTCTTGTGACTTCTGCCTTAACTTTGCTG
Organism: Struthio camelus; assembly: GCF_040807025.1. Classification (NCBI taxonomy): domain Eukaryota; kingdom Metazoa; phylum Chordata; class Aves; order Struthioniformes; family Struthionidae; genus Struthio; species Struthio camelus. The sequence goes on along the minus strand of NC_090942.1, from coordinate 65,774,496 downwards.
GGTTTACTCCTAGTGCCATAATAAAAAAAGCCTCTGAGAGAGAGAGGTCGAGCGCTCAAGAGCATCCAGCGATGCCATAATCTTCTTATACAGCATGTTTAGTTACTATTAATCTCTTCCAAAATTTTCCCAGGCAATCTCTACTTAGTACATTGAGAATCAAAACACCCAACCCCGAAGAGTTACCTTTTGGCATAAACATTGTAGTGCCTCTTAGTAACATAAACTGTCCTCCAGCCTTGTTCCCCCCTTCTTCTTCTTGGACATGGCGGGAAACTTCACACTTTCCATGGAGCCGTCAGCGTGGGACTATTTAAATGCACGCGCTAGCAGGGACAATAAGATTAAATTAAGTATGGAGAAGGCCAAGGCCTGGGACTACCCAGAAATTCCAACAGGAATTCTGCTCATCCATTGCTGTATTTTCTGCATCCAGAGCTAGTCCAAGGCAACGAGATCCAAAAGAAGAAAGCCATAAGAGAAAAAGGGGAGAAACATGAGCAGTGCTGCTATATGGTGAAAGCAAGCCCTACAGGAACAGATTTCAGAACTGCCACGGCACCCACGGATGACCTTCATGAGCGGCCTTTGCCCTTCTTGCGATCCCTTGGCAACAGCATGGCCAGGGGCATAATCAAAAGTAAATCAGGTAAAAAAAAAAAAAAAAAAAGCATATAGGTGCTGCCCATATGCACCAGAGCGCGGATGTTGCAAAATCTTGGACATGAATCAGACTGAAGACAACCAATAGGTTCCCTACACCTGACCTTTGCTCCTATTCCAACCATATTTAAATCCAGCCTATCCATGCTTAGCATACATCATGTATATGTCTTTTGCCTTGAATTCAGTGACGACAGACTCTCAAAGCCAGCCAACTAATGTTTTTCCTGTCCCTTGCTGGCAGTAGAGAAGGGTGATGAAAAGTCTATCTTTTTACTACAGTTTAAGAATTTTAAAAGTTTAACTAGTTTTCAAAATGATACTCGCTCCATATGCATGTGTGATGCATGTATTATCTACATGCACATATGCATCCCACAATATGTGTACAAATTCTCTCCCACAAACCTCAGAACAGCTTTAGTTTCTAATGAAGCACAATGGAGAAAACGTAATTAAACAAGGTAATACATGGCTTAATTGCAGCAGAACTAAAACTCTTAACTGCAGAACTGGTCCTGCTCTGAGCATCCCGCAAAGAGATCTGCTAACCAGCACGGGGCTCCACTGAAACCATCAACACCTTGTCCATGCAGAGCTGAGACCTCAACTGGAAAGTCCTCAGCTGAACTTCCAGGGGACACTAAACCATTTTGAGATGGAAATATCATCAAGTTCTGTCCTATCCCAACATCCAGCTTTGAGGATGAGGAGTGGTAGCATAAGCCCCTCTCTAGCTATCAAAGGTATCTTCAAGGTTTTGTCATTGGTGAAAAACCTATGTGCTGTCCCTACTAGGAGACGCTGATAGCATGTGCAAAAATACTTAATTCCAAATTAATTTTGCACTTTGAGAGCAGAACAACTACAAGACGTCACAGCTCTCTTAGCCTTCGGTCCATAGCTGAACAGCTCTGTGCCCCTGAAAATTGCTCCAGTGTCCCCAGAGCACCTGGTGCAAAGCCTAACAAGAAACCAGTATCTCCTAACTCCCCGTCAGCTAACATCCATGCCATTGGGCCGTGCACCCCTCCTCCAGCATAAACCATAGCGTAGCTCCTACTTGTCAGTGATAATTTTGCCCACATTACTACATTTAAACTCTGCACTGGGATTACCTGTTTTCCCTCTGACTGCTGCAATTTGCACGACTCCTTTGCAATATAAAGTGCTAAATCAACTTCCTATACCTCTTACTGAATCTGAGGCTAGTGAAGGAAAGCCCTGCTTACTCAACTACACCTGTGGCATAGCTGTCAATTCCTGCTGTTTTAGAAGGGCGGCAACAACAGCAGAAACTTCCTCAGAGCCTCACGTTTACTGGCAGATGTTTCTGCAGCCTTACGACTGGATCAGGAGGAAAAGGATAGCACAAAAATAGATTCTTAGCAGGTTTTGCCAGTATCTGGGAGCGCTGTGCTGGCAAAAGCCTGAATTCCCACTGCCAGTAGCTCATTTCTCAAGCTGGTGACTTTAGCAAGGGCTCAGTTGTTGGGATAACGGGAGCACCTTGCATCGCTCTGCACTGACTCCTCTGCTCATTTGGGAGTGCTGACAAGCTTCAGCAGGTGGCAAGTGCTTTTTCTGGGTGGAAACTTATAGCTGTACCACCTGCCTTTAATAGCAGAGTGGATGGTGCGAATGAAACAGGAAATGCTCAGAAAGGAGAGAATTCAGCTTCGTGGAGGAAAGCCAAGAGAAGGCTTATTCTGCCTCTCATATGTCTCTTAAATCCCACTCTGAACACTTCAGTGTGCACAGGCTGTGTATGTTGCAGTAAGTTTTACTTAGAATGGGAGGGACTGAAAATCCTTTTCTTAATAATAAAGAGGTCAATATATTAAAAAATGGAATGGGGAGAAGGGGGTAAGGTAACCTTATTTGTTTGGTGTGCCAGTTTAGGCAGCAAAGAGTGAGTCCATTTTAAATGGTCCAAATTACATGAGGGTGATACAAAATTCACGCTTAGGACAACACAGCAGACGCCAGGAAAAATACATAAATACATTATATTTATACAAAAACACATGCATGTGTATGTGTATCCACACTTTTTTTTTTTTTTTAAACAAGGCTGAAACTGCAGCCAGCTAGTGTAGAGAGATATGCCCCAGAAAACATTAACTTTCGGTCAATGTTTTTGCAGTTCAAGTAGAGCACTGCTCATCCATCAGCATAACCGATGGTGGCTGAGGCTTAACATGTAGTAATATGCTTTCACCTTTATCTTGTTGGATAGAGCAGCTTCACACTGCAGTTCTGCCAACACTGGTGCTGGTGAGCAATCTGGTGACGTACTCATTTCCACCCTCTACTAAATTCTATTTTGTTATCTGCTACTTTCCAGTACCGCCTCCCTTTCGTGCATTTTCTGCATGTAGACTGCCGTTCTGAGAAATATTCCCTGATTCCTGTTGCTACAGTGCCCAGTGGCGCCGATAAGAAGGCCCTGATTCTGGCTTGGCATTCCTGGGTGCCGCCTCTTCACAAATTCCACGGGTCAAACCCAAGTGCCTACAGAAAAGGTTTAAAAAAAGGACTAACCAGCTGCTAAACATTACTTTAGCAATTGGAAGTGAAACAGCCCAACAACCTTAGTGTTATTCTGCAATGATTTTTTTTTCTCAGTTATAGCACAGCAAAAATAAGATCCAGACATACACAAAAAAGTAGTTTTATAGCAACATATAGAACTCACGTAAATACAATTTAAGATGAATACAATGACAAAAAGGTAAACAACTCATTCATTAAAAAATGGCTCATGTATGGACTCTCTGAAGCCCACACAAGACAGCACCAAGAAACTGAAAAATGAAGCCGATCACAGAGTAGATTTAACTTTTTGAAGCACGAACTGGAGGGAAGCGAGACACATAAGTATTATTCATTTAACATGAAGTGAAACATGCTTTTTTTTTTTAATTACTAGCTCCTTATAGATCACCCTTCCTTGGTTAATCTCCATCGGCTTTATATAGATGAGGGAAGTTATCATTGGCTTCATTTCACAGACCAGGAAACTGAAGCATGGAGAAGAGTTAACCAAATTGAGCAGCATGCCATGAGGAGCACTAGACCCAGAAGCCAGTTTCCTCCATCACTGTCCAGTGCTCTCTTCCCTACTGGACATGGCTAGTGCAGAATAATCATATTTATAGCAAAGGTCTAAGCTTTTGCTGCCTGCTCCTAGACTTCAAGTTAGTGAGGTCCGTATTTCTAAACCACCAAAACCAAATAGCCAAAAAAAAAAAAAAAAAAAAAAGAGGGTGCTAGTGAATCTACCATTGAACATCTGGAATGGTTGGTGAAGCCTGTGCCATTATAAAATAGGCACGATGCTTGTGTCACAGCAAAGGGTGAAGACTTACTGCCCAAACCATGCTGGGAGAAGCACTGCACGCTGTATTTGGACACCCTTCCTCCTGCCCTGCAAAGGCAGGAGGCAAAGGCAGCCTGAGAAGGAGCATTAGAATTCAGCCTTAAATTCAAGCAGTAACACACTTTTCAAAAAACAGCATGTACTGGAGGGTGATAGGTAGTGAACTTGACAGCTCATCACCCAGCATTTCTCTGTCGTATGTGGGTTTCTTTTTTAATCACAGACTCCCTGCAGTATCGCCTGCTGTATGATTCTTTAAGGGTAATGCTAAGACCTGATGAGATTCTTAACCAATCATTAACCACCAGTTGGTATTTTGTATTCTCAGAGGCACTGAGCTCAGCTAAAACTAAGCTGAGGGTAACTTCCCCAATCAGTCACGTTATAACAGTTTTCCCCTAAAAACGTTACATATGGCTTGATGCTACTAACAGCTGTCCCAGATCAATAGTTCTGGCAAGTGAAATTATCTGTTCAGAAAGCCAGGGGCCCCCAGTGGCAGAAAGACAGAGGTTGCAACAACCTCAGAAACGATGAGAGCGGAGAAAATGAACCAGATGCAGAACTTCAAGGACAAAATAAAGCCTTTTTCCTCCCACCTTCAAGAGAAAGCACCACAGACCTCCTTCACTCAGCTAAACAGATAAAAGTTTGTGTGAAAAAGCTGCTTAGTCATCTGCTGTGGCCAAAGGACTGTTTGATAAAAGGCTCCTCTGCTGGAACTGGGCTCTACCTAGGAGAGTGTTCTGCTACAGCGCTGCATGCTAGATGGGACAGACCAAAAAAATCTCTGATTCCAATTTCTTTCTCTTGTGATAGCAGACGCCAAGACAAACCCTGGGTTAAAAGCACAAGGCTAGAGCTCAGGGGAGGAGAGCTTTTCTTTTTTGCTTCATTGCAGATTTCTTGTGCTACTTTAACCTCTTTGGCCCCAAACCAAGGCACTTTTGAAAATCCGTGTCAGTCACCAATTTAGCACAGGCTGGGTATTCCAGTCTTCATGGTACTCTGCCTTCCACAACCTCTAAAGTAACCTTCTTTAAGATGACTCAAAAAGGAAGCGCTGAAACCATTTATTTGTCAGGCTCCTGTTTTCTGTTCGGTAAAATGGAATCTGTTACTTCCATTGCTAGTATTTCCTGCAGAGGATAAGCTCTTTGTTGCCAAAATATGGATGCACAGATACAAGATGGATACAATATGGATGCACATACAAGAGGTCCCTTCCTTGGTAAAAAAAAAAAAATGATGTAATACAAAAAAAAAAGACTATACCCTTCTAAAACCAGCTCTACAAATGGTATTTTTCACATCTGCATTGTGCTATCAATTACCAAGTTCCCTGGAGCACCAGCAAAGCTGCAAAGTCCCCAAACTCGAAGAAATGAGGTATTTTCTGTTTCTGCATTTAGTCAAATGTGTACAGAAAGGTCAGTGCTGTCCCCTGGCTGGATGCCGCTTCTGGGCTGTGGGGCATAATGTCGACCGTTCGCATATGCAAAGCGGCAGCCTTTGGGAATTGCTACAGAAAGCTCCTAAGTGGGCGGTCAGTCAGGGTGAGGGAGGGAAGCCGAGGCCAGAGAAGGACCCATCCCCTAAAGCCAGAGCAGAAAGAGCTCTTCAGAAAGACTCGCTTCAGCTTAAGTGATTAGTTGCCCAGTACAAGTCAATGCAGTGAAAGGCCTGGCTGTCCTGAGAGCTACTGGGCCCACCTAAATTAAGTTCTTGCTCTGGCAGACTGGTCTCACTAGGCTGAAGCTAGTGCCCCCTTGAGCATCAGCCTGCTTGGATCCCACTTTTAGATAGAGAGAAAACTTTAATATTAATGCCGCTGTATTGCACAGTCACACTCAGGTGCCATTATGGTTATTAAACGCCATCAGCCTTTGTCTAATTTCCACCCATTATTGACAGATACAATCCTCCAGTAATCTCAAAAAGAGAGGCAGCCAGCTTCTGTAAAAATCCACATCACTGCTTTTAACCTTCTCTGTGTAGCAACATGTGAAATTGCTGGGGTTCTGCTGTGTTAAGACAAATATATTGCACATGGTGCTGCACTTGCAAAAGCCAGAAGACTAGATCTTTTCCAACCAAAAGGAAAGCAAACAAATTGTACTTGCTTTTTCTACAGAAAATATTTATTTGCAAGAAATGAAAAGCATAACATACTTAGCTACATACATATTTAGGCTACAAAAGCAGGTAGTCTGTTCTCTTGTAGAATCAAGCAGACAATTTAAAAAGGAAAAATAGCAATTTCTTTACACCCAATGGACATGTTTGCAGCGTGAACAATCAAGTTGGGAACATATCCAGATGAGCAGTGCTTGTACAAAAATAGAGGCCGTTCAACACACGTACGTGGAGCTAAACAGACTTCACAAAGGAACAGAAATATCTGCAGTCAGAAGAGGCTCCAATGCAGTTTACCAAGGAATTTAAGGGGCTGCGCGTTTGCATGGTTCAGTATCACCGTCCTTTTTAACTTGGAGAGCTTTGTCCAAGTGTTTGCACAAACCCATCTCTATCAGCATGTATAGAAGGGGGGGGAGAAAAAGGAAAGATCAGCTGAAATGCTTTAGGGGTGTCACACACACAGTGACTCAGAGTCACAGGGTTTTGTTTTTGATGGCCCAAGGCAATGTTTTTGGCCCTGGATACATATTTCTCTTCAGGCACGTAACACCAGGTAATTTGCCCTTTGGAAGGCTCAGCAAATCTCAGAGAAACCATGATGTACTTACATCGCTGCGTGGCCCTCTGAGGGCAAACTGACCCCGCTCACTTGCACCTTATCGTGCCTGCAGGGTGATTAGGGCCGTTACACTCCCAGGGAAGGGGGATTCCTTTGGCCCTCCAGCAGAAGACCACTTCAACAAATTGTGTTCCTTGAACTCCCTTTAAGACTATCTAACTTACAGTATTTAAAAAAAAACATTCAAAGCTGGAATTCCACTGAACAAAAATGGCACTTGAAGGCTAGATACAATAAAGCCTACTAAAATTTCTTGTACCGAGACACAGCTGTCTTACAGAAAGGCCAGACAGTCTATGCATACACACAAAATGACATGGCACGACAACTTTCAGTCGACAACTGCTAATAGGATAGACCTCAGACAGGAATTCACATGACTGCTTTACGAGTGCTCGGCAGTGTGCAATGTGAACAGGTTTCAGAGGGAAACATCTGGACTTTCTGTCACATCAAGGGGAATGTGTGCTGCGTGTCCAGGTAGATGCCTTTATTTAGTGACACTTACTACGTTAAGAAAACACATCATCTATGCATCTTTTTTTAATTGCTCACCATGCACATGTACACATGCATACACTCACGCTCGTTCTTGCTAACTGTACAAATGAAAAAAGCAAGATGCCATTACTTCAATACCACTGAAATATGGCAAAGTCAGACATGAACACAGTTCTGTTAAAAAAAAAAGTTTGACTACCTGCCTCTGCTTTCCCCTCTCTCTCCCCTGCTCCCCTACTTATGGGCTGCTAAAGATAGTAGGTTTTTTTTTACTTGTGTTGGAAAGGAAAATGGAGTATAATATAAAGGTCAGATAGACATTTGTTTTACATAAAAAGGACTGCATAGTGTTAAAAAGCAAGGGGGGAAAAAAACAAAAAAAAAATGGGGAGAATTAAGGAAAAAGACCGTCATTCCTGATTTAAGAAATTAAGAACTGAGAAGTTTCTCTATCATGTCAAGAGTACCTTCATCTGCCATTCCTTTCATCTTTTCTGTAAAGCGGGTCTATACACCCAGCATTCCCATGTTTTGTTCTCACCTATTCAGTTCTAACTCTTGGAGGAAAAGTATGGAGTTGAGCTTTAGGCCACAAAACAGATTAAGCAATATTCAAACTCCATTTCAACATCACAAGTGAGAGTTTCCAGAAAGACACACTCTTTTTGAAGAAAGCTGTCAATTCAGGTGTATACCTCAGTAAAGCAGAGGAGGTCTAACATGAAAACCAGAAAAACAAGTGGAAATTCCACTCTCAATCCTAGAGTCTCCAACCACTGCTGATACCCAAGCAATGTAGGACTAGCAAGGAGATGCTGAGGGTACGATCCTAGTATGTCCACTGTCATTTTATTGGCCATGAGAAAGCTACAACATTCTGAGTGAATCCTTCTATCTTATTTGTAAATAAGATAGAAGCATTTGCCAGTTCATCTTTACAACCCCCAAAGGCATTTGTCCTTAACACTATAGTGCAAAGCAGCACTAGAGCACTACACTACTTATATAGGCTGGTATAACTTCTGTAGTTATGAAGTACTGACCTACCATTTCACCTTCAAAATACAAACTGTTCCCTTTCTAATTAGTGACTTGAGAAAGAAATATTTTAGTCACCAAGAGTATAAAAATACTCCGTATACTTCTGTTCTTAGCTGCGTGGGTTTTGTACACTGGCCTCTTGGCATTAGCTAGAATCTAGAGCCCAAATACTCTGTGGAGATCCCTCCCAGTGTTGCAATTAGTATCAGCCATTTACTTGACCTACATTCTAAATGTGTCTAGACAGAATCCATTGCTGGTAGTTTGGGGCGGGGGGCTCTTGACTTTTCTTAGCAGGAAAAAAAAAAGATAGAAAAGCTCTTAATTCATTTTCAGCTCCATATTACAGAAATCAAGAATAAGCTTGTACTCTGATACATCGTTATATAGAGAGATATGGAAGAGGTCCCCTGCCAGTATAGATCAGACCCACAGACTGTGAGAGCTGTAAGTGAGAAGCTGCTGCATTATATCAGCTGGGATCTGGCCTAGGAATCTCAGCTTAATCCACTATTAGTCCATGCTGCTGAAAAATATTGAATGGTACAGATGAAATAAGAGAAGTGCAGCAAAGAACTATAAATAGCCTAGCAAAAATACATTATCTATGCACTGGTAACAAGGTTAGAATTGTCACGTGCCCTGTGCTTGATACTTTTAAATATATATATATATATATAAAAAAAACAAAATAATGCCCTACATTCCTTCATAGCTTATCTCCCTAGAAGCAAAGAGCTGACAGATCTAGACACGTTTTAATGCTATGGGCCAAAAGCCAAGTTTACTAGTGGGTAAAAAGCCATGCTGAGGACCAGCATAAGGGTGCAGCTAAAGACACTGAGGATCACTTAAGTGCTCTAGTAGAAGTGGCAATTAAGTAGCATGGAAGGCCTTTGCCTACTCTATGCATACATAAACATTACACTACAGCACCAGGTTACTGACCACTGGAAAAAATATACTGGCAAAAGGCTAAGACCTCAAGTAATACAGTTGAGCTAATTAAAAGCACTTATACCGGCATCCTCCCTGAATACCTCTCACTGCTCCTCTCTGCCCTTAATAGCACATAGAGCTCCTGCCCTGTGTTGGCTGCAGCGCATCAACATCCACCCTCAGCCCGTGGCTGGATTGCTGAGGTCTTGCAACTAGATGCAGCCTGCCTCTTCTGTGCCTCACGCTAGGTATCTAACACAGGCATAACTAACTCCGGAGATTGTGAGGTCCTCATCACATAAAAGCCTATGGATGGGTGATCACAAGAGCTATTTTGGCTTCTAGAGTCTAAGAGAAAACAGTTCTGATAAAAAAAAAAAAAAAAAGATCATCACAAACATACCAAAGTAAAGTATACTTTTTCAAAGGCAATCCCTTATTATGAAGAAATAATATTTAATAATAGACCCCAAAGCAATGTGCATGCTAGATCAAGCAATCCCAAAAGAGTACCTAAAAATAATTTAAAGGATGAGAGAAATTAAGATTATAGAACTAGATTATCAAACAGTAACACAAATATTAGTATTGCCATACAGGTTCAAATGATTTAATTCAGTGGCCTGACCCAGACAGTGACCAATGTAAAACGCTTCAGAAGAAAATGTGATCTTCCCAATCAGATTTGAACCGATATATCCAAAATAAGCAAACAAAAAAGGCAAAGCTTCAATGGTGATTAATGCAGTAGGTTTCAGGGAGAGAGGTGATTTGTATTTTGTGATATTGTCTGTTGCTAGGAGTACAGTGAAGTTAGCTGTATCTCTGCAATGGGACATGATCCAGTTACGCATTAAACTGGGTAATGAATATGAGCTCAGGTAGACTGGCCTTTCATTTATGCAAAGTGCAAGCGGCAAGATTAGTAAGAGCAAAGTTGTGCCTGAGAACTTGGACCTGTTTTGCCAAAGTCTGAAGCACTGACAATTTCACTCAGAGGTGGCAAACTATGGGTGCTCTGAAAAACAAAAAACCCACACTTTAAATTTTCTGCCTTATGACCATGCCCACTTACACTGGCCAGCCATACGGTCAAAGGGTCAGTCCCAGCTTTCTCCTTTCGCTTTGCTGACCTCGTGTGGTTAAACAATGCCGCCATCCCTTGTGTCTCACCCTCAGTCATACCCACTGGTGTTCGTTATTAATGTGGAGCCTTAAATCATTGCTTAAAAAAAAAAAAAAAGAACAATGCAGAGTATCCAACAGAATCACTGTAAAGAGGACGGAGCTTTGGGGAGGATACTGACCCACTCTGAGAAGAGGGGAACTCTTCAAAGATGGACTACAGTGCCGTTTCTCCTGTCATCGCCACCAAAGGCAAAATAATAAAAAGGCACTTGTATAGGCAAATAGGGCATAACTTCGAAAGCACACCTGCATACGAAAACTCATGGTTAGCTCATGGAATCTGGCGCATGTTCCACTCTCACTGATGTGAGACACCTTCTTAAAATGGCAGCGTGGGGACTGATCCAAAGCCAACTCTAATCCACTGGATTCTTTCCATTCATTTCACTGAGTTTGGAGTCAGACCCAGAGGCAGCAAAGAGGATAGCAAAGGAAGAAAGTCTAAGAAAGGAGAACGAAGAACAACAGGGGAGCTGGTGTGGCAGTACCTATAATAAAATACAAACCCGGTACTTTACAAAATAGAATACCTGCAGGAAATATCTACTGTACATGTAAAAAATAACTTGTGAGGCTGGATTAGTTTTTCCCTTATCATGCAAAGAGGAAAAAAAAAAAGAGCAATTAAAAAAAATTTTAATTGAATTTTTCTGGTAAACTGCAATGTAGCGACATTACTCTGTTGAATTAGGGTTTTCACATTAAACCCATCCTCTATGGAGTCTGAGTGCCTTCTTGTAGTAATTAGATAAAACCTGCTGGAAATCCTGGGCAGGTTTGACTGTGCCACTCCAAGGACAAGTTGTGAGCAGAAGTACAGCTCGAGCAAAGGCACAACCAGGGTACTGAGAGAGGGAGAACCCTCAAAGGCAGCAGCTACAAGGGATAATATGGTGCTTTCAAGGAAATGTAACAGAGTAAGAAGAGTACTGGACCAGGATTAGACTTAAATATCACTCTTGGTTTTTCCACTATCTTGGGTCAGTCATTCCACCTCCTTATGTGCCTATCCCATCCCTCTTCTGTCTTGTCTGCTGCCTATATACTCAACTTTTCAGGTCAGGGACTGTCTTGCCATGCAGTTGTTCAGAATCTACCACACCCAGGCTGTACAAGCCTGAACTGTGCCTAGCTGAGGCTACACACACCCCTATCTTTTTGGCTACGTGGCTCATCTAAGATCCCGTTGTCTCTGGAAAAGGAGACAAGAGAAAGAAGAGACTCATGACTTTCTAACCTTTACTTTGGGGAATTCAAGCTTGGGGGAGGGAGTAGTGGTCAGTGATTTTTGTATATCTGGTTTCAGAGTTTGCCCAGACCACTTGCAGGGTTAGGGAAGCTCTATTCTCTTCATTGCAGCTGCTTGAACAAAATCTTGCAAAGCTAATAAATACTATTTACAACAGTAACAGGAGGGTGGTGAAGAAAGGAAAACAGAACAATCTAAAGCCATGTCTACATGAGAAATTCCATCAATGCATCTTGAAGCCAATAAATTAAATCCATACAGTCTTCTCATGAGGCACTTCTGTTTTAAGCCTTACATTGATTTTGTTTATGTTGGAAAGGAATTGATTTAAGCTAAACAGATTAGCCTTAAGCAGACTAAAGGACACCCACCCAAAACATTCCATAAATTTAACAAAACCTGCTTTCTAAACAGGTTTAGTTAAACGGGTGTAATTCTCCCACACAGGCAAAGTGTGACAAGACAGTGACTGATCTCTGCTTGAATTCCACAAGGATGGCAAAGCAGTAGGGAGACCTACCAGGACTACTTCCAGCCCAAAGAGAAACCTAACGCACTAAATGATGAAGGGCTGAAGGGAGAAGAGAGAAGGAGCTAGGAGAGGACAACTCAACACTCATTGCGCAACCCTCTTCTGCCTGTGCTGTTGACACAAAAGTGCATGTCCATTCTTGTGCCTTCAGAAGCAGACCATGAACATGCGTCTCACTCCCCTCAAAAAGGTTCAGTTGTTACAGACCAGCAGACATGGAACTGTAGCCTGATTGTGAGCAGCATCACACCACAACTCTTATTTCTCTTGATTTCCTTCTCCCAAGTAACCTATCACCCACATGCTCTCATCGCTTTTACATATCCCACTCTTCTACAGAATGTCTTTGTGTTCAGATTAGGATGTGTGCACATACACAGATCAATCATCAGTACACTGCTGGCACCATCTGCCATCATAACTCAATCCTGTCCTTGCAGCATCAGACAGGAAAGGAATAAAAGCAAAGACAGGGATTGTGTGTTAAGTGAGGAAGGGAGTTACAAGGACAGGAGATCCCATCAGCAGTCACAGCCACACCAGTCAATGCAGAAGTTGGTGAACTCCCTCTCTTTTGTGCTTTGGTTCACTGAGGATGACAAGTCGGGGGGGGGGGGCAAGGGATGGGGAGGGGGACACCTTCGGTTGAAAATATGGGGGAAAAAGGGAAAGTGAAGAAAAAAGGCCTTTTTTGTTTGTTTTTAAGAGGTGGCATTGACTCTTCTATCTATTTCAATTATCTTCAGTGTTTCATTTCCTTCTAGTTCTGAGCTCACCCTGTTGAAAAAAACAAACAAACAAACAAACAGAAAGACAAAGGTTAACACGAATAGTCATTTTTAAAAGTGCATATCCTGCTTGAATCGGCTAATGCTAATAAGGTGCTTATTATATACCAGGTACTTGTCAGTTGGAGGATGGTAACATATTGAATTAGTCATCCTCTTGGCCTCAGGTTTAACTTTGGCACGGGTCTTCAGAAGACACGTGTGGGGTGTTACAGCTCATCCTAGACCTCAGAAGAGCATGCTTCCAAACAAAATCCCTCTCTCCACTGTTTGGTGCGGTTGTTACTGTTTGTTAGCAGAGACCAAGACCTGGGGCCAACAGAACAGTGGCAGGACAGGCAAAGTACTTAATTAATTAATGAATTATGAAGGAACTCTGTGTTAAGTAGCCCAGGTAACTTTACAGGTCTGTCTCTTAAGCCAGAGTGCTGCAAACTCTCAAGCACTATGCTCTAGTAAGATCACTGCTGTGAGAAGCTCCAGCTCTTCACACCCTAACCTCACAGAAAGCCCAGTGAGTCACAACCTCACACTTCCACCCAACTGGCAAAAGCTTATTCCTTTAGGAGGCAAACAAATAAGAACTTAAAGAAGTGGGGAAGGCATAACTAACAGGCTAACAGGGGTTAGGTTTCTGGCAGGTGCACTGAGTTTGGTAGCCATTTTGCTAATAAAACATTCTTGCAACCAGTTCTCCAAGTAAGAGTAACAACAGCTTTGCCTATAAGCTCTCCAAATAGAGACCAACCTTCACGTTGCAGAGTGCCCAGCATATCAGAGCCCTCAGTCTTACTGCTGGCCTCCAGGCACAAATAACCTTGAACGCCCAGACGACAAGCAGCCCACCCTGCATTCACCTGTGCTGCTGCAGGCCCAGCAGCACTGATTTCTCTAGCCTCGTCTCATTGGCTATTGTGAACTGCATGATATCATCCTGCTGTCCCCCTGGCATGGCTTCCAGAGACAGGGCTCTGTATTTGGAGGTGTCTGTGTGTCTCTCGTTGCGATCTGCAAAGGAGATTGGGCTTGACGACTCCTCCAGTTGGTGAGGCTCTTCATATATTAGCAGACTCCTTGACCTCACTGCATACAAAGACAGGAGGCAAGAGACAGATGAGAAACAGGCAGCTCAGACAGAACAGCCTTGGTCATGTCAGAAACTGGAAACCACCGGAGCAGAACTAGAGCAGCAAAAGTCTTTTCTTTTCATCGTGATTAACAACAGGTAATTTGATGGCTAAGGGAAGATACCACAGTAACAGTCCTGACAGAGATCAAAAAGTTCTGAACTACCCACAGAGCAAGAGCAAGAGCAAAAGCAACGATTGCTTTGGTAACGTACATTTAAAGCAACTAGCTCTTAACTAGTACGTAATATTATCGGTTTCCCACTCAGTTCTTGGACCTTCTGTTGACACTTGCAAAGGAAACACCAGCTAACATCAGCTGTGCTTTCTGACAATACGAACATTCAGCACTGAGCAGAAATCAAACTCTCCTGCTACCTTTTACAGACTATTAGCTTTAGTTCGACAAACAGAAACAAAGAGGCTTTAAACAGAAGTACCGAGCAGGCTAGTGGGGCAAGGCTTTGCCCACCTTTTTGAAGTCTGCTGCCATCAGCATAGCTTGCCAAGCTATTCTGCTTTGGAGAAACACAGGTATGTATAGGGAATGGCAAAGACATGCAACCACTCCATGCACCCAAGGCCAAACTCTATCACTGCACTGCATGGGCCCCAGGTGAAAGGGCAGGCTGGGCCATAGCAGGCTCTGTTGCTCACCCTCAGAATTGAGGCAAAGGAAGGACATTTCCCAACTGGCAACAGCAATTATTCAGACCATGGAGAAATCTGGAGCCCAGAGGTTCCCCACAAGGAATCCCACCTCCACCCCAGCCAGAAGGGCAAAAGGGACCAACAGCATACAGCCAGCTAAGGAGCAGAAAAGCAAGATGTGCCTCGGGAGGATGCAGGGGTGGCAGTGTGGAAAACAAGGGCCAAAGGGTGAAGCAAGCACTGAGCAAGACTGGGGTGGCTGTCACTTACCAATGGAGTCAGTGTACGACTCTGATGAGGAATGCTGCCTGGGCAACACCATCTTTGTGGCAGACGGATAGGGCCCATAGCTCTGAGAGAAGCTGCCAAAAACAACTGCAAAGCACAGCACCACCATCTGGCAAAGGGAGGAAGCAGACGAGGTGAGCGGACTGGCTCATGGCCCACGTACACACATCAAAACTCAGAATCAACACACAGCAGACCTGATGCTTTTTTAAAACCAATCATTTGAGGCTGTTTTCATCACTACATACAGTGTCTCTCAGTACAAGCACATATACAATAACAATTCAGTGTTCTAAAAGGCAGATTTCAATGCTGGCCCTGTCTGCCATCATTTTGGCCTGTTGCCTTATTTACTCCCAAAGTTGAAAAGCAGACATAACCGCCATGTGTGTTTTACAGATACTGTCGGGCACTTCCAAGGTTATTTCTGCTGCTGGCCCCAGTTTTGCTTCAAAGTGACATAAACAGAGAGGCTGGCAGCCTAGAAGAACAGCATAGGCCTTGAAAATCATTTCCTTCAATTTATAGCTCTAGCATAAAGGGAACTTGCTGGCTGAGTTTGCGGAGGGCAGACTTTCATTCTAACCCTTTTCTTATTCTGACTACTGTTACTGAAATAGGCCATAGGTAGATTTACAGCCTTAGTCATAACTTTATTTGGATGATAAAGTTTATTTTTACTGGTATCAAAAGAACTGAGCATCAAAGGGCACCCTCATTTTCATTGTACGACTGTAGACAGCATTTCTCAAATACAATACCGTAAGAAATAATAAAACACGTCACTCAGAGGACCAGCACTTCTTCTTTTACTACTGCAGCACCCAACCAAAAGCATAGGCCAAATCTCCAGCAGAACGTAATGCCTTCCCACAACCATTAATCGTCAGCAGACAGGCTTCTCCCCCAACTCAAAATTAATTGTCAAACTGCCAAGAAAAGTTTCCCCACCTGAGAATTTGAAATCAAGGGGCTTAGCAGAACAGGCGATAGGCCTTTGAGCAGTGGAAAGACAATCTCATTGCCCTACAATTCCCAGCTTTAGAGACACTCACCATAAGACAGGTCCCTGTCTGTGTGCTAGCTGCCTTACACGAACGGGACACTTTCCCAGCAACCATGGCTTGGAGCCTCTGCAACTGCTGCAGAAGCGTTCTGAAAAGCAAAGACGACACAGACACAAACACCAAACATACTGATGTATTTGCTGGTTAAACAGCTTTTCACTTCAATTTACATGCCTGGCAATAATACAGCATTTATAAGGTACAACTAACTAAAATCCTCCCTTGAAATTAGAAGGAATGTTTTTAATTTTACAGAGTTTTCACAGGTCTTAGCACTAGACCTTTCAAAAAGGTCATTTTCCACAAGTGATGTCCCTGAAAAATTACTTCATTCGTTGCTTCAGAAGCCTCTTATTCATAAATAAAAACTGTATTTACAGAGTTTTTCCAGAAATAGATTCTAGTAAATGTACAAACAACTGAAACTGCTGTATCTGCAATGGACTAGCTGCCCATACAACCTGTTTCTATGCCATGAATTCAACACGAGTTTTGCCATTATTTCAAAAGGAGCAGAAGCAGGTTTGTAACTACTCTTAACTGATGGTACAGGTACGCATATACCTCCTTTCCTTGACAACCTGCTGTACAGGGAACTGGACAGCTTTTTTCAAAGAAAAGAATTTAAAACCAGACATAAGCACAGCCTTCACTTTCCATAAATGTATCTAGTAACTGAAGTACTTCACTACTACTTGCTAAATCCTCCAACAGCTTACCAAATAACAGATGCTTGATGTGGCCTCTCTGACTGCACTTTTCAGAGGTGCCTACCACAATGGGAACTCAGTTGTGGTCACAGTCAACAGTCCTGGACCCGGAGAATATCTATTCTGTTATTCTGGTCGTGTTTTCTGTTGTACCATCATCAATTACTACAGTCAGGATGCGAGTCATTGAAATGGGAAGTGTTCTCAAAAGAATGACTGATGCAGGGTTTTCCCAACAGTTCCTATTTTCCTTTGATAAAAGCTTTTTAACAGAGATGTACTAACCCAAACGCCTGCCCTCAACACAGTCAAATATAGTACAAGTTTTCATCAAGTTGTTAACTCGGTTGTTTGTTTCCAATTTTACTTTTCACTTCTGCAAGTCGCCCTGCCTATGCAGGGGGTAACCCCCACTAAATTCTATGCAACTGCCTTGACGACTGCGATGTCAAACGCTAGAGCAAGAGGCAAGGTTAGCGTGTCAGAGAAAATGGGAAGATTATTTTAAGATCGGACTCGCTAAAAGCTAATTGTAGGACAGACCCAGAGGTGCCTTTACAGCTCAATATACACTTGTCTGCCTATTATTATACACTTTTTCTAATCATCAATGATCACTGCTAATTAAGGTTTAAGGAATTCAAGGACTTCAGGCACGCGTTCTGAAATGAGCACAAGGCATGCTCATGGCACAGATTTATCTGGGCCAGCAGATTCTTCTCAACTTATAAAGGAAAGATGTCTTGCATGCCGTTGAGAGCACTCTGCAACTCACTATTAAAAAAACAAAGTGATTTGCCTAATTCAGTCCTTTATTCACAGGTAGAGAGACCACCAGCAAACTAAGAGGTGAAGACACTTTCCATCCCGCAAATTAGACCATCCTACTTCCCTTCTTTTCTACACACCTCCCCAGTCCCTCTTTCCACCAATTATATGGCTCAGGGTTTGCAGAGTTAGACTTGCATACACGGTACATATGATTTTCTGGCACAGAATATGCTACGCACAACATTCTCACCATATGCCAACAGCTATGTTATAACAGCAATGACTTTTTAACAGTGCAGTTTCTGTGCTATTATAGAAGACTAAATCTTCTCCCTGCTCCAGGCCTGAATCACTGGGCTCAACACAAAATAGCTCTGCAGAGCGAGGAGGAAAGAGCGCTCCTCCTCCCTAGTTCGGGGGCTGGCAGCAGCAGCAGACTTGAAATGCAGATCACTCTTGCCACTTTTTGTGGAGGCGTCAGTGAGAAAACAGCTAATGGATGGCATGGAAATCAACAGAGGCATTTCTCCTCATTTTGCCCATCTCTTTTTCCATCCAATCTAAAAATCCTGCTGGGCAGAGGGGGCCCAGAGCGCTGGATTCAAAAACGCTTTGGTTTTGGAAAGCCTAATTCCTCCACCCCATGCTTATGCAGGTTTTTTGAGGTCTATACCACACACAGGAAGATTCATCCTCACCTTCTTTATCAGCTACATTCACATAAAAGGTCTTTCACCCCCATGTAATTTATCTGCCTGAGCAGAGCTACTGGCTTCTTCTCAGCAGACAAGGACTCAACGTTGGGAACTGACATGCTACAGGTGCATTTTCAAACTAAGAGCAAGAAGTAAGGCAACAGAAGATACAAGTTCATTAGTTCCGAGATGACACAGCAGCCCTGGTTTACCCCGCTACCAGCAAAATGCACTCTTTTGTGCTCTTAATCTATATTTAGATCTGAAGTGCTGCTGGAAGACTGTGCATTCCAAGGTCAAAACGGCTCCCCTCCCCCAGAAAAGTTGCCTTCATTGTTACTGCAAGGCTGGAGGGACAGGATGCACTAAGATAAGAGGGCAAAGGAGCAGTTCTGCGCTTTTAAGAACAGGGGAAAGTTTTATCAAGATGTTCCCTCTAAACATCAGCAGGAAGGCCAAGAATGCTTTGAAGTGAAACATACTGCCTATGCCTAAATTCTAAGAGGAGAAAACGCAATCCCAAGGCAGCATGCATAAGGGGGTTTGCACCCACAGAGATTATTTTCACCGAGTCTGACACATTTCCCCGTGACATTCAATTAGAGGGTCACCTCGGTAGGAGGTGTGAATGTGCTTTCGCGCTTCTCCCTGCCAATGGAAGCACCTTATAGGAAAACTGTAAAATGACTGAAGACTCCTGCTCTCCCTTCCACACTCTGCCAGCAAATCCACTCTCTGTGATGTCTTGATTTCACGTGCACATCACGCGTTTATCCTGAGAAGGGCTCCTTTCACTATTAAAGCAAGGAACAAGTCAAGGCTTCCCCTCTGCTTCCAGTGACACTTTCATTGAGGAGAGGAAAATTTGTCACTGCAGGACCTAACCACTTGGGAGGCTTCCTCAATTCAGTGTTTATATTTAAAAGTGAACATTGATTTAAAGAAAAAAAGATGGCTGGGGTGGGGGAAAAGCAATGTTGATTCTGATCAAGGTTTTTCAGAGAATGTATCTACTTTATGAGGGAACAAAACCTAACTTTCATGTATTAAAAAGGAAAAAAAATAATTCTCCTCTTTCTTCCAACATACTCTTTCCATCTAGGCCTTTCCTATTTGTAGGAAGGGGAGCACATCTCAAAGTTAGGTTTTCAGTGAAAGATCAGAATATTTCAAAGTAAGAAATTCCACAACTCTTCTCATTTGAATCAAAAAAGGGGGGAAAAATCCAGCAATTTTTCATCAAAATGTTTCAGCATAAAAACACTGGCCTGCTCCATTAAAAGCAAGCAGCTGCTCTAGGGCTTCCAAGCTCCATCAGCTATTATGAAGGTGGTCTGAAGCGAGCAGCAAGATGTCTCATTGTGACTTAAATCCCAATCCTTCACTCCTTGGGAAAGATTTGGTAAAACTGGCTTTACCAGCATTGGATGAAGGAACTGCCATGTAAATCAGTGAGGCCTGGCAGCTCTGGTGCTGATAAAACACTGGTGGGTCACACTGATTTGTGATTTGATCTTTAGATGACTGGGAATTATATCGATGGTTTGGGCAGGAGCCTGAGACATGGAAGAGCATCATAATTGTTTTTATAAAGCCGCTGCCTTTAGCAGCGGCCCTCAGCCAGCCCCTGTCAGAGGGGAGAGCTACACAACTGGCTTTTCATTACTCTATGAGCACAACTCTAGCAGTTACTTGCATGCACTGTCCCTCTCTGACAATAATATTTACACCCCTCTCAACTATAGACTATATTCGATGCTATTTCTATCACTTCTTTAGGAAAGTGATCATCAATAAATACATTTATACATACAAATTTATGAGAAGTAGTTTTGTTTTAATTTCAGTTATGTCATGCACGCAATATCCAGTGATTTAATATCACCTTTAAGCCCAAACAGCCGTGGCTCCCAGCTAGACAACCTGCTGGTGCCAGAGAGTATATTCAAATCCTTAGACCATCGGCAGTTTCTGCTTTCACTGCCGGTGCCACCACCTAAGTGGGTTGAGCCTTCTTTGTGATAGGGACAAGTCCGCTCAACTCCTGGTGCCAGCTTCTTCTCCTACCCTTTGTCCTTCTGTTTAGGCTTCTTAGGACAGCACTGTCCCACAGGTTCGGATGCAACCCAAAGCAATGAGAGTCTGGCTTACTTGTGGCACAGGACAGAACAGTTATGCAAGCAATAATGTACTTTTTTTAGTTTTGAAATAACTGTCTAGAAAGGAACTTGGATGGGTTTCTTTTAAGGGACTGAGTCACATAAATTAGAAGAGGAAACATATGCTAGTGTTCTAATAAAGAAGATGCCAAAAATGCTGCAGTCACCCACTCACAATAATAAGAATTAAAGACTCCCTTGCATTTGGATCCCCAGCCTCTTGCCTTGCCTTTTAAGATGCATGGACGTCAAGGCAGATGATTCCAGGTGCAAACTATTTGGTCAAACTTGCACATTTTACAGTAAAATCTTTCTGATCCAGAATTTCAAGTTAAGGCATATTCTTAGGGGATTCTGCTAAAATCCTTCATATTACTCAGAATAAGGTAGGGATGTATTTTTACCACGAGAAATTCTAGTGCGTGCAGATTTTGAATTTCAAGCAGGAGTTTCCCTGTAGTCTTAGGTATGTAACTGTACAAAATACTTTCTATATACAGAAGAATGATACGTTCAGAAAAACTAATTGCACATACTGAAAGGAAATTTTGCTGTTCAATAGTGGTATGTTTTGGAAATTCCCCTTCAGTTTCCTCACAACTCCAGCCATAATATAAAAACGCCATCTCAACTGACTGCACATAAAGGGGCAAGAACC
Source organism: Struthio camelus (assembly GCF_040807025.1). Classification (NCBI taxonomy): domain Eukaryota; kingdom Metazoa; phylum Chordata; class Aves; order Struthioniformes; family Struthionidae; genus Struthio; species Struthio camelus. The sequence goes on along the minus strand of NC_090942.1, from coordinate 65,753,329 downwards.
TTTACGAGAGCAGCTATAGCCCAATTTTCCAGCAAAGAGGAAAAAAGAAAAAGAAAAAAAAAAAAGCTTTGTGCTATGTCCATACTAAAGGCATGACATTTTTACACGTAATCACAGTCCTTACTTCCCTGTTATCTTTCTTCTCCTCTCAGGATGTTGTTTGGTTTTTTTGTCTGTTTTTGTTTTGTTTTGTTTTTTACAATGAAAGAACGGCTGTAGTGTTTGTCTGTCTATTTTTACACGATATTTTCAATCATATCTTCATTTCTGAATGCATTAAACACTCAAAGCTACAACTGAAGTCAACTGGGGCTCTGCTTTTGGCATACTAAATAAGATATGCCTGTGTATATAACTCCGTGCTAGATACTAGGTCCTAAACGTTTAAATTTGGGCTTCCAAGAAAAAACTAGCACTGCATAATTTTGAACTTCACTTCCTTAAGCTTTGATCCTTGTCTGTAAACAGGAAGCAGAACTACCAGCTATAGGATGCTGTGAACACAAGTTCTGAAACTTCTGAATGGTTTCTGGATGCCAGATCAAGGCTCTGTGCAAATACCAATGAGGAAATCGATAATTTTGAATTCCTTGTAGGAAGTGGATGAAGTACAGTAAGTAAGGGCCTGAAACCTTTCTGAATCAGGTAAAAAGACTGCATAAATATACTCTAAATGAGAGAAAGAGGCTCTTTGGGGTGAGACATTTCAAAAAAACCCACAATGTAGTGTTATGTAATTCAAGATTTGATGAAATTTTTACAAATTTCTGAGTACTTCAATTTGCAACCTTAACAGTTTTTAGATACAGTTTTCATCTAAATAGCCAAATCAGCATTGCCACAAAATACAAGAATCATTGTGCAGTGGGGCAGGAACATTCGCTTCTCTGCAGGAGATTACAAATCAGTATCAGTGCTATTGCAGAGGGAAGAAAACAATGCGACTCATTCCATATGCCCAGAGTATGAGGGATTCAGAGATAATAGCACTTAGGTCTTAGGTAGCTACATGTTTTTAGAGTATTTGGCATGACAGAATTAAGATTACCAAATAATAGAGAAGATGCTAAAGATCCTGTCTAAAAGGAAGGACCATACTAACAGAGCTGTTTTAATGACTGCATCTGCAATAACTCATGAGATGGAAAAAGCTGGCTGTAATTCTCGAGGCTTGACAACATGTTGTCACTGAGTGGTTCACCCACAGCTGCTCACTTTATGACTTTTGCACCCTGTCCTACAGCAGCTGGTTTCATCACCTGCTGTAGGACACATACTGGGACTTACAGCCCTACTCTACACCTACATAGCAATTCCTTGTTCTTGTATGTAAAATACTACAGGAAGATGCTCAAAAGAGAGACAGAAACGGCTTGGCTCTCTTCAAACAAGCAGCAGATGTCTTTATGCATGAGCAGTGTGTGGGAGACGCTCTCCAGCAAATTATAGTGCTACAGGGTCTGGCTCCATGAAATTAGAGACTGGATCTGGAGACTGGATCCGGACATTAGAAACAACACATGCCACTCAATTAGCAATATGCTGGCTGCCAGACAAACTCTAGGGCCATTTTTCATGATCGTGGGTCTTATCTTCAAAACTCAGCCTCCTCCTACAATTCAGTGCTACCATCACGTTCAACGGTAATATTCAACCATCACTACAAATGCCTCCAACTATGAAGGTATTTACGGTGGGCTCATCTAGCGGTTACTCATTGGAATTTGCTATCATTTGAGAGCACACTGAGCATAAACCATAACTGACACTATTCTCTATCAGCTAATGTCCTATTTAAAGTTTTGAACATTTTCTGCCACATGTCCTTTGAGAAAGCCACCATTGAGTCAACCGTTTATATAAGCCCGCTGATCAGAAATGAAGAAGTTGATTCTCTCTCCAAAGGAAGTTGCACTCCCTGAAATGAAAGAAGCTCTGGGGTGTCAGATGATTAGAAAGACACAGTAATTGCAATGACATCTAGTAGTCCAGAAGAACAAACTAATAAATGACTCTTGAGTTTCAGAGCTCCTGCACTCCAGAGCTCAGGGTAACAGTCGAGGTCAAGGCCTTTCCTCCTGAGGCCTCCTGTCAAGACAGTCTTTCTCTAACAAAAGACAGTTTAGAGAGTTGGGTTGCATTTTTTTTGTTGTCTACCACTAATCATTTTTTCTTGGGAAGTGGAAGAATCCAAAGAAAGGTGATAAGAGGTTTCTTGAGCACAACACATATTTCAAGTGAACTCTTAACTCTCACATTTTCATATTTCATTGTACTGTTACAGTTTTGCTTTATTCCCCTCACACTTTACCTGTTAGTATTCTCCAGGACTTCAACCTTCTTACGCAGCTCACTATTTTCATTTGAACAAGTCTCAACTCTGGAGACAGCATAAGGAAAAAAGAATGAATTTAAAATCAGATTATCTATTATACTTCAGAGATTGTAAAACAAACTGAACTCGTTTTCACAAAGACATCTATGGTCTTGCCTACAGTTAATGAAAAGCTACACCAATCAACTTTATTCAGATGCTTTAACCATACTTCATGGTGTAAATGACATTGCAAAAGATCCTACTAGTTGTACAGCATCTGCCTACAGTGCTCCGAACTACGTCCCAGTAGGTGTAATGCTTTCAGAATGGACTGTAACTACTTTTTGCCCCTTGGAATAGAAAGGGCAAAGACCTTGCTTGGATTTTCCCTGGGCATCAGGCCATGGGACAGGGACTTTAGAAGTCACAGAACATGCTACATGTATGCTGTTAGCAGGTATGTTGTGTAAGGGTATACCATATGTGCACTTCATTGTTAAGATGAGGAACCATGCAAGTTAACAAATGCAATGCTTCTGAAATTGGATCCTTTAATTTCAAGTTTACGGGGGTTAAAAAGCCAGAAGATTCATTTCCAAGAGAGTATTTTTCTTTTCCACAATGCCCTACCTAAAGGAGGTTACCACATGACATGCAAAAGAAGAGTTTCAAGTAAAAATATGGGACTTTTAAAATACGACCAGTCTGAATAGCTTCAAGAAAGAAAAAGGTAATAGGGAAATATCTTTGTTTTCTGTATGCGTACAGCAGAGCCCCACAAAAGTCTGAGAAAGTGAGGCTCTTTCATAAGGATATTAAGAAGAACAAAAGGAAATTATGTCGAGGTTATCACCAAAGATGGTACAAAGGGTTTAACAGATCCATCTGGTGAAGTGCATAAGAGGAAAAAAAAACAAACAAACAGAAAAACAACCTTGTTTCTTTGAAGAAATATTAATTTGAGCTATAAATCACTCACTTTGGAGGTTTGGGATCTTCTTGCTAAAGGAAGCTGATGGGTCACAGGCTGTTTTCCTTATTCCCGCTTATTCCCCCAGGACTTTTGACTCACCCACTTCCTATTTCTATCTCCACCTGAACTAACAAACAGAATGTATTCATTTGGAACCTACCCTTCCCTGGACATCGCCTGCCCACTAGGCCAACAACGTCACACGAGGCAAAGGCTAACAGCAGATGGGTCTTGCTTTGTTTAAGGTCTTTGCAGCACTTTAGCAATGTCTTTGAGTAGACATGGTTACATGTGCACCACCCCAGCGAGCGTATAAGCAGAAGCCAAAGGAAAAGCCTTTTCTCAGTCATAACCACGAGGTGGCAGCTGGCACTTTGTGCACGAAACAGCACTTTGTGCATCAACAGCTGGATCCCTTCCCATGCCAGCAACTGGTGTTATTGGCCCATTTGAAACAGGAAGGAGGCTTACTTTTTTTCCAGGCTGTCCATGTATTCTTTCTTTTTTCTTCTACTTTCCTGAGCAGAGATCTAAAGGAAAAATTAAAAAAAAAAAGGATGAAAAACACCAAATATTTGCATAGGAAAAAAAGGCAGCAGAGACAAATTAATAAACTGGTAAAAAGCCCTGATGTTGTTAGATTCAAGCCTCTGTGTTATTCTTATTTCTGTTCCTGGCAAGCAGAGCATTGACTTGGTCTGTTTCCACATCCTGAAGCAAGATTGCTCCTCTCAGTAACAAGAAAAAAATCATTCCCTGCTCTTACAGATCTTACCTTCAGCAGTAAACCAGATTCATCTGGAGAGAAGATCTTAGGACAAGTACTAAAAGAACTAGAATGAGATTCCAGAACAAAGCCCCGCATGTGGGACAGGAAAAAACCACGCATGGAGTAGAAAGCAGCTGTGTAAAAAAGGACCTGTGGGTCCTGATGGACAACATGCCAAACATGAGTCAGGAGTGTGGCTCCCATGGCAAAGGAGGTCAACATTATCCTGGGCTATTTTAGCAAGACCGTAGCCAGCAGATCAAGGAAGTGATCCTTCCCATCTATTCAGCAGTTGCAAGACCACGGCTGGGGTACTGCGTCCGGTTCTAGGCTCTGAAATAAATATTTTGGACACACTAGACACATCCAGAGGAGGGCAACTGCTGTAAGAAGTGTGCTGGAGCACACGACATGAGGAGAGGCTGAGAAAGCTGGATTTGTTCAGACTTAAGAGAAGGCTAAGGGGAGATTCTCCTGCCATCTTCAACTATCTATTACAAGACGGTAGTGAAGACGAAGCCAGTCTTCTCAGAGGGGCATAGCAATCAAACAAGAGGCATCAAATACAAGTTGCAACAAGGGAAAGTCCAATTAAAGAACATTTTTTTCACTGGTTGAATATGGAAACAAGCTGAGGACTCTCCACCCTTTGATGGACTTCACTGGGCAAGTCCCTTAGCAACTTGATCTAAGCTGACCCTGCTCTAGCAAGGGGTTGAACCAGATGACCTCCAGAGATCCCCTCCAGTCTAAAGGACTCCAGTTCCGTGAAAGTGGTAAAATGCATAAGGCTGCTTTCAAAAATTTTGGAAAATTACACTGCAGGAGCAAATTCTAATTCAGTGCAGGCAAACTTACATCTTTATCTGTAAAACCAACAGCTGAACGCGTTAACTTCAAAGATGTGCAAATGTCCATCAGAACACGTCAGCTGGCCAGGTCTGAAAAACTGTTTTCCTCCCCATCACTAGTTCTTCCTCATGTTGGAAGAAAGAGAAGACTCCTAAGGCATTTCAGAGCCTGGCATCTACCATCTATCTAAAGGTCATGGAACTTAGTAATCAAAACACTATGGCACAGAAGTACGTCAGATTTTAAACCTCAAACAATGGACAACACCTGCATTACCCTGGGAAGAAGGGAGAGGTCTTTGCCTGCCCTAAGGTAAAATATTACACTGTTTTTAAAATGGAGCCAGGCAACAGCGACTAAAGACCCTACTTTCTAAATACTCTGACGTTCGTGTGTTCAGGTAAATACCTAGACAGAAAGGCACTATCACAGGGATAGACAATTTGATGGATGTGTTTAGAAACAAAGGCAAACAGTTTTATTAAAAACCTTCTTACAGCATTCAGCAGTACTACACACCATTACTGCATAATTACCGCAGCATTTTTTAAATGAAATATGAGTAGATGCTGCCCAGCAAAGCTGCTAGACTAACATTTACCTTGTTCTTTATTTTCCTGCGGATTTTCTTCAGCACTTTTTCCTCTGCTTTTGTCAGGGGCAGTTTAGTAGGGATTGGGTACCCCTCTGCTATCAGCGTCCTCTTCTCCTCCTCTGTCAAGATGAGTGGGCCGGTCCCCTGTAATTTCTGCAAGTGTCATAGAAATGAAATAGTTGAACAGTAAGCGTACAGAGCCCTAGAGAGAAAGGTGTGAGGGAAGAGAGACAACAGCTCTCTTGCTTCAGAGGGGCTCTGCCTACTACCACAGTAGCTCCTTGCAGCTGGGGATGTATGGAAGGGTAAGACCTTTTAGATAGTTTGCTTTCAGAGACTGAATATTCGGGACAGGATTCCCTCAAAACAGTTGCTTTTGACCCAGGTCTGCACACGCTGAAGCCAACAATAAAACTCCCCTTGGTTCAAATAAGGAAGGAGACAAGTGAGAAGCACTACTGAAAAATCTCTCCTTAAAGGTCACCATTTGCTCACCAAGACAAAAGGACAGTAGGAAGGACGTCACGGATAGGAGACCCTAGGAGGGCTGGACCCTCATGCAAAACACAACCTATGATGAGAGAAGCCACAGAGCACTGTGCATTCCTGTCTCAACTTAAAGGAGAGGCACAGGCCACTTACTGTAGAAACAGAACAGATAAGTGAACAAGAATGACTGGATCTGGAGTTTTGCAGAGATTAAAAAAAAAAAAAAAAGCTGGAAAAAAACAGCCCAACTCACATGTGGTGCAGTCAGGAGAGGGGAATTAGAGAGCGCTGAAGCTGTACGTGATGTCACTTTAGCCGTAGCTTGTAGCTGGATTGGGCTTGAAGGAGGGAGAGACCTAGCTGGGCTCTGCCCACCCTCAGAGTCACTGCCATGGCTGCTGGGAGGGGTTGGAGGCAAATGCAGGGGATCCACTGCTGAATGGCAAGAGAGAAATACAACACGAGGTTTTGAGGTGCTGATTCAAACTTCCACTAGAGCCACCACCACCACCCAGCTCCCAGAACTAGGACAGTCTGCTAAAAGACAGATCAAGTGGTAACTCCAAAGGTTCTCAGAGCACACAGGTCTCCAAGCAAGAAATAAAAAGCAGCAGCGATCTTTAGGTTCAATAGGCAGAGCAGAGCTCTGTGCATCTGCTACAGTCATTTCTCTCTTTCTGAGCTTCTTCTCAAACGCTTTGAGGGGGAAGTGCAACTCTCCAGTACCAGTTCCCTACTCCTAGGAAACAGCGTTGGCAGAGAGGACTCTGAGCCAGTGTGCTTCATCTCCAAAACCAGTGGTCTCTTCTGATTTTGCTATGAATTAAACAAGCAGTTTTTGAGAGTGCGCATCATGTGCTAGATGCTAGGTCATGAAAGAAATACTCTGCCTCCCAAAGACCTGACAGATTGGCATGACTGGGAAGTAGTAACTACCCAGGGACAGTGAAGGCTTTAATGTGCTGATGGAGCAGGTGCAGCATAGGTCACCAGTCACAGGAACTGCTCTCATATTGTGCTATCCAGTGCCCTTGCACTTGCAGGCAGAAGAACCTATGCTAGAATTTGCAACTCGATAGCTGCTTATGACCGAACAGGCTTAGACCAAGAGAAACAGTGCAATGTCTCACCTACTCATATTACTTGGGCAACTAAGCAGATGTCCAAAACTAAGTCATTATTTCGCTGAGATAAATTTACAGCAATCACAAACGGGAGGAGGAAGATGCAGGGCTGGATTTGCTACCTTCCACTCCTTTTATGCATTGGGAATTTGAGTTGCAAAGATCAAATGGGTGGTGGGGGAGGAAAGAAGAAAAATAGTAACAAAAAAGCTATTTTACATGAGCTCCTTTTGGTTTAGCATCTTAACTCTAGCAGTTACCAGAAGATGATACAAACTAATAAGACAAAAAGGCCCGTAATGCCACAAATTGAGCAATCCTATCTAAGCCCTAGGTCCAGGTAACTCCTCCCTTTTCTCACCTTCTAAGCCATTTGCTTCCTTCCCTAGAGCAGTTCTACTTAACTACGTAAATAAATCCATTAACAAAACCTCAGGTGTTCCTAACTGAGATGCTGCAGTTATATTCTCAAACTTCAGCCAAAATATTTGGTTCTTTCAAACTCTTCCTGGGTTAACTGATTATGTGCCACCAAACTGTGGACAGGGATCATCTCCCCTCCTCCCTCATGTGTACGTTACCTAGTCCAAAAGGACCCATATGGTTCTTAAAAACTCCACTAAAACAAACAGATCTGTTTTTTAGCATATTAACTTTTAGTTTCATACAAACTCACATCCTTGCTTCCCTATCACAGGACAAAGTGGTTAAAACAGAAAAGTTTCTAATTGTGCTCTTCGTAATTTCTATCCCTCATTAAAGTCCCCATAAATTGATCTCTTTTCTAGCCTAAATAATCCCATACTTTAAGGATTCAAGCACCCTCCAGCAACTGTACAATCGTTAATAAGTAACAGACAAAAAAGGGATCATTTTCTTTGTGATGAACAAGAAAGAAAAATGTATAAGTGGGTCAGACAGAGGCTGGTTTCTTTAGCAGCCTGAGTTAAATCCCTAGAAGGCAAGAGTTTCAGCCTAAAGATTAACGTGGAGAACAAGGAAGCCAAATATTTAATCAGAGTAAGGTATGTTCATTCTGCATTCTGGTCATCTCTGGTGCATCTTGGGTTGGTAATTAACAGACCTTCCTTAGAAGACAGGTTCAGGAACTGATCCACTTCATGTGGCTCCAATTTAATCTCTGGAAGAACTTTCTGGCTCAGTGGTTTCATCTAGAAAAAGAAAAATTAACAGACTAAGAACCGAGAGCACACATCTTAAAACCTTAAGAGAACGATACAGGGACGACTTCTCCATAAATGGAGAGATTTCCTTCTCCTCCTGCTCTGCTTCAAGCAAAACTTTCACTGCTTCTCCACACAATTTGCTAAGCCAGGCTAGAGAGAATGCTGCCCTGACTACTCTTGCTGTGGCTTTTCTTACTACTATATTTAGCTAAATAAAAGATTATGCCTCAGAGATGACATTTCAGTCTGAAAGCTAGCATGCAACCCACTCAAATTACTTCTCTTAGCAACAGAGCTGCCGCTAGGATCTGCCGGACCACCTGGTCGGTTCGAGCAGAGACAGAATGCTCTTTGCAATGGGGGAGAAACAGTAGCCACCAGGGGCAGGAGTGGAGGGCTGCATCGCCATCGCTGAATATAGAGAGAGCTGTCACCTGGGAGTGAGATCAAGATGCCTGTCACTAACCACTGGATTATCAGACCTAAGTTTAATAACCAGTATGGGGGAACAGGAATAGGGACTGCCACAGCTGACCAAACTTCGGAGGACAACTGGCTTGCCCTGTTAACAGGCCTGCAGTGCCAGGTTGCCAAGCCCTCAGCCAGGGTTTGCCTTGCTCCCGAATGCTGCAATCCCAGGCCCGATAAAGTCAGTCTAGCATCAGCATGCTCGGTGCAGCCAAAATCTCTCATAATAGCCTGTCTATATAATCCATGTAATGGCAATGAGCCACCAGTTACTCACTCCCAAGACACCCTCTTTACATCTCAAGCTATTGCAAGATCACGCACTGGGGAGAGCATATTCAGACTACAAGAGGATTATGGGAAAGTCATGTTTCAGTTTTCAGTTTCTCATGGAATGATTTCTGTTGCACATATTTCTGATCCACAACCAACTGGGAATGTTTATTGACAACACAGCCTAACTCCACCCCAACTGGCCTGATATCATACCCTGGGGACTGAGAACAGTCACACTTTTTTCTTCCACTGATGGGGAGCTCTGGGTAGCCGTCAGCTGCTGCAGTTTATTCTCTTTAGCCCAAACACATTCAAACCAAGCCCTTGTGAAAGCTCACTGGCTGCTCCAGCTGTGGTCAGAAAGGCATCACAAATGTTCCTTATTAGGCAGTTTGGTTTGGAAGCAGCAGCAGTTCAAAACGTCAGAACTTGATAGATCTGGCAAAAGTGACTTCTAGTAGACAAACAGGGAAACTCTCCAGTCATTTCAAATGAGAAGTCTCGTTCTGATGGGGGCAGGCACAGCAGCACTACAGCAACTTATTATGCAAGACATTTAGCTTGTCACAAACTCGGTAGGACAAATGGGTTAGTCAGTCCAGGGGTTCATTAGAGACTGTTTAAATGTTTTTAGAAACACACGAGCCTCAGGCTTTGGCACCGTCTAGCACTACAGAGAAAGCTGTGCATCCAGCAATTAGTATTTGAATATACAGACTTGTCTTTTGAAAATAAGCTCTTACAGCAGCAGTGGGACATCAGCAAACATTAAGAAATGCTAAAACAGACGGCAGCGGGCACCCTGAATTGACAAGCATTGGCACCAAGGAGGCTACACTGGTATGCTGAGGCTTAGCAGAATCTGTGTCTAATTGTGCAGGGAGGAGAACAGAAAGTCTGCAAGTACCATGGCATCAGTCTGTAGCTCAGGTTGTTCCCCCTCCAGCAGTGTGGCCGTGATAGTGAGACTGACAGAGGGAGTAAGGCCTGCTGTCTCGCATAACGCTGGCTCAGTCTTTATTGCAGCTGGAGTCAGCTCGGTACCCAAACACCATTCCTCATTTTCCAGATCACCTGCCAGGAAAGGAAATTCGACACCAAGTGTTTAGATCAGAGACAGACAGAATACTAATGAAAATAATGTCATCCCTCCTTCAGAGAAGGGAAACAAACACAGAAGGTATTTCAGTCCATCAGCAAAACACTGTCCTTACTATCCAGCCCTCAGTCAATGCTGACAACTGTGCCATTTCAGAGCTGTAACCTAATCCTAGCCCCAGGACACAGTGAGGAGCAGTGAGGAAAGACACAGAGCACTAATCACTGCAAATTGATTGCCAAAAGCTGCTAACACGTAGCAGAACAAGACTAAACAAGCCACCGGGTAAAGCAGCCTGGGAGCCATGTTCTATACACATTAATACCTGCTGACTCAGTTTTATTCCTCCTTGTAGAGGTAGCGTATAGCCAGACTTCTGCTCCTTCTGTTGCTTGCAACCATCAAATAGCTGGAGAGGTTAATTATACTTTTTAAGAACAAAGAGAATTTTTCACTCTCTCAAATTCAAGGCATTTCCCCCAAGGATTCATTTAGTAAGTATTAAAGAAGGTAATGGCTTTGAGAATTTCATAGGAGCACCAGTGTCATGGTGATCATGCGAATTTCCTCCCCAGAGCATCTGGGAGTCACAGCACAGGATGCAGATTTTGACTGGCAGCAATGAAACATGCATCATGTGCTAGGAGAATTGTCCTGAGGCCCCATGTATTGCAATCACTAATCAGCAGAAAGCCATGCAGCTTTTCACTGGACAAAGATGAAGCCTTTGCCTTGCACCTTGCAGAACTGGAACAACGAAGGTACAATAAGCTGTTTGCTCCCAATTTGCATTCATCAAATAGCCACTGAGGAGACAGATGTTTGGCTTGCCCAAGAGGGTGATACTCTCCTAGGCCTAAAGTATGACAGAAGAACAAGAACTCGGAAGGATTCAATGTTTAAAATGGCTCCACAAGGTTACTAACCTGCCTGTTTTTTACTACGCAGATGCACAGATGAGTTTTGGCTGTTGCAAATCTGCCTTAAAAAAAAAAATCTAGGCCCATTGCTAAAGTTCAGTAGTATAAGGCCTTCTTTTCTCTTGCACGAGAGTACCCTACACCAGCTTTACGGCATTCCAGTGGTGAACACCACAACCCTCTGCCATGCCTTGGTAGTAGCTGTGAGAGGCATGTCCCATAGGTCAAGCAGTTGCAATCCAAGCACAAACATACATAAAGTGAAGAGTGCTGATCACTTCCAGTGCTCTCTCCTACCTTCATACGTGGTATTTACTTCCTATATGCAATGAAAGCAGAGAGCAAGCACATCCACAAATGCGAGCGAGGCCAGTGCATGGCAACACAGCCTTGAACTAACTGCAGGCCGCATCAGCACCGTGGGAGGCAGTGTGCAGAATCGCCTCACCCAGCACTGAAATGCGGGGCCACAAACAGTCTGGAAGAGTGATTAAGGACCCTTGCACACCTGACTGCATCGAGATGGTGAGATGTTACCAGAGTTCAGCTGCAAACGGGTAACCAAAGCAAGAACAAGCTGACAGCCCCTGCGTTTCTGTTGTCTGTTGCTGCTAAGACCACACGCACATAGTGCGCACAGGCACTGGCTAAGGGCTGAGCGACGGGAAGAAGGAAGAAGTATGGACATCTCCAGTGCTAGTAATTACTTTGTGGTGGGACCTAACCAACACTGCTGGCAAGGAAAGAGGTAATTTGAGCAAAGACACACCAAGGAATTAAAAATGAAAATATATATCCTGTAATCAGAAGCTTCAGAACAGCAAGCCCAGCTCTGCCAAGGGAAGTGACTGCACAGCAAGGGCTAAACACCATACTTAAGTTTCAGGAGGGCTTACTCCTTACTCCAAGCTTTCTGGGAAACACAGAAATACAAAAATAGAACTATTTACCAAAAAAAGAGGTAGCATTGTCTAAATATTAGCTCAGGAGAGAGGACACTGCTCTCTTTCAACCCTCCCTGTCCCTCTCAAACAGATGAATGCAGTTCCCTCCCTACTGACTGCAACGAAATATTCATCAGATCGGTGGACTCCCTCTAGTTTGCTATGTGTAGATCATTCAGATAAGACCTTTAAAGTGGTATCTTTGCCTGGAAACCCAGAATCCCTTGGCAATGCAACTTTCAAAAGTTTGTTTGGATAACTTCTGCCAAAACCTCCCCCGCACTGTGTTGTGCCGTGCCTCCGCTTGTTGCTTCCCTCCCCTCTGGGCTGAGCTATATTGTGGTGGTGCTATCATTTGTAATCTACTTGAGACTCCCTTTGGGAGGGAAGGCTCCACACAAATGAGAGTTATCAAGCAAACCAAGTAATCACCCTTGAACTTTCCAAAATTTGTATCATTATACAAGTGCAACAGAAAGCTAGTCGTGGGTGCCCAGCAAAACAGGGTATGTCCTCTAAAGCTGTGTTTTGGGATGTTTATCATCTCCAATCCCCAGACTCACAAGGGTTCAACTGCTAGAACAGAGGAGGATATCCTGGCCTTCAACCGATCACTTTTCTCCACTGGAAGGTGACTTTGTTGACTACCCTGACGTCTCTGCCATCACCACTTTTTATCTGCACGCAGTATTTGGAGTTATTCTAGACATTATAGCCAGTCTAACCAGTTCATGGGGTTATGGATGGTTTTAGAGACAGTGACATCCTATATTTAACACTGAGATTACTTTGAAGAACTGCACCTAGCTCTTTTTTTGACATTGCCCCTTATACACGCATGCTGACAGCTGTCATTCCAGATGAACAACCCTGTGAAAAGAAGGGACGGAGCGACACATTGGGTGACTCTCACCTTAATACTCTCATCTCCCTGTCTTTCCCAAGCCAGTGGTACACATTCACTGTCATGGTCAAAGCTGCACAACAATACTCTTTCCTTTGATGCATTCAAGTTTCTGAAGTCACCGGGGATCTCTCCTATCCAAGAGAGCTACAAGGACATTTCCCACTCTCCTTCCTGCTCTTCCTGAGCCCATTGACGTTATTTTAAAGTTATTTTTAATTTATTCTTATAATGGCCTGTAGGAGCCTTAGTCCACTGTGTCAGGCACTGTACTAGCACAATAAAGTGGCAGCCCTTGCCCCAAAACCCTAAGGCTGCACAAAACCAGGCATGCTCAGGCAGATAGGGGAAGGAAAAACAAACAAACAAAAACCCCACACAGAGGCAACTACAGAATACTGGTCTTACCAACAGGCATAGCATATCCTTTAGGACAACAGTATTTCTGATGGAGGGGTCTGAGTAAGAACAACGAGACAGGTTTTATGGAAGGAGGAGAACAAGCAAGAAGGTGCACACAAAATACTAAAATGAAAGGCAGTGGGAGTTGGCCCAAAAGGCCCAATGAAGAAGAGAGGTGACTTCTCCAAACCAAATGAGATATGACACGGAAAGAGTAGGGTCTAGAAATCAAAGGCAAGTAGTTTATAATTGACATGATTCAAGAGGAACAGCGGGAGGATTGAGACCGAGTCCAAAACAACAGGGTAAAAAAGTGACCTTGGTGACTGTATTCTAGACAGATATGAATAGGACAATATTATATTGCCAAGGTCAGACAAAATACATTGCAAATGATTCAGATATAAGAAAAGAAAGCCTAAACAAGAGGTCACCTTGGCTGTTACAAAATAAATAAATAAATCAAATCAATCAATGACTTCTCAGGCTTTGAAACCCTGACTCCAAAGTTCACTGTTATACAAATGATACCAGCTCTAGCCCTCTTCCCCAGTCAAAATTTCCTGTGAACGTCAGAGCTGTATTATGCAACAACACTTCAAATAAGAAATACTACCCCTTCACCTACCCTTTCGCAGGTCCACAAATAGTGGGCATTTTGGGACATGGAATATGTCACTGAAGCAGTCCACACAGTACTTAACATAATCTTGGCTAAAGCTTTTACGTACAACGCACCAGCACTGTTAAACTGTACATACAAATTACGCTAACTGAACGTTAGCACTTCAAAGCACCCAGGCATTAAGAAATACCTGCAAAGGTTTAATTCAGTGTACTTTTGCACATTATATACACCTAAAAAATGAGGCTGTCTTAATTGTTCATGCAATTTGTATGCAGAACGTGTACCTCGCCTAACATGCAGCACGCATGGGGTTCCCTCCACCAAGTACCTAGACCATGTTCTGATATTCGCCTTGCCTCATTTCTTCTTTACTATACACAATTCAAATTCTGCTCCTACAGAGCTAATTCCCTGCTAGTGCAGGATCAAAATGCTTCACCAATGGGAATAAATTTCTTTCCACAGCGCTCCTGGGGATTCGAGCGAGCCATGGAGAGATTAAGGCCAAAAGGTATCCTGTAACTTAGAACAGCCAGCTGGAAACGTCTGGAATTGGATGTTTCAGACGATCTAGCACTGCTGCTATACTTTACATTGTCAAAACATAGTTTGCTTTGAGTTCAAGTGCAGCTGTGAGAGTCTAGCACTTCTGCAAGTCAAACCTCAGGATTTCAAATCAAGCATCCAAAAATACAATTCATCACGACAACAGAGGGTTTGTGATACACGCATCTAAGATTTTCTGTGGCCAAGAGCAAAATTGCATTTCTTTGAATAGCTTTGCAAGCTACTTTTGACATTAAACTTGCCTCACTTCTCTACTCTCGCTTAGCATTTCCACCTTCTTTCCACCTGAAATTGGAGGGGGAGGCATAACAAAAAACAGTAAACCACATTCGGTATTTTCATGCTTTGCTAAAAAGGTATTTATCAGGCCCATTTCTGTGAAAATCAGTCAAAACTGTCCCCTGGCGCTCTCAGGTAACTGCCAGGTGTTCAAGTAAGAAGCCAGCTTTCTTCCTTCTCTCAGACCAAAGGCTGTGGTATAAACTGAGTAATGATAACCCAGAGAAAGGGTCAGAACTAAGCTCAGATTTACTTAAAAGGCTGCAAGAGCCTACCAAATTATGGCAGAACTGTTATCTATTTCTGTGTTCATTACAAACCACTTATATATATATCTTAAACTGTCCCCTATGGGTGCAGCTTTCTGGGATACTCATATTTCTCTGAAGAATTGCAACATTTTGCTTTTTTCCTCGTTTCATACAATACTATAGGAAAGCAGGGAAGGAAAAGGGGAAAATAAAGCTGAAATGCTTACTTAATCTGACAGTTTGCTTCATACTGTCCAAGTTCCCAACTGGTGTCGCTTTTAAATTATTTACTTCTACCAAACATTATGCTTTGCTTTTCCAAGACCAATTCTGCAATCCCACCCAAGATACCACCTCTCTTCCTGAAAAAAAAAAAAAAAAAGGAAAAATTTTTCCAATGTTGATCGACTTTCATTCTCTTTTATAGATGCACTGAGGAGCAGAGCTTACGAAATATCTAAAAAGATCTCCCTTACGCAGCTCAGCCTTATTCATTAAAGAACTGAAAAGACGCACTTTTTGCACAGACAGCCAATTTACATCAGCGACTTGCTGCGTATATTTAAACCAGTGAAATTAGAGATGCACTCTACATCTTTTTCTCCCCCTCTCCCAAGTAGAGAGAATGCAACCATGTGGAGACAAGGTGACTTTCACCTTTCTTTTCCCACAATACAAAGAAAGATAGCACCACTAAGCAAGCCAACCCACATGAAGGATGTGCCACTGAACATATTCTTGAAATGGGAAAAAAACCCCAAACCAAAATAAAACAACAAAAAAACAACCCACCCCACCACGCCAGATTATAATCACACGGAAAACAGATGTACGCAGTGCATGTCATTGGAAATAAGCCTGCAAGTATAACTTATAAAAGCATTCAGGGGTATCTTCATCTCACCATAGACCCAGAGCGCCCTGCACTGGGCCTGTACAGAATGAAAAGACAGTCCTTGCCCCTGCAAAGCCCACTGTCCAAGCAGCAGATAAAGCAGATAGCTAGAGAAAATAAAAAACAGATCAAACAGATAGCTAGAGAAAGACAAAACAGGGACCCTAAGGAGGCAACAAGAGACTACTAGTCCTAGTGGCATGCAGAGGTATGAGAAGAGTCATCTCTGGACAGGGTACTTCAAGAACATCCCTAATGATTCCAACTCTCCATCAGCCAAGCATATCTAAATAATCTGCCTCTTCAGCTACATCATGGATTTTAAAAACAGGGCTCCTTTCGCTCCGTGACGGACCCTGTACTGCCACTGTCAACTGCTGGGCTGGGACACACAACCCACAGGGCTTGTCTGCCAGAGATCATCTTTCCATCAGCGCTTAAAACCATCTGCACAGCCAACTTTCCCTCCACCTCTAATCCCAGGCCGTGACAGCCCCGCGGCCACTTTCTGGACAGCCGCACCACGTGCGACGGTAGGCAGGCTCAGGCTCTGCTCGTCCCGTTGTCAATGAGACGCTTTGAATCGGTAGACGGCACTTCAACTCGCAAAGGCCCACGTTTGCAAAGCTGCGCTTTGGACAAGCCCTCGGCCCTTGCCTGGACCCTACCTTTGAGGTCACTGCCCCTCACGCAGCTGGTGGCACGATCCAAGGGCACCCACTAGGGCTACAGCGCACAGAAACAGAGCCGCAAACCGGCAACCGACTAACAGCAAGAGGGAAACACCTCCGGGAAGAGGCTCACAACTTTGGTGCGGGTGAGCCCGTTTCTTGCTCACCCTGTTGGAAGAAACATCCCGCTATGGGTCGAAAAAGAGTCTCCGCTCTCTTAAAGATTAGGGGCACGGCGCTGGACGTGCCACTCGCGGTAAAGTACGACGTCCTCAGCTCAGCAGCCTGAGCCTTCTCCAGCCCCTGAAAGGCGAGTTGGCCATTTCTGGAGAAATAACCATCTCCCTGTCTCCCCACCGGGTCTTGCACGGTCCCCAGCGCCCAGCTCCGCGCTCGCTGGCCTCACGTAACACCCGCGGGCAGACAGAGGCCCCCTTTATCAGGCCTGAAACGTTAACCTCCGCCGCCACCCCACCTCTCCTCCTCGAGGTGAGAGAGCCTGCATTCATCGACAAACAGTTTCTTTTTACAGCTTTCCAGATGGCATTCCCCCCCCGTCCCCGCACGCGCACGCGCTCCCACCGCCACCACCGCAAATAACGAAACCCAAGCCGTCGAAACAGGCTTGACAAAGAGCGTACTGTTCGGCTACCAAACACTGGGGTCCTTTTTAAACTGCCAGGAAGGGAAAATTAAATAAAGGGGAAAAGATGAGTGACAGTGATATACAGCCATCACAACATGCACCAGAAGTAGCCTTCCTTCTGACAAAGGGTCGCCAGTCGTACCTGCAATTCCTCTTTTAGCGGCACGGAATCCACCTAAAACTATTTTTATCGTTATCATCAAAGGTAGCGAGATAGGAACAGGGAAACATTGTTCCCCCCACACCTAACTGAGGTAGACTCCATGCCCTCTTTCTGTGGAGAGTTTGACAGTATTTTTCACTTCATCTTCTCACATGAACCCCGCTCGGAAACGTCACAGGCTCCCAGGCTCCCGTTTAGCCATTCTTCAGCCTGAGACTTTACCCAAGTGCAGCTGTCAGCTAGGATAAAACTCCTCGATGTTTTTAATTATTTTTCTTGGGGCGGTGGGGAAGGGAGAAAAAAGAAAGTGATTTTTATAGCATCATCTTTTACATACGCAAGAGTCGCATGCTGAAATAGAAGCAAGCCCTCATGCTTCAGTCACAGAACTGACGTTTCAAAAAGGACCTTTCATTGCCTCTATAGATTAGCTGATGTCTGACAAGAAACTATTCAGAGAACCAAAAACCACCATAAAAGAGGAGAAATTCGGGCCTTCCAATCACTGCAACTCATATGTAGGCTTCCCACTCTCTTTTCCAAGCTAAGTACAGTTCGTACCGACAGGGAGGTCAGTTTATAAAGAAAAAAGAAAGAGCATTTGATATAGGGGCAAGAGGCACCGAGGTGTTAAATTCGATTTACAGCCTTAACGCTTGAGACTATAAAAAGCCCTGTAAAAGGTTATGATTTTTTTTAAAGACATGTGAAAATTATCCACAGAAGCATTATGCTCAAATAAAAAGGCTCTCTCTCACCCGCCTGAATTTTTCTTCCCGCGCCCCACGTGGGTGCTGCGAAGACCTAGCCGTATTACAGCTGCAATCAGGCTTTGACGCACATTGAAAGGACTTGATGCTCACGGCAGATAACTAAGTGCACACGAACTCTCAGTGCAACATTACAGCTAAAAGTGAATGAGATCACTGGCTCCCGAAACAGCAGAACGGAAGTGGGAGGAGTATTCCTCCAATATTCATCATTAGGGGAACTATTCCTGGGAAATCAGCTCCTGTGTTGACTCCCCACAAGGTTTTGAGAGGGGTTAGAAAGGAAATGCAAGAATACCTTGGTGTCTAGAAGGGATGCCATACAAGGAAACACCAAAGAACTGCAGTTCATTTAAGCTGTATCCGAGCAGAAATCAAGAGGGAACTTAATCATAACCTACAAATACCTGGGGAAAGAGTTTCTGAGAGCAGATGGCTCCTCACTGCAGCGGGAAAAAAGCCATTAAAGAGATCTCATATTTGGAACCGGGAGCTAAAGAAGGTCTGACTGCAAATAAAGGTGTCCATTATTAACAGTAAGGATAAATAATCACCAACACGCCCACCTCTAAATCAAAACAGACACTTTTTCAGAGACACTGCTGCCCAGGTAGAAGTTATAAGGCTTGATTCACATTGATCTCCTGAGATTGTTGACAGTGACATATAAAAGGTCAAAAGTCTTTTCATCCTTTAGAATCTATAAACTAACATAACTGCAAATTCTGAAGCTAACGAAGACTGATTGCTAGCCTTCCACATAAAATCACTCAAAGACAGGCTATCACCACCAAGTGGCTTCCTCCTCATTTCTTAAATAAATAAATAAACAAAAGCCCACTCAGGAAAAAAGTTACATTGGCATGTACTTGCAAAAATAATCAGTATGATTCTGATAGCATCTTTTGAAAACATAGGTGAATTTCTCAAAAAAAAAAAAAAGGAAAAAAGGGGTGGAAAAGGAAAAAAAAAAAGAAAAAGGGGAAAGAAGGGGGGAAGGAAGAAGGGGGGAAGGAAGAAGGGGGGAAGGAAGAAGGGGGGAAGGAAGAAGGGGGGAAGGAAGAAGGGGGGAAGGAAAAAAAAGGAAAAAAGGAAAAAAGGAAAAAAGGAAAAAAGGAAAAAAGGAAAAAAGGAAAAAAAGGAAAAAAGGAAAAAAGGAAAAAAAGGAAAAAAAGGAAAAAAGGAAAAAAAGGAAAAAAAGGAAAAAAAGGAAAAAAGGAAAAAAAGGAAAAAAAGGAAAAAAAGGAAAAAAAGGAAAAAAAGGAAAAAAAGGAAAAAAAGGAAAAAAAGGAAAAAAAGGAAAAAAAGGAAAAAAAGGAAAAAAAGGAAAAAAAGGAAAAAAAGGAAAAAAAGGAAAAAAAGGAAAAAAAGGAAAAAAAGGAAAAAAAGGAAAAAAAGGAAAAAAAGGAAAAAAGGAAAAAAAGGAAAAAAAGGAAAAAAAGGAAAAAAAGGAAAAAAGTGAGATTTTGCTCTGAATAATGAGACTGGACAAAACCAGTGCAGAGGATGTCCCATTTTCATTATTTACATTTCATTCACTCAATATTTAAAGAAAAATGGATAGGAGGAGGACAATGCATATATATGTGTGTATATATACATACACACACACACACACACACACACACGTATTTAGGATGTCTGGAGACCACCTTAAGCCTTGAATCTGTAAGTCTCTCTACGCTGAAAGACACTACATGACACATTACTGCGTGCAGACTCCATACATAAGCAAGCATTTCCCTGCACAGTGCACCGTCTGGGATGAAGGCTGGATTTGTTGTTGAAGTGCTATTTGCACAGGGGAAGTGGTAGCCATATACAGTGATTTTTCTTTTTTCAAACCATGTAGAGAGATGGAGCTGAAGCTTAAAAGGAAACTTAGGTTCTAAAAAGCATGTTACAGGATAACATAACCTCAGGAACTGGGGGAGAAAAAAAACCCAAAACAATACAAGTTATAATCTGGGGCCAGCCCCAGCTTTGGCACAGTTAAGCATAAAATAGAAACATACCATTTCTGCAGCAATCACTGTGTCAAGCCTCTAGCCAAGGCAAGCTGCTTCAAATCCAAAAGTAACTTCAAAGCATTCCTGAGCACCAAAGCATGAAGAGGAAGGCAGGTGGGGACCAAGACTCGTCTTCAACATACAGCCCTCAGGGGACTGGGAAATGAGTGCATCCAGCCACCTGGCCTCAATTTGAGGCAAGAAATCATAGAAATGACTAGTCAGCTGCCCACTGTCTCACCCCTGCAACTCACAAAGTAAAAGAAAAAAATGTCAGTTTAGGTGGTCCCAGAGGACGAAAAGCTCCACACAGATGCTGCAGCCTCTGCCTCTAGGATCCTGTTGCACACCAGCCCCTTTGTATTGCCTGCACTCAGTTCTCACCTATGGATCTCACACATCCCAAACAAGGGGCAGTCACTGTCCTAGAGAGTTTGTGCCCACCGTAGACAAGGCAAAGGGTGAGAGGGCATGGAGGACCCTACATTCACATCCCAAGTCAGGCAGGAGGCTAATCAGAGAGTCTCTAGTGAAACCCATGTCTCACCTTGCTCCTGGCTGTCTGACTCACAGCCCTCCCTTTCCAAAAGGTGGCAGAGACAAAAAGACTGAAGAAAAACACACCAACTGTAGTAGAAAATAAAGGTTTTTTCCCTAATCCTTTATTTCTCAGAAGGGAATCTGTGCCCCGAAAGACTGATCTGCAGGAAGACTTCCCCTTTATCCAGCATTCCTACTCTTTGCTTCTCCCCCCAACTTTTTTAATCTCCGTATCAGAAGCATCTTCCACTTCACAATTACCCACAACACTTATTCATAGCTACTCTACAGCTGTCTTCTAAAACCCAAGGCTCATGACTAGAAAGTGGAAACTTGCTGTGAGAGAAACCACCGTGCAACTGGTGCAGCTCATCAGTACCTAGGACTCAGCCTCCTTTTTCACATTACAGCCTGTATCCCTTCCCAGGCTAGATCTCTTATTTGCCAATTCAGGCAAGCAAAAGCATATGGTCAGCAAACTGTAAGCAAGCAGGTCAGAGGTATAAATAACCCTCTAAAGTTGCCTTAGTCTTACAATTTTATGCAAAACTGAATATAAGAATAGATTCCCAGAAAAAAAGAACTAGATACCAGATGTCTTACCCACATCTGCTTTAAAATAGCTATACTAGTCACTGCTTTCATAAGCTAGAGATTTAGGGACTGACACCTTCAAAGAACACATACTTAGCATTAACCTGTGAATATACAGAAAACGTCTTCTGCATAAAGCTAGGAAAATCCTCAATAGAGTTGAGTCAGAAGAATGAATTAGTAGGAAAAACCAGTGTTAGGATCTTGATCTTATGAACACTTAAACATGCACTCAACTAGAGGTCAACAGGGCTACTTCAAAGAGTAAAACCTAGGCTTATGTGTTGGCCAGACTTTGCACTCCTAGCACTTTTCAACACTTTACGTAAGATGTTTAATTATATCAATAGGTCACCTTCATGGCTGTAGAAAGAAAAACGTAATGGCTGTGTTACTGGGCCAGCTGGGAATGGCTCATACCAGAAGTTAATTGGTCCCCTGTAAGAGTCAGTAAGAACGCACTTACAGAGTCAGAGAAATTATTCACTCAACCATAATGACTGAAAAGAAACATTAAATAACATTTTCAGTAAGGTTCTCAGAGTTCTGGCTGAAGAAAAAAAAAAAAGATGGAAATTGATACTCAGTGGCTTAAATCTGTTTTGAAATCATTCAGCAAGCAAGAATGACCTTCTGCTTAACTGCATTGTAATCTGGGCCTCTGGGATCCTAATCCTGCAAATAACTTGGAAATATAGAAATGAAAAACATTACAGAAGTTGCGTGCTATTTAACTAACAGACATATTTCTGAAACGTGACTAACTTCTTCCTAGAACAGGCACGCATCGATTTAAAAGGGAACAGAGAAGGTAGGTAACTGAGCAGTGTGACGTGAGGTCAGTTTGGCCCAAGCACATTTAATCTAGTGCTGCAGGCACAAGATCCAAGGCTGGAGCTATTCTGCCGAGTCCCTGGTTATGGGGGCACCCTGTCTGGCAGGGACCCTACTCTGACCAGAAAAGGACAGAAGCTCCAGGCCGGCACACTTGCCACTAGGACAACCCACTCACCCCAAAGGGCCGCTACTGCAGATGTTCAGCACGCGTTACCCAGCCTACAACTTGACTTTTTTGTGGGATTTGCACAAGGCCCTCATCGTCGTCCCCCCCGCCTACAACCACACGGTCTCTAATGACACTGAATTATGACTTGTTGCTATGGAAATAAACTGCAATTTTAAAGACTATTTTTAAAGAAGACAGGCAACGTTACCCTTTAGGAAATCAGAGTTGTGTGGAACAGCCCCCTTTCCCCCACCGCTGCTTATCCTCTCCAGCGCGCCAGCCCCCAGCATGCCTTTTATGCAGGTGTCCTCCCCTTCAACAACAATGTTATGTTTAATGATTCACCCGCGCCGTGACTCACCAGGAGGCCGGGGGCCTCCAGCACAGGATTTGGCAGTCACCTGCCCACTCTCAATGCAGAAACGGTAACTGGATGCTGAGCGGCAGATTAGTGTTGCATAATTAAAACATGCTGAGTTAAAAGCAACTGGATAAAAATGACATAGAAAGCTAGTTTACATCTAAATATACATTGCACCTTTGCTAGAAGGAGCTAGTAGCTCTAGGTCACATCACCAGAACTACTGCTTGCATGAGGGCTCCCATAAGGACCGTAACAGGTGCCTTCTAAAAGCTAAGCTCTAAAACAGCATCCAAACCCAGTTTGGCACCGTTCTGTGTCATTTTCCCTTCCTCCCTGCTGCTGACCTGAGGTGTGTACGTTCACAGCAAGCGCTCATGCACGCATGCAAGCCCCGCCACGTGAGCCTTCCCGCTAGCCTGTTCTGATCCCCCTTGCTGCAGGGCCGCATCTCATGGCAGTGGGAGCACAACGCCTCACTATGGAAAATCATGAAAACACAACGGCAGGAGGAATTCAGCAATCTGCTCAGTGGGACAGTGTTTGGAGGACGTGAATGTTTTTGCACGTTCCTCGTATCAGCCCCTCAGCCAACCTCATCTCTCAGTCCCTCCCAACTCTTCACTCCACAAATGCATCCCCAGCTCCCCAGGCAGCAGGGAGGCACACGAACCTCACTCTCCAGACCCTATGCCACCCGCCCTCAGGACACCGGCGCTCTCAGTACCTGCTCTTGAACTCCACCGTGGACTGGAGTTCACTGGCATTGTCAACAGCACCATCTATCTCCCCTATTTGACAACAGAGACACTTTTAATTTTCAGTGCCAAACCCTGAAGTGCCGCCACCCTCAAAACTCCCCTCTGCTTCTCTTACGGACTCAAGAACTGAAAAGTCACCAGGATGATGCCTTTGGATATGTATCAGGCAGCCACGTTAACTGCAATGCCACACTTTCCTCAAGTATTTCCCTCTCTGAGCTTCGCTGTTTTGAAGGCGAAATAGGTATTTAAAGGTCACGAGAACAATTCCAGTGGTAAGATTAAACAAGAATGCTAAAAACCAAGAACAACTCCTCCTCCTCACTTATGAAATATTCTGTAGAATGAACTAAAGATTAAATGCTTCCATTAATTTCCTATTTGTACACCCATTTGTAACTGCTTCTTGGCTTTTAAAAACATCGTTTGACTAGAGCTCTATTGATCACAGAGTGGTCTCAGCGATATGGATTTCTTCAAGATTTTTCTCCAGACAAGGCTAGCTCACTTTTACACTAGTTTGAAAGTTATCTCAATTAACTTCCATGAGGAGAAGAGGCAAGGAAGCTTTCTATCTGAAGTTTCTTCTGCTTGTCCTCCTGCCACAGTACTGCTTCTGTCTCCTGCATGCATTAATTTAAAGATATTCACATAAAGCAGCTTGGAAACATAAATGAAAAAGGGAAGGCTTTACGTAGATGGTATTTCCAGATCATCTCCAAAAACCCCGTCTCACCTTGAAAAGCCTTCTCACAGGTTTTATTAGCTGTGCTCAGTGAAACAGACACAAACTTCTGAAATCTCTAACAGGCCCCATCTTGTTTTAAGAGAGAGTCTTGGACCAACTGTTGGAAATTCATGTGCTGATGGATCTTCACAAACAGCTTAGCTTGTTCAGGCTTACACATAAGCACTCATCTCTCTCTCTCTCTATTGTGATGCAGCTTACTACGCTACTGCTTTTCACTCTACAGCTAATCTTGAACAAATAAACTGATAATTAGGAGTGAAAGTCTGTCATGAGACTGTTTCTAATGGTCATCAGTTATTCATGGTTTTGCTCTTAAACCAACCGTTAGTTTTTTACTTGAACTCCCCTTCCTGCCAGTAGGCATCTTCACACCAGAACAAGCGGGTTGGATCCCTTCCACCCACCATTCTCCTATCTCCCTCTTTCCCCCTCAGATCTTTAGTTCAGCAGTTACAAACATAACCGCTAAAAATGCTGTTGTTGTTCATCGTTTTCTATGCATCACTATTTTCCCACAACCACAGAATCTATGAGGTTGCAGATACGATGTCTTTACAAAATTACAATTGCTTCTCGATGAGCATTTTTTTTAATTGTTTGCTTTCTTTTTTTCTTTTCTTAAGAGGAAAAAAACCCAAGACTTCAACAAGTCAAGTTTTAAAACCGAGGCATCTGAAG
Organism: Struthio camelus; assembly: GCF_040807025.1. Taxonomy (NCBI): domain Eukaryota; kingdom Metazoa; phylum Chordata; class Aves; order Struthioniformes; family Struthionidae; genus Struthio; species Struthio camelus. The sequence continues at coordinate 65,728,440 of NC_090942.1, read as the reverse complement.
TTATTTTCCTACTTGTGTATTTACAAACAGAAATAAAACTATCTGCCTTTCATTTGGGGATACCCAAAAGGTCCAGATACTTACTACTGAAAAATAACTGTAGTTAATTTTTTTTTTTTTTTTAAATATAAACCTAAAATGATGCAAGTTGGAAGGGACCTCTGGAGATCAGAGTGCCCAGCCTCTTGCTCAGAGCAAGATCAATGCAGATCAGGTTGTTCAGGGTCTTGTCCAGGTGAGTTTCGAGTACTTCCAAGAAGGGAGACTTCACAGCCTCTCTGGACACCCGCTGAAATGTTTGACGGCTCTCATAGTGAAAAAGTTTTCCCTAACATCCAATCGGAATTTCCCTCGTTGCAGCTTACTGTATGCTTTGCCTCTTATGCTACCACTGTGCACCTCCCAGAGGAGTCCAGCTCTATTCTCTGCACCCTCTCATCAGATAGCTATAGACAGCAATATGATTTCCAATCTGCCTTTTCTTCTGCAGGCTGAACAAACCCCACATTCTCACCCTTTCCTTGTACGTCATGTGTTCCAGTATGCAAACTTCATGGTGGTCCTCATTTGACTAATCTGATTTATGAGTATCCACTTATCCTAACAACCACAGATTCGAGTACTTTGAAACAAGCACATTTCTTGCCCTTCTGCCATTGCTTTTTGACAAACATTTTACTTTTAATTCAAAATGTTAACAGTGCAAAATTAGTAACTTTTGCTGAGTGCAATTTCCCCGTCAATTAACACATTTCTTTATTTTAAGTCTGCAGACACCGTGAATAAACAAATCCTTTCTGCAATTTCATTGTAGGTATTTCGATTAGCACAGATACTCACATGCATCCTTATTATATCATCATCATACGAGTAACACTTCATTGCTCCATCATCATGACAAACAAAAAAGAACTCAGTAAATCAACATCGCTTTTGCGCACATCGCTACTACCTTCATTGAAGTTGTCATCGGTCGAGATGTGGGTCAGGGGAGATTGGGGCCGAGAGTCCCCACACAAGGAGTAGCTGTGCTCTGCCTGGATGAGAGGCGCTGGGGAAGCTGGAGACAATTCCACTTCCATTATTTCATTCTTCTCAGATAAGAAAGGATCATTCAAGAGCTGGCCTAGGACATCTGGTGAAAACTCATCCAGGAACTCTGTGAAGTGCTGTGGAGATAAAAGGGAAAAACTTATCTCCTTGCCCATCGGTCATGCCAACAACAGGAGAGCATTGATCAAAACAATCCCAGTATGT